>NC_044585.1:1819488-2122736 GCF_901933205.1 Camarhynchus parvulus
GCACGGAATGTCCCAGAGAGGGATCCCAGCTCCAGCATGGAGAGACCCAGGCCACATCCACCAGTTCTGGATCCTCTCCTGCGTGGCGCAGAGTGGCAGTGCCACCCCGTGCTGGGGACAGTGGCACTGGGGCGAGGTGGGGCTGTCTGAGCCCAGCCTGCCATTCCCTAGGGAGCATCCCCCCACTCCAGCTCCCCAAACCCAGCTCCTGCCTCCCTTCCCTTGGCATTTCCATGAGCTCTCCCTGTTATTTGAGCGAGGGCGGCGGTGCCTCCCTGGGAGCCCCGGGAGAGCTCTCAGCTACTCTTTGTCCAAACACCTCTGACTTTTAAAGGCTGCTCCACACAAATTCCACTCTCTCCTCTGCCCTCCCGGCCCAGGGAATTCCCTGCTTTGGAAAATCCACCTTGGCCTTTGGCTGGGCAGCTGCAGGAAGCTACTCTGGTTCCTCTGGAGTTTTCTGGCTGGAGGAGATGGAAGGAGGAGGAGATGGAAGGAGGAGGAGATGGAAGTACCGGAGGTCTGTGGGATGCTGCTGCTCCATTTGCTCCCTAATGGGGCAGCTGATGGGGCTGCCAGCATTCCTGGTGGTCCATTGGATCCCAGCAGGAGAGAGCCAGGCAGGCAGGGAGTGTTTGTGTTTCCCGTTTAGCTCCATCCATCACGCACTGCTCTGGCTGCTCTGTCCCTCCGGCATTGCTGGGATGCTGCCTTGGCCATTCCTGCTCTGCCAGAGCTGGATCTGGTTCCTTGGAAATTCCAGCTGCTGTGGGTCTGTGCCATGCTGGACATGCATTGTCCCATGGATGACACAACCTTGGGGACAGGGAGGTGACCTGAGGGGCGCATGCAGGAGCTCCCAGGCAGTGGAGGAGACCAAATCTCCCTGAATTTCTGGAGGATTTGGGTGTGGGAAGCTCCACCTGTGACACCAGATGGGCTCCCTGTTCCCTGCCTCTGCCAAGCCAACGGCTCCATCCCAGGAATTCCCCCTCTTCACCCCCTGGGAGAGCAGGAGCAAAGTCCCCACCCCTCTCCTGCCTGCAGGGAGTTGGGAACAGTGGGATTTCTGGCCAGGGAAGGGCAGGATGCTCCCTGGGTGCCCTGGGCTCAGGGTGGGCAGTGGGAGTCCATCATCCCACCCAGCTCCAGATTCCCTACGGTCCAGGCAGTGTGTTTTGGTGGGGTGTGGGATTGGGATGGGCAGACAGCACTGCTGGGACCTTCACAATGTCCCCCTGGGCTGTTGGGGACTGGGCAGTGATGGGGTTGTGGCTCTGGGGTGCACTAAGGGGGTGCTGTGCTGCTTTTATCCATCCATCCATCCATCCATCCATCCATCCATCCATCCATCCATCCATCCATCCGTCCGTCCGTCCGTCCGTCCATCCCTCCATCCATCCATCCATCCATCCATCCATCCATCCATCCATCCATCCATCCATCCATCCATCCATCCATCCATCCATCCATCCATCCATCCATCCATCCATCCGTCCGTCCGTCCATCCCTCCATCCATCCATCCATCCATCCATCCATCCATCCATCCATCCATCCATCCATCCATCCATCCACCCATGCATCCATCCATCCCCATCCATCCATCCATCCATCCATCCATCCATCCATCCATCCATCCATCCATCCATCCCTCATCCACCCATCCATCCATCCATCCATCCATCCCTCATCCATCCATCCATCATCCATCCATCCATCCATCCATCCATCCATCCATCCATCCATCCATCCATCCCTCATCCATCCATCCATCCATCCATCCATCCATCCATCCATCCATCCATCCATCCATCCATCCATCTGCTGGATTCCAGGGATTTGGAGCTGCTGGCTGGCTCCATGGCTCTGTGACAGTGAGGTTGGCCAGCCCTGAGGAGCTCTCTGGCAGTTTTTGGGATGTGGATAGAAAAGCATCCCAGGACAGCAGTGATGCTTTTTGGATGCAGTGTTGGGATTTTAGATCCATTGAGATATGACAACCCCCCCAAAGAAGCGCCAGATGCACCAACTGCCTCAGAAACACCTTTAAATCTGTATTTTAGCTGCATTTTATCTCCTTGTGAATCAATACATTGTCCTCATCCCAAAAATGTAATTAATGAACAAGTTGCATCCTCCTTAAAAGCTGGAATTCCTTGGCAGGAGCCGCAGCGGCCGATTCCGAGTCGCCAAGATTTGTATTCATAAAGCAGGAATGAGGTTCAGCATTAACCTTCCCCATCCATCTTTATTTATTGAGCCGTTAATTAGAAGCCTTTAATTTCCCAGGCTGCCCTTGCCTGGGCAGGGAGCTGGAGGCTGTTTCATGGAGATGGATTTGGCTGGGATGGGCTTGGAAAAGGAGGCGCTTCCCAAGCCGAGCATCCCGGGGGCAGCAGGGAAAACCCCAGTGTTGTCAGGGTCCCCAGGATGAGGTGAGAGATGAGAATTCGATTCCAAGCTCTCAGAAGGCTGATTGATTATTTTATGATATTATATTAAAAGAAATTATATATTAAAACTATACTAAAAAAAGAAAGGAGACATCCGAAGGCTGGACAAGAATGAATAATAAAAACCCTTGACAGACTCAGAGAGTCTGACACAGCCGGACTGGGATTGGTCATTAATTAAAAACAATTCACATGCTGGGGAAACAATTCTCCAAATCACATTCCAAAGCAGCAGGGAGAACAGGGAAAAGCTGGAGAACAGGGAGAAGCTGAAGCTTCCCAACTTCCCAGGAGGAGAAATCCTGGTGAAG
This sequence comes from Camarhynchus parvulus, assembly GCF_901933205.1. NCBI lineage: Eukaryota > Metazoa > Chordata > Aves > Passeriformes > Thraupidae > Camarhynchus > Camarhynchus parvulus. The sequence continues at coordinate 1,822,255 of NC_044585.1, forward strand.
GGATTTTTTATAAAATATCACAGTGACACCCGGAGCATCCCCTAAATCAGAGTGTGGCAAATCCACATTCACCCCCCTGCTTTGTGGGGTTAACAAGGATTGGGTTTTCCTGGGATCCTTGGCAATGGGGTTTGGTTTTGGGGTTTGATCTCGGAGAGGGATTAATTGAATATTAAAAATATTAATAGAGTGGAGCTGTGGCTGCAGGAGTTGATGGGCTGTGACTGCTGGGGGATGTGCGCAGGTTTTTAAGTGTCCTCCCGGGAAAAATGAGCTGGAATGGAATCTTGATGAGCCCTGGGAAGGCTGAGGGTGGCTTGGGGACAGCGTGGGGTCAGGCAGGGTCGGGAGCAGTGAGGGAAAAGCAGGAAAATCCCGGATTGGAGGGAATTTGGGGGCTGTGCTGGTGTGGTGGACAGGAGGGAAGGGTTGACCTCCCTGATATCCCCGTGCTGCCAAGCTGGGGATTCCAGAGTCCATTCCAGAGCCTGCTATCCTGGCATGTGGGTGCTGGGGCTGTGGGGGTTCCCAAAAAAACCCTGAGCATCCCAAAATGTCCAGTTTGGAGCTGCTTTTGGGAAGGGAAGGAGCACTGGGAGCATCCCCAGGAGCAGCTGGGCTGCCTCGGCAGCTCCCGTGGGAATTATTGCCAGCCTTTCATTTTTAGGAAAACAAAGAAAACCTTGCTCTTTGTGGTTTGGGACAGGTGGGATTTTTTCCATTTTGGATCCATGAGCTGCATCCCAGCGCTGCCTCCTCTTCCCAGGAGTTTGTTTTCATGTCAGTTTTGAATGGAGAGGTTTGGGGAAAGTTTCCCTGCTGCAATGGGGCAGAGGAGGGATCTGAGAGGATTAATGAAGCCAAATTCACCCAAAGGGAGCAACCACAGGGACAGGAGAGGTGGCCCCTGGGATTGGGGGATGGCTGTGGCTGATATCCAAAAAAGAATATAATTATTATTAAATAAATACGATTATATTATATAATTATATTATATATAATTATATAATAAAATATACATTATATTATCTAGTGTATATAATATACTATCTCATATCTCTTCTCTATTCTCTAATATTATATTACAATATATAATATATAATAAATAATATTATTTATTATATATGTATATATATATACATATAATATATATAATATATATTATATGTATTCATATATACAATTATATATGTATAATAAATATAATTATATTATATATAGTCTTAATATATAAATATATAAATAAATATATTAAAAATATAGAAACAATACAGAAAGAAATAATTCATATATATAATATATTAAAGAAATACCATATATTTAATATATATAATATATTGAATATATATGTATATTTAATACATATATTAAATATGTGTATATATATACATATGTAAATATATATGTAAATATATATATGTATATTTAATATATATGTATATATATGTAAATATATATGTATATGTAAATATATATGTATATTTAATATATGTATAAAATATATTAAAGAAATACTGTATATTCGAATATATAACAATTAATAAATGATATTTATTAAATATATTATTAAATAAAATATTATGATATATAATATTTGGGGTCCAAACAAAACAAGGAAGTTTTGGGGAGCACTCAGGCGGCCAATCTGGGGACAAACGGGACAGAGGGGACTTTCCCTCCCTCCCAGCGCTTTTCCAGGCGGGAATCAGAGCGGCAGCAGCCGCGGGGAGCGGAATCCTCCCGTCTCTAGCAGCCTTCGGAGCCCGAGCAGCTTTGGGATATTTTTGTTGTTTTTTCCTCCCTTAAGCGCATTCCCGGTTTAAGCTGATCCCGTCTCGCTACTTGCCGCCTTCCCCTCTGGAATTACGTTCTCCCGGTTGTTTTCAGTCCGGACCCGGGGTGGTTTTTATTCCCGGGGCGCAGGGAGATCCTCTCCCCATCTTCATTAACACCGCTAATTAGCGCCCGGCCGGCTCGGAGTTATGCAAATCAAGGAGAGGGAAGCGGCCAATGGGAAGGGCAGGATTTGCATAGGCGCGCGGTCATTTGCATAGCTGATATTTTTCAGCATTCTTTTTTGCAAATATTTTTATCATTCTTATTTTTAGTTTTATTTCTTTTTATTTATTCATCGTTCTAATTAATTATTTTATTTTTAAGCATTGATAGTTTTTATTTCTTTTAACTTCTTATTTTTTAATTAATTTTAATTTACAACATTTTTACTTCTTACTTTTCATTTCTTGTACTTCTTATTCATTCTAATTATTTTTTTTTTTTTTTAGAGTTTTAAATTATTTTTAAACTTTATTTATTTTGATGTATTTTTATTTTCAGTTAATTTAAAACCTTTTAATTATTGTTTTAATTATATTTTATTCTGATCAATTTATTTTAATTTTGAAAACTTTAATTAATATTATTTTGTTTACTTTAATTTTATATTCATTCTAATGAATTCATTTTAATTTTTAAGGTTTTTAATATTCTTTTAATTTTTATTCTTCTGTTGATACATTTTTTAATATTTCACAATTATTTAGGAATTGTGTATTGTTGTTTAAAAAATATTTTACAATTATCTGGGAATTTTTTTCCTGGTAATTTTTTCATATTTTACAATTATTTTGGCCTTTTTTATCAGTTATTTTGATGTTGTGCTCTGAGAAAATGACTCCAGCAAACTGCTCATGCTCCATCCTCCACCCCTTGACTCAAAGCTTTTTTTCAACCCAAACTTTTCATTTCTCAAGCTGGAGCCTGAACTGGAACATTCCCATGGAAAGCCTGGAGTGAGGGGAGAGGATCCAATTCCCAACCCAGGCACGGAGGGGGAAGGAGGAATTTGGAAAATGAGATTTGGGTTTTCCTTGGTGGGGGCAACCAAAAGGCCTCAGCCGAGGGGCCTTGAGCTGGGATCAAGGACCAGATTCCTCCTGGATCATCCCCGGGGTGCTCCAAGGTGCTGCTTGGCTCCTGGTGCTGATGGATAATTAGGAGTGGAGAGGAGGCTCTGTTAATTACAGCCCCCTCGTTATGGGAGTGAGATGGGGGCTCAGCCTGGGCCAGGTGAGGGGTGTCACCATCCCAGTGCCACCATCTGGGGTGGCAGCAGGAGATGGTGATGGTGGGGACACGTGGGGACACCTCCACCCCTGGAAATCCCTCTGTTGGACTGGTGAGGCTCCACAGTGGGATCTCCAGAGCAGCTGTGGCTGCCTCTGCATCCCTGGAATGTCCCAGGCCAGGTTGGACAGGGCTTGGAGCAGCCTGGGACAGTGGGAGGTGTCCCTGCCATGGCAGGGGTGGCACTGGATGATCCTGTGGGAATCTCTGTGGTCTTCAGGTCACCCATCCCTCTGCTCTGGAGCCAGGCTGGGAGAGCTGGGGGTGCTCACCTGGAGAGGAGAAGGCTCCAGGGAGAGCTCAGAGCCCCTTGCAGGGCCTAAAGGGGCTCCAGGAGAGCTGCAGAGGGACTGGGGACAAGGGATGGAGGGACAGGACACAGGGAATGGCTCCCACTGCCAGAGGGCAGGGATGGATGGGATATTGGGAATTGGGAATTGTTCCCTGGCAGGGTGGGCAGGCCCTGGCACAGGGTGCCCAGAGCAGCTGGGGCTGCCCCTGGATCCCTGGCAGTGCCCAAGGCCAGGCTGGACACTGGGGCTGGGAGCAGCCTGGGACAGTGGGAGGTGCCCCTGCCCAGAGATAAGAGGATCCTAAAGGTCCTTTCCCACCCAAACCATTCCAAGATTCTGTAACACAGAGAAGATTTTTGCTGGGATGCAGCGCCAGCATCGAATCAATCATGGAACAGTTGGGTTGGAAGGAACCTTTAGGATCATCCCATTCCATGGCCAGGGACACCTTCCACCCAACCAGGCTGCTCCCAGCCCCATCCACCCCACAAACCCTCCCGGGGATGGGACCTTTAACCCCTGCAGTGCTGATCAGAGAATCCCTGTGACGGTGTTCACAGAGGTCTCAGGCTGAGGGAAGAGAGGGGGATCTGACTCCATGTTTCAGAAGGCTTGATTTATTATTTTATGATATATATTATATTAAATCTATACTAAAAGAATAGAAGAAAATGATCTCATCAGAAGGTTAGCTAAGAATAGAATAGGAAAGAATGATAACAAAGGTTTGTGGCTTGGACTCTCTGTCCGAGCCAGCTGGGCTGTGATTGGCCATTAATTACAAACATCCAACATGGGCCAATCACAGATGCACCTGTTGCATTCCCCAGCAGCAGATAATCAATGTTTACATTTTGTTCCTGAGGCCTCTCAGCTTCTCAGGAGGAAAAATCCTAAGGAAAGGATTTTTCATGAAAAGATGTCTGCGACAAACCCCCACCGTCCGCCGCCCCTCACGGCCGTGTCTCTGTGCCCTCTCCAGGCGGGAGCCTCTCCAAGCAGGACTGGACCATCCAGTGGCCGAGCACGGAGCCGGGCAAGGAGAACAGCCCGGGCTGCCCCAGCGCGGAGCCGGTGCCCTGGGGCAGGACGCACCCGAGCCCCAAGGTACAACCCAAGTGCGGGCAGCACCACTGCCACGCCGGCTCGTCCCACGGCCCCATGTACACGCACGTGGACCGCCTGACCGTGGAGGGGCACCCGGGGCTGTGCCCGCCGCTGGAGTCCGGGCACCGCTCGCTGCCGCCGTCCCCGAGGCAGCGACACGCCGCGCACACCCCCCCGCGCACCCCCAACATCGTCACCACCATGACCCCGCCGGGGACCCCCCCCGTGCGCCGCAGGAACAAACTGAAGCCCCCCGGGACGCCCCCGCCCTCCTCGCGGAAGCTGATCCACCTCATCCCGGGGTTCACGGCGCTGCACCGCAGCAAATCCCACGAGTTCCAGCTGGGGCACCGCGTGGATGAGGCGCACACCCCCAAGAAGTTTTTCCTCGGTTCTGGGGGGGCCCTCATCCCAGCCCGGAAAAAATTTTTCCCTAAATAATGTGTTCATTGTTGGTGCCGCCGGGATGCTGGGGGGGGCATTGGGTGGGTCCCACCCCACAACAAAAAAGGGCGCGGGGGGGAAACCTCATCCCAGCGCCTTGGGGAAAGGACTTTTATCCCTAAATAATGTGTCTCGTTTGGAGGTTTTGTGTGGCAATTCCTTTTTGCAGCTCCTTGTAGTGGGGTGTTGTGGGATGGTGTCGGATCTGCTCCCCGGGATCTCATTTTGGGGTGGATGAGGCGCACACCACCAAGTAAGCAGTGCCCCGGCTGCTGCTGTGTGTTGGGGAGGATAAACCTCATCCCAGCGCCTTAGGAAAGGGATATTTATCCCTAAATAATGTGTCTCATTTGGAGGTTTTGTGTGGAAATTCCTTTTTGCAGCTCCTTGCAGGGGAATGTTGTGGGATGGTGTTCTGCTCCCCCGGGATCTCATTTTGGGAGTGGTGTCGGTTCTGACTCCCCAGGACCTCATTTGTTCTTTGGGGTTGTGGTGTGGTTTTTTGGGGTTAGGGATTGTGGGATGGTTGCGGGGATGGGGAGCGGGGATGGTGTGGGATGGGGTTCTGCTCCCCCGGGACCTCATTTTGGGGTGGGTGGGGAGCACCCAGGGGCTCCAGGATTGCTGCTGGCAATGTGGGATGAGAGGAGGGCTGGATTTTCCAGCTGCTGCACGGGAATGGCCGTGAGAGCTGCGTGGGGGGAATGAGTGCACGCCGGAGAGAGACGGGAATGATCACCTTCCAGCTGGAAAGTGGATATGTGGATTTATAAATCCTCATGGAGAGGAGTTTGTGTTCTGGAGACCCCTCGGGATCTTTTCCATCCAGCCTCTGCCGCATCCGCGGCTCCTGCTCTGCGGCTCCGCTGCCGGCAGAGGCTGCTGCTGTGCAGGGAAAGGATTCCCTGGCACCCCTACATTCCCTCCCCATCCCTTTCCACCCCTCTCGGTGGCCCTGCTCGGAAAACCTTTCTCCTGCCACGGCACGGGGTGGCAGAGGGGACTCGTGGCCACTTTGGGACATCACCTCCCCTCCCTGAGGGTGTTTCGGGATGGAGCTGGTCCAAAGCAGGATCCCAGGACAAACTGCTCTTTTCGTCCCCAAATTCGGGGTTCTGGAGGATAACAAGGATCCTGGGAAGGGTCCCCTGAGGGCTGTGAGGGAGCAGGGATGCCCTGGCACAGCACAGCCCCTCTGGGCTCTCTGCGGTGTTTGGGCAGCTCCAGCTGGGACACGGGAAGGGTTAAATCCACACTGAGGCGCTCCCAGTGCCCGACCTGGAGCTGCCCTTGTTGGGTAGAGGGAACCAGCGCGGGTTTGGGGGTGGCAGATGTGTCTGGTGGCCTCAGCGTGGCTGTGTCAGTTGTCCCCCGGGCTGTGGTGAGGGTGATCATCCACCCTCCTTTTCCCCTGAGCTGGGAATTTTTGGTCTCCAAAGGCTTTTAGCTTTTGGGAACAAAGCCGTTTCAGCTGGAAATGCCTCCTGGAAGGCCACCCTCGCCCTCGTGCTCAGGCACGGGAGAAGTGTTGGCTTTGCTGGGTCCCCAGGAGCATCCCCGCGTTCCTGGAGCCGCCTCTCCCTCCTCCCGCTTTTCTCGGCATTCCAGCCCCAATCCATGCTCTGCCCTCAGCTGGAGAGGGTCTCACCGAGGGCAGAGCTCGCCCTGTTTGATCCCTGGGTTGGTCTCTGGGTATTCCCTGATGATCCTGAGCTGAAATTGCCGGGCAGCACCGGGAAGGGAGCGCTGGAGACGCTGGGAAAGCTGGATGGAGTCAGGCGGGGATCACAGGAATCGAGGGTTGGGCTGGAAGGAGTTAAAGCTCGTGTCATTCCAAGGGCAGGGACACCTTCCAGCACTCGTGGTCACCCTGACCTGGAGCTGGACACCGTGGAATCTTCTGGCCACTGATTCCCCAGGGAGGGGAGGGGGTGCCTGGAATTCCCTGCGAAGGGAAGGAGATGGAAATGTCACACGGGGTGACACAAGCACACAGTGATGTCCCCTCTGCCTTCATCCCTCTCCACATTCCTGGCACAGGGTGCCCAGAGCAGCCGGGGCTGCCCCTGGATCCCTGGAATGTCCCAGGCCAGGTTGGATGGGGTTTGGAGCAGCCTGGGACAGTGGGAGGTGTCCCTGCCATGGCAAGGGTGGCACTGGGTGGAATTTAAGGTCCCCACCACCCCAAACCATTCCATGATTCCTTTCCCTGACTGCAGCCAGTTCTCCCAGTGCCTCCAGTGCTCCCTTCCCAGTGGTGCTGGGCAATTTCAACTCCTGATTAGGGAATTAATCAAGGGAAGAGCCAATATTGACAGGGCCCCGTTGTGCTCCAGGGGCTGCTGCGCCGGGGTGGATCCGGATTCCTGCAAACCTCTTGGAGAAGCAGGGAACTTCATTTTCTCTAATGGCACTTAATGATTTTGCAGGAGACAACCACTAAATCCTGCCTGCTAATCCCATTAGTGCTTCGGGATTGTAATTAGTGCATTAAAGAGGCAGCTTCTTCTTTTTTCCCTCTTTTTTTTCCAACACAGCCCTGCTGGAGTGGAAGTTGTTTATTAGCCTGGATGAGGTGGAAAAAATGCCTGGCACAGATAAAAAGTGGATTAAAATTGAAATATTTTCTGGCTCTTCTCAGCTAATTGTTATTTTATGGCCGTGGAATTTGAGGATGGGGTTTTTTTAACGCCACACTTTTACTGTGTCCCTGAAGTCCGAGTCCTCTGTGCCTCCTGCAGGAGGGAGCTCATCCCTGGAGGAGGATTTGGAACCTGCCCTGATCAACCCCTCCTGGTTTTAGTTGTGCCTCTGGGCCCTCGGGTTGCTTTGGATTGGAGCTTTTTGTTCTCTGTCCTGTTCCAGCATGGAAGGAGGGGCTGGACATGGAGAGCTGAGAGTTTGAGGACACTCCTGGGGATCCCAAGTGCTGGGCGGGATCTCCTGGAGTGATTTGGGGTGGAGATTTAACCCCATCCTGCCTGGTCTCTGCAAGGACCCTTCTGAGACCCTCCCAGGAGGGAGGTTGGTGTCCCTCAGGCTGATTTATGGAATGGTTTGGGAGGGAAGGGACATTAAGGACCATCTTGTGCCACCCCTGCCATGGCAGGGACACCTCCCACTGTCCCAGGGTGCTCCCAGCCCCAATGTCCAGCCTGGCCTTGGGCACTGCCAGGGATCCAGGGGCAGCCCCAGCTGCTCTGGGCACCCTGTGCCAGGGCCTGCCCACCCTGCCAGGGAACAATTCCTAATTCCCAATATCCCATCCAGCCCTGCCCTCTGGCAGTGGGAGCCATTCCCTGTGTCCTGCCACTTATCCAAAATCCCTTTATCTCCTCCCCAGCTCAGGATGGGGTGAAAGGGGCTCTGGCATGACTTTGGCAGAAGGAGGAATCTCTGTCCCCATGAGCTGTGGGTTGGGATTGATGGAGTGGAGCCCTCAGGGTTCTCTGAGGCTGCTCCCCCCATATTTTTCCACCTTGGCACAGACAGAAAATAAACCAGCACCATTTATTTGTGACAGCAGCGGCGGCGACCGCGTCCCTCCCGAGCAAGGCCACCTTGTACTGCTTGATTCCCGATGACAGCTCATAAACTCCTTTGAATGTTGTGTTTTGGATCTTATTCCCGGTGTTTAATCCATCATTTCTGCGTGCCAAGACCTTCTGAGGCAGGGGTTAAGTCTGATTGGTTTTCTTTTTTTGGAGCTCCCAGCCTCCAATTTTCCCGCATGGAGTCTCCAGCTGTCGAGCGTAACTCCGAGGTACGGAACATTACTCCTGAAAAGATCCCCTGACTTCCATAAATCCACAGCCCATAAACATCTCAGGAACGGTCCTCAAACCCAAACAAAACATTGAGAGTGGCTGATAAAATAATGCCCATTTAATACCTCATGAATTCCACGGGCCATTGGAGTCTCTCATGGGTAGTTAATGATTATCCATCAGCCAGGAGCCAGGGAAGAAACAAACTCGGAATGGGAGGTCTCAAAAATCCATTAGCTGGGGAACAGAACAGCTCGTTAAGGGCTTGTTAACCCTTGGAAGGACTGGGTGGACTTTACCCTTAGACCCATCCTTTGGCCTGTCTTTTGTCCTTTGGACTCCACCTAGGCGCACCCATCATCCTTGGACCCATCCTTAGACCTTATCTTTCATCTTTAGGCCTCCCCTTGCACCCATCCTTAATCCTTAGACTCCTCTTTAGACCTGGCCTTTGCCCTGTCCTTTGGCCCATCCTTTATCCTTTATCCTTTTTTATCCTTATGTTAACCCTTGGAAGGAGTGGGTGGACTTTACCCTTAGACCCATCCCTTGGCCCATCTTTTGTCCTCTGACCTCTACCTAGACCCACCCATTATCCTTGGACCCATCTTTTGACCTGTCCTTCATCTTTAGGCCTCTTCTTGAACCCATCCTTCATCCTTAGACCCCTCTTTAGACCTGGCCTTTGGCCCATCCTTTATCCTTTGACCTGTACCTAGATCCACCCATCCTCCTTGGACTGTAGTCCTAGACCCTATCTTTCATCTTTAGGCCTCCCCTTGAACCCATCCTTCATCCTTGGACCCATCTTTAGACCCATCCTTCCTCTTTAGACCTGCCCTTGAACCCATCCTTCATCTCTGGAGCCCTCATTAGACCTGGCCTTTTTCCTTTGGCCCATCCTTTATCCTTTGACCTGTACTTAAACCTTTTCTTTGTACTTAGACGTATCCATCATCCTTGGGCCCATCTTTAGACCCATCCTTCATCTTTAGACCTGTCCTTGGACTCATCCTGGGATCCCTCATTAGATTCATCCTTCATCCTTAGGCCCATACTTAGACTTTTCCTTTGTACTTAGAACCATTCTTCATGTTTAGACCCATCCTTAGACCCGTCCTTCATCTTTAGATCTGTCCTTGAACCCACCTTTCATCCTGGGACCCCACATTAGACCCATCCTTTGTCCTTTGGCCCATCCTTAGACAGATCCTTCATCCTTTCCCCTGTATTTGGACCCCTCCTTCATCTTTAGGCCTGTCCTTGGGCCTGTCCTTCATCCCTGGACCCCTCCTTAGACCCGGCCTTTGATCAGCCTTTCCTTCTCTGACCCGCCCTTTGTCCTTTGACTCATCCTTAGACCTATCCTTCATCCTTGGACCCCATGTTAGACCCATCCTTCTTCCTCTCAGCCCTCCTTAGACCCATCCTTTGTTCTTCAGGCCTGCACCTTGACCCATCCTTCATCTTTGGACCCCTTATTAGACCCACCCATCATCTTTTAGCCCATCCTTCATCTTTGGGCCCGTCCTTAGACTCATCCTTTTTCTTTCAAGCCTGTTCTTAGACCCATCCTTCTTCCTCTAAGCCCTTCTTAGACCCATCTGTGTCTTTCAGGCCTGTCCTTAGACCCATCCTTCATCTTTGGACTCCTCATTAGACCCATCCTTCACCTTTTAACCCATCCTTCATCTTTGGGCACATTCTTAGACCCATCCTTTGTCTTTCAGGCCTGTCCTTTGACCCATCCTTCATCCTTAGACCTATCCTTAGACCCACCCTTCATCTTTTAACCCATCCTTCATCTTTGGACCCCTCATTAGCCCATCCTTCTTCCTCTGAGCCCTCCTTAGACCCATCCTTTGTCCTTCAGGCCTGTCCTTGACCCATCCTTCATCCTTGGACCCCTCCTTAGACCCATCCCCTGACCCCCTCTTCATCCCTGACCCTTGCGAAGGGGAGCTGAGCCCAAACCCTCCTCAGCTCCAGCTGTGGCTCCTTTTGCCACGCTGCTGTGGCCAGGTCCATGAGCTCCAAGGAACGTGCTCTGGGAAGCAGAGGGAGGATGGGAGCAGGACCCGGCCCCAGGGACCTGCTGAGCTCCAGCAGCTGCTGGGCAGGATGGGACATCGCATTTTTGTGGTGCACCTAGGTCAGGTTTGGGCTGGGATCAGGCTCCTCCAGCTCAATGCAGCTGGATTTTGGCTGAATTTTCCATGAATTCTCCTTATCCTGTGTTGCTGCAGTGACATTCTGGGTGTGGTGGAAAAACCTGTTGGTGCAAAGCCTTCTGAGGGTTCATTTCCTTCCCTTTTGCCCCATTGGTGCTGAGGTGGAATTTTGGTGGGATTTTTCCAGACTGGGATGAGGATTTCCTGGCTGGGGGAAGTCAGATGTGAAGTTCAGATGTGACCTGGTGACAGAGCACATCCCCAGCTTCTTCTTTTCCTTTTCCCTTGAATTATTTCCAACTTTAACTTCAGACACTTTCTGTCCTGGAGGTGTTTTTTCTCCATCCCACATTACAAATTCCTGACAATGGGATATTCCCTGTGGCACTTGGCCAAGTCTGCTGCCCAACTGGGGCCATCATGACCCAGAGGTGAAAAATTGAAACCCAGACCTCCAAAAACCTGGGAGCAGAGGACCCAGAGGTGAAAAATTGAATCCCAGACCCACAAAAACCTGGGAGCTGAGGACCCAGAGGTGAAAAATTGAATCTCAGGCCTCCAAAAACCTGGGAGCTGAGGACCCAGAGGTGAAAAAATGAATCCCAGACCCACAGAAACCTGGGAGCAGAGGGAAGAAAAGTGAAAAATTGAATCCCAGACCTCCAAAACCTGGGAGGTGAGGGCTCAGAGGTGAAAAATTGAATCTCAGGCCTCTAAAAACCTGTGAGCAGAGGTCTTCGCCACCATCCCCACCCCACTGAGCAGCCCCTGCTTAGGCTGTGCCTCAGATTTAATAATTTAAGCTGGTCCTAAACAGGCCCTGATGGATCATTAACTCTGCTGCTCCTCAACCTTGATGATAACGACGTTTCCCCTTGTAGCAATTCCCATCCACCTGGCGGATCGATGGCTGGATGTTCTGCATGGGCAGGATTCAGGAGTGCATCCAGGCAGCTCCTCTGCCATTGGGCAGCTTTGGAAAGGCAGGTGGGCTCCTGGCACTGGGCACGAGCAGGAGATGGATGTTTGCAGAGCAGGTGGATGCAGCAGGACGTGCCCAACGTGTGGAAATGATCCATATGGAGCCTCTTCCCAAGGTGGGCACTGGCACCTGGGCTGTGCCAGCCCTGCAGTGGCAGCAGGAGCAGGGCAGGGCCCGTGCCCTGTGAGTCACCTCAGGTCCTGGGGTCACTTTTGGGTCCCTCATGACAAGAAGGACATGGAGGGGCTGGAGCGTGTCCAGGGCAGGGAACGGAGCTGGGAAGGGGCTGGAGCCCCAGGAGAGGCTGAGGGAGCTGGGAAGGGGCTCAGCCTGGAGCAAAGGAGGCTCAGGGGCCCTTGTGGCTCTGCACAGCTCCTGCCAGGAGGGGACAGCCGGGGGGTCGGGCTGTGCTCCAGGGAACAGGGACAGGAGCAGAGGGAACGGCCTCAGGCTGGGCCAGGGCAGGGACAGGGCAGGTCGATCCATCAGGGCCTGTTTAGGACCAGCTTAAATGATTAAATCTGAGGCCCAGTCTAAGCAGGGGCTGCTCAGTGAGGTGGGGATGGTGGAGAAGACCTCTGGTCTCAGGTTTTTGTGGGTCTGGGATTCAATTTTTCACCTCTGGGCCCTCTCCTCCCAGGTTTTTGGAGGCCTGGGATTCAGGTCAGGCACTGGCACAGCTGCCCAGAGCAGGGTTGGAGTTCCCATCCCTGAAGGGATTTAACAGCCAGGTGGATGTGGCACTTGGGGACTCCAGGATTTCCAAGGATCTCATGATCTCTGTTATTTATCCTGAAACCAGAGCCCAGCCTGAAACTCCAGCGAGGGGCAGTGCAGGAATTTGGAGAGCAAAACGAGCAGCATCTCTCCCTGTGCTTCCAAATCATCCCCCTGATTAATCTCGCTGCTGCTGCTGGGCTGTGGAGCTGTGCACAGCCCCTGGACCGTGTCCAGCTCCCTCAAAGGATGCTTTGCACACCGTGAGGTGACAGTGATGAGTGGCCCCTGTTCCAACCTGGCTCTGTGCTGGAACGATCCCGCTGCTCCGGGCTGCGGCGCTCCTTAGGAGTGTCATTAATGTTAATTACGGCCCTGCTATTCCATCCAGAGCCGCCGGAGCTTTACCGTGCTCAGAGGAGAAACTTCTCACCGTGTCCTTTAATGAGGAGTTGAGGCTCCTTTCAAAGCCAGACGGGCGTGAGGATGAATTTCGATAAGGATGAACATCCCGGGAGAGGCGGCACCGAGAGGGCAGGGGCTGTGGGCGGTGCTGGCCAGGAGGGGAATGACCACTGCTGGACTTGGCAGAGCCTGAGCTCTTCCCAGCTCTGTCTTCCAGTCAGGGAGCAGCTCCCCTGTTCCCTCCTCTGTGGTTCAAGAGGTTGGTGGGAGCTCCTCCTGACCCTCCTGCCGTCCCTGCCCTGACCCTCTGTGGTGGCCCAGGCTGGCCAAGAGCTCCAGGGGATTCCTTGGCAATAATGGGGTGAAAACCAAAAGCAGGGAGTGCTCCTCAGAGCCCAGAGGAGGCACCAGAGACGATCCAAGGGCTGGAGCCCCTCTGCTCTGGAGCTGTGGCTGCCTCTGCATCCCTGGAATGTCCCAGGCCAGGTTGGATGGGGCTTGGAGCAGCCTGGGACAGTGGGAGGTGTCCCTGCCATGGCAGGGGTGGCACTGGATGGTCCTGTGGGAATCTCTGTGGTCTTCAGGCCACCCATCCCTCTGCTCTGGAGCCAGGCTGGGAGAGCTGGGGGTGCTCACCTGGAGAGGAGAAGGCTCCAGGGAGAGCTCAGAGCCCCTTGCAGGGCCTGAAGGGGCTCCAGGAGAGCTGGAGAGGGACTGGGGACAAGGGATGGAGGGACAGGACACAGGGAATGGCTCCCACTGCCAGAGGGCAGGGCTGGATGGGATATTGGGAATTAGGAATTGTTCCCTGGCAGGGTGGGCAGGCCCTGGCACAGGGTGCCCAGAGCAGCTGGGGCTGCCCCTGGATCCCTGGAATGTCCCAGGCCAGGTTGGACAGGGCTTGGAGCAGCGTGGGACAGCCCCTGCTATGGATGGCAGGGGTGGGATGGGATGAGCTTTAAGATCCCTTCCAACCCAAACCATTCCAGGATTGTGCAGTCTGGGGTGGATCTGCCCCACCTGGCTGAGGTTGTGCTGTCTGGGGATGGGGGATCCCCCCTCAGGGTGCCCCATTCAGGGGCTGAATCCCTGTGGAAGCTTCTCCATCTGAGGGAGGCTCAGCCCTGGCTGGCCCCAGCTCACCCCCAGTGCCCTCAAAGCAACGTAATAGTGGCAACCAAGAAAACAGAAGGGGCTTAATGAGAAACAGCTCCAGCTCCAGAATCCTGGCAATTACCTCTTGCAGCTCCTTCCTGCCCCTGTCTGCTCCCAGTGCTGTTCCTGCAGCCCTGAGGAGGAGGAGGGGGGAGAAAACCTGTTTGGCTCAAACTCCCTTCAAAGAATTTCCAGCCTTTATAATTTGCAGCTGTAATAAAAAAGTTCCACTTTGTGCTTGGAAAAGAGAATAATAGATCAGTCAGAGTCGAGCCTGGAAATTCAGGCATCCAGGGAAGTGGGGACAGGCACTTGGATAAATATTTAAGTGCTGAGGCTTTGATATGAAGGAGCTGCTTTTCCTCTGGCCAGGGAGGGGAGGGATTGTTGCCTCTTTGTGGGAATGAGGAGGATAAATGGAACATCTGCAGGATATTCTGTGTTTATTTCTTTATCTCAAGCCCAGCTTGTTCAGGAGTGTGAACATTGTGCGGAGCTTGTTCAGGTTTGGGTGGAGAATGAAGGAATTTCAGCTTTTCAGGCAGGTTCAAAAAAAATCCTCAACCTCGAATGCTGAAAATCCTTCAGAAGCTGGTGCCACCCTGAGTGCACCAGGGGGATTTGGGATGGCACTGGGCACGGAGCTGTGTGTTTATCTGGTGCCAAAGGTGACCTGGTGCCTCCTTTCCTGGCTGGGACAGCTCCAGCTGGGCTGGTTGTGATCCCAACTCCACAAAGCTGTGTGGGAATGCTCAGACTCCGTAGCCAGGGTGGGTTTTTCAAAGGTTTATTTGAGAAAAAGTCAGATTTTGCCGTCTGTGTGCCAACATGGGAACAGCAAGGGAGAAGTGGCAGAAATTCTGGAGAGGGGCTTTGCTAAGGAGGGACAGGACACAGGGAATGGCTTCCCACTGCAGGGATGGATGGGAAATTGGGAAGGAATTGCTCCCTGTGAGCACAGATTGAACCTGTGGCTGCCCCTGGATCCCTGGGACAGTGGGAGGCGCCCCTGCCCATGGCAAGGTTGGGATAAAATGTTCTTCAAACTCCCTGCCCACCAAATCATTCCTGCATGAAACAATGCCAGAGTGAATCTGAAGCTTTTCTTCCCCTTTTTGCCATTCCAAAGAATGCCAGAGCAAATCTGAGTGTTTTCTTCCTTTATTTACCATTCCAAAGAATGACAGAGTAAATCTAAGGATTTTCTCCTTTTTTTTACCATTCCAAAGAATTCCAGAGTGAATCTGAAGCTTTCCTTCCCCTTTTTGCCATTCCAAAGAATGCCAGAGTGAATCTCAGGCTTTTCTTCCTTTTTTTTACCATTCCAAAGAATTCCAGAGTGAATCTGAAGCTTTTCTTCCCCTTTTTGCCATTCCAAAGAATGCCAGAGTGAATCTGAGTGGTTTTTTCCCCTTTTTAATTTTTTTTTACCATTTCAATGAATGCCAGAGTGAATCTGAAGCTTTCCCCCCCTTTTTTTGCCATTCCAAAGAATGCCAGAGAGAATCTGAGTGTTTTCTTCCCTCTTTTTTTGCCATTCCAGAGAATGCCAGAGTAAATCTGAGCGTTTGAATCTGAATGTTTTCTTCCCTTTTTTTGCCATTCCAAAGAATTCCAGAGTGAATCTGAAGCTTTTCTTCCCCCTTTTGCCATTCCAAAGAATGCCAGAGTGACTCTAAGGTTTTTCTTCCTTTTTTTTATTTTGCCATTCCAAAGAATTCCAGAGTGAATCTGAGTGGTTTGAATCTGGGTGTTTTCTTCCCTTTTTTCCCATTCCAGTGGATGCTGCTGGTGGAGGAGGCACGGGGGCAGCACTTCCCCTGCTCCCTGCTCTGATTTAATCGGGAATATTGTGCAATTCAAGCACTCCAAAAGCCACAAATCTTCGGGGCTGAATCCCGGCCAGGCTGCAGCGATCTTTAATCCTTTACAGCTGAAATACCAAGGAGAGGATTTTTATTTTTCTTTTCTCCCACTCTATTTCCCTTCCTTTAAGAGCAACGCTTGTGTGGAAATTGATGTGTGCTGACGAGGAGCAAAGTGGTGAATAAAACATCACCTGGCTCCTGCAGGGGCAGCTCCTACCTGCGCTTCAATTTTAAATTAAACTCGTTTTAATTCTGTTAAATGGCAATAAGAATGGAAGTGACAACAAATGCCTGCAGAGCAGGTGGCTACTTACTCGATTTTGGGGTTTTTTAAGAGTTGGGAATGGAGGGTGAGTGCTGCCAGAGCTGGGGAATGGTTGGGGTGTCCCCTTTGGGATGTTATTTGGGATTAGCCATTTCCCAGCAGCATCACAGCCCTGTGAACATTGACTGGATTTCCAGGTTTTTTAAGAGTTGGGAATGGAGGATGAGCACCGACAGAGGTGAGGAATGGTTGGGATGTCCTCTTTGGGATGTTTTTCAGGATGAGCCATATTCCAGGAGCATCACAGCATCACAGTGAACATTGACTGGATTCCCAGGTTTTTTATGAGTTGGGAATGGAGATGAGCACTGGCAGGGGCTGATTGGGGCATTGCTTTTGGGATGCTTTTTGGGATTAGACATACTCCAGAAGTATCACAGCCCTGAGAATATTGACTGGATTTCCAGGTTTTTTAAGAGTTGGGAATGGAGGATGAGCCCTGCCAGAGACTGATTGGGGTGTTCCCTTTGGGATGTTTTTTGGGATCAGCCATATTCAGGAGCATCACAGCATCACAGTGAACATTGACTCAATTTCTGGGATTTTTAAGAGTTGGAAATGGAGATGAGCCCTGCCCAGGGCTGATTGGAGTGTTCCCTTCGGGATGCTTTTTGGGGTCAGCCATATCCCAGGAGCATCACAGTGAACATTGACTGGATTCCCAGGTTTTTTATGAGTTGAGAATGGAGATGAGCACTGACAGGAGCTGATTGGGGCATTCCTTTTGGGATGCTTTTTGGGATGAGCCATACTCCAGGAGCACCACAGCCCTGAGAACATTGACTCGATTTCCAGGTTTTTTAAGAGTTGGGAATGGAGATGAGCACTGCCAGAGGCTGGGGAATGGCTGCGGTGTTCCCTTTGGGATGTTTTTTGGGATGAGCCATCTTCCAGGAGCATCACAGCATCACAGTGAACATTGACTCAATTTCTGGGATTTTTAAGAGTTGGGAATGGAGGGTGAGCACTGACAGAGGCTGGGGAATGGTTGGGGTGTTCCCTTTGGGATGCTTTTTTGGGATCAGCCATATCCCAGGAGCATCACAGTGAACATTGACTCAATTTCTGGGTTTTTTAAGAGTTGGGAATGGAGGGTGAGTGCTGCTAGAGCTGAGGAATGGTTGGGGTGTCCTCTTTGGGATGTTTTTTGGGATAAGCCATCTTCCAGGAGCATCACAGCATCACGGTGAACATTGACTGGATTCCCAGGTTTTTTATGAGTTGGGAATGGAGATGAGCACTGACAGGGGCTGATTGGGGCATTGCTTTTGGGATGCTTTTTGGGATGAGCCATACTCCAGGAGCACCACAGCCCTGAGAACATTGACTATTTCTGGGTTTTTAAGGTTGGGAATGGAGATGAGCACTCCAGAGGCTGCTTTTGGCATCACAGCATCACAGTGAACATTGACTGGATTCCCAGGTTTTTTATGAGTTGGGAATGGAGATGAGCACTGACAGGAACTGATTGGGGCATTCCCTTTGGGATGCTTTTTGGGATCAGCCATA
This sequence comes from Camarhynchus parvulus, assembly GCF_901933205.1. Classification (NCBI taxonomy): domain Eukaryota; kingdom Metazoa; phylum Chordata; class Aves; order Passeriformes; family Thraupidae; genus Camarhynchus; species Camarhynchus parvulus. Next base: position 1,840,124 of record NC_044585.1, read on the forward strand.
CTCCAGGAGCACCACAGCCCTGAGAACATTGACTCGATTTCTGGGATTTTTAAGAGCTGGGAATGGAGATGAGTGCTGCCAGAGCTGGGGAATGGTTGGGGTGTCCCCTTTGGGATGTTTTTTGGGATCAGCCATACTCCAGGAGCACCACAGCCCTGTGATGGATTTTTACTCCCTGTAACACACGGATCCCACTGTGCCCATCCTCACATTCCAGCTTCTCCCAGCACCTCCTGCTCTTCCAGCCACCAAACCAGCCTGGGACATCCCAGCAGGGAAAAACCTCCCCGGGCTCCTTTCTGTGGAAATCCCAGACAAACATCCCCACCCTCCCTGCAGCATCCCCCTGTCACTCCCTGCCCGCTCCTGGCAGCGCTGACGGGCCCTTTGTCCCGCTGTCTGCTCCTGTTTTTCAGCTCCTGTTGAAACCCTCTATTTTTCCCCTCCCCAAGCCGGTGATAAGCGTTTGACTGATCCCACCGAGCAGGCGGGGATGAGCCATTCAGGCGGGATTGACACCTCAAGGGATTTGCATTAAACGCTTCAAACTCGCTCGCTGCTTTTTTTTTTTTAATTATTTTTTTATTCCCCATTTTCTTTTTTTTTTCCCATCCATCATTATATATTTAGCAAATTCCTGCATGAAATTACAGCCCCAATTATTGGCATTCGCCTATCTGAGAAGGAATCTCTCCCTGCACTGATTTTCCCGAGCATCCCGAGGCAGGAATTAACCCCGTGTTCCATGAGCTCTGTCTTGGGGGCTTGGTTTGGGCTCTCCTGACCGAGGGATGCATGGGAAAAAGGAGGAAAAAGAGGAAAAATGGGAAAAAGGAGGAAAAATGAGGAATTTGGGTCTGCAGAGGGTTAGGGGTGGTGAGAGGTGAAGGAGAGGGGGATTCTGGGGGTGCTCATGATGTGCCAAGAGCTGAGATTTTGGGAAGGGTTTGGGAAGCCAAGGGCTGTGTGGAGCATGGGCTGACCCCAATGTGCTGCTGGGGACTGCAGTGAGGGGTGGAATCCTGGGAATACCCAGATTTGGAGCCTTCTGGAGCAGGGAAGAGGGTGGAACAACCATGGAGAGAGGCAAAAAAAAATAGTGGGGATGTCCAGATTTTGGGATTTGCTCCAAATCTGGCAGGGAAGGTGCCCTTGGCCCATGGTGGCATTTTCCTGCCATCTCTGGAGGGTGCTGTGGGCATCCCCCAGATTTTGGGGAGCTCCAGGCCTCGAGATGGACCAGGTGTGGTTCTCTCTTCTCCCTCAAAACCCTTTGGAGCCAAAATAAAAAATATCTCCATAATCCTGGCTCCCTTTCCCAAAGCAGGGCTGTCTTGGGCCTTATCCCTATGGAAAATTGAAATTAGGCTGATGGTTTCCCTTGTTTTTTTGGATTTTGTTTGTTTGTTTGTTTTGTTTTGTTATGGGTTTGGTTTCGCTTTTTTGTTTGCATTTTTTTTATTTTTGTTTTTTTAATTCTCCTTTTTTGCCTCTGCTGTCCTTGTGGCATTGGGAGCCTGGCACAGGGAATGGGGTTCCTCCTGCCCAGCTGGGATGGGGAATTTAGGCTGGCAGGATTAGGATGCATTTCCAGCACATTTTCCCCCACTTTGGGTAAATGAGAGGAGAATGGAAATGTTTGCCTTGGGCACTGCCAGGGATTCAGGGGCACCCACAGCTGCTCTGGGCACCCTGTGCCAGGGCTTGCCCACACTCACAGGAAGGAATTCCTTCCCAAATTACATCTAAATCTCCCCCCTTTTAGTTTGAAACCATTTCCCTTTTTCCTGTCACCATCTATGGAATCATGGAGTGGTTTGGGCTGGGAAAGACCTTGGAGATCATCACGTTCCAACCTGTGTAGGAGAATGGATGGAAGGATGGATGGATGGATGGATGATGGATGGATGGATGGATGGATGGATGGATGGATGGATGGATGGATGGACGGATGGATGACGGATGGATGGATGATGGACGGATGACGGATGGATGGATGGATGGATGGATGGATGGATGGATGGATGGATGGATGGATGGATGGATGGATGGATGGATGGATGGATGGATGGATGGATTATGGATGGATTATGGATGGATTATGGATGGATGGATGATGGATGGATGGATGGATGGATGGATGGATGGATGGATGGATGGATGGATGGATGGATGGATGGATGGACGACCCCTCATGGCAACAAGTCCTTTATGAGGTGCCCATGACTGGCCTCACCCTCCAGCCCTGTCCCAAGGATGATTTGTGACCCTTTATTGCCCAGGAAGCCCCAAACAAGGTTTGCTCGATGTCCCTCAGACACTCCTTGTCCCCAAACCAGGGGACAGGATCTCCTGTCCCTGTGAGCCCCCTGTGCCAGGGGGTTTTCCATGAGTGAGGATGCTCCTGCTTCTCTCCAGGCTTTGGTCCTTGCCCCCCTTCCCTCAGGATAGGGATCAAAGCCATGGCATGATGGGCAGCCAGCCCAGTCACCCAGTTGGATCCTGGTGTTTATTATTCTTTATTATTTTTTCTTCTCCTGAAGAAACAGAGAGAGGAAAAAAAAATCTCTCTCTGTCCAAAATCACTCATCCTTCCTAATAATGAGAGCTGTCAGCAGCCCTGCTTGGCGAGGAAATGATGCTCACAGTAAATATTTGGTCTGGAACTGATTTATGGGTGGAAAAAAACGAGATTAGTGCTTAATCACTGCCTTTCAGGAAGGGCTTTGGGCCGGGGTTGAGCTCAGGGGGGCTGGGGCCATGCCAGGGGAGCAGCACTGGCATTTTTAGTGGAGACCCCGTGGTGGGGTTGGGATTGAAGAGCAGCAGTGGAGGGGATGGACTGGATTTGGGGCCCCCAGGCAGGGCTGGATGGGATATTGGGAATTGGGAATTGTTCCCTGGCAGGGTGGGCAGGCCCTGGCACAGGGTGCCCAGAGCAGCTGGGGCTGCCCCTGGATCCCTGGCAGTGCCCCAGGCCAGGCTGGACATTGGGGCTGGGAGCAGCCTGGGACAGTGGGAGGTGTCCCTGCCCATGTCCTTTAATGAGCTCTGATGTCCCTTCCCACCCAACCCATTCCATGGCTCCATGACCATCAGCTGTGGGGCTGACCCCAGGGAGCTCCAAGCCAGGAGAGCTGCTCAGCTGGACCAGCCTGGAACACCCACCCCATCCTGAGCCCAGTGCACCCAAAGAGGTCCTTGCAGCCACCCTAAACACAGCAGCAGCTTTCCTGTGTGAGGAAATAATTAACTTATTAGAGGATGGTTTAATTTTCTTCATTAAGAGGCCATTTCCTATTGCCTGGCAGGGCCAGATGCCCCCGGGCACTGCTGGGAGTGGTGGGGCATGCTCAGCTCCAGGGCCTGCCCACCCTGCCAGGGAACAATTCCTAATTCCCAATATCCCATCCATCCCTGCCCTCTGGCAGTGGGAGCCATTCCCTGGGTCCTGTCCCTCCATCCCTTGTCCCCAGTCCCTCTGCAGCTCTCCTGGAGCCCCTTTAGGCCCTGCAAGGGGCTCTGAGCTCTCCCTGGAGCCTTCTCCTCCCCAGGTCTCCCAGCCTGGCTCCAGCCCTTGGAACATCTCCATGCCCTCCTCTGGTCTGGCTCCAGCAACTCCAGGTCCTCGCGGTGCTGGACACAGAGTTGGATGCAGTGCTCCAGTTGGGATGCAGGGATTATGGACGGAGCATTCCAGGAATCCTTGAGGTGTTGCACTGCCAGGATGTTCTCCAAGGATCTCTGTCCCAGATTCTGCAGATCCCCAGCGGGCTGAGCTGCCTTTCCCAGGGCTCTCTCTGCTCCTCACTCCGTGGCAGCCGGAGCGGGAGTGGATGAGCCGGAGCAGCTCCGAGTGCCAGGATCCTGCAGCCTGGCCCATCTGAGCTGCCAGAGTCACTCTGCATCCCAAACCCTTCCAGTCTGGTGCAGCTTTGGGACCATCTGAGCCAGCAGAACAACACTGGGCCTTGTCCCAGTGTGGAAAAATGGGACAGGAGGGAGAGGCGGGCGACTCCTCCCCCTGCTCTGCAGAGTTTCATTTCTGAGGGACTTCTGGGTTGTCCACACCACGGCCCTGTGCCTTGACAAGCTGAGACTCTCCTGGGTTCCCTCACATTCTTCACTGCATCCCGCCCTTGCTTGGGCCCTTTATTTGATGTAGTGACATTTAAATGTGACCATTCAGGGGATTTGACAAGGCCAGCAAGGCTGAGGATGACGAGCTTTTGGACCCAATGATTTTTTTTTTCTCACCCAGGTTCTCAAGAGGAAAAGCTCTGGAACGTTCCTTGATGAAAATTGCCTTTGTTTGATGGCGGGGAGGGATTGGGAATTCTCATGAGGAAATTGCATTAATTATCACATGTGAGATGATGCAGCAGCACCCCCATCCTGCGGGTGCCACCAGCCCATCCCCAACTCCTTTCCCTTCACTTTTCCCCTCCTTTTTCCTCTTTTCCCTCCCAGAGTCAAGAAGAAGAACAAGCCCCTGAACCTCAAGATCCACAACAGCGTGGGGAGCTGTGAGAACATCCCAGCCCAGCGCTCCCCGCTGCTCTCCGAGCGCTCCCTGCGCTCCTTCTTCGTGGGGTACCCGCCCTTCCTGCCCTCCACCCCGCCCGTCCACACCGAAGCCACCTTCTCTGCAAGTGAGTGCCCCTCGGATCCCTCTGCCCAGGGGTGGGAGATGCCGAGCAGAGGAGGGAACTGGGGAGTTTTAGAGTCCATGGTTTGGAGGACGTTGGTTGAGCGTTGTGGAATGAGGCCAGGCCTCGTGGAGGTGCCTCGTGTTGGTGTTTAGAGATCTGTGGGTGCTTCTGGGCAAAGATAGCCCCAAAAACTCGATTATTTCTGGTTTTTTGGGAAGGCCACGAGGTTTTTGTGCTGTCTGGGTTGGTGGCGCTGCCTGGATGCCACCATCTGAGGGCTGCTTTGTAAACCTTTGTGGTTTCCCCTCTGTATTTAAACCTCTCCCGCTTGCTGGATGTGGAGTTTTAGGAAGCCAGTCCTGGCGCAAACCCCATGGAGCTGATCCCAGCAGCCAGCCCTGATCCCACCTGGCAGGGCTCTGTCCTCTCCCAGGAGATGCTGGTGGTGGCACTCACCGGCTGGGTTTGGCTCCATGAGCTCACCCAGGTCTGGAAGGAACAGCCTGACCCTCATTTCCTGGTCCCACACCAGTGCTGGGATTAATTCCACAGGGATTGAAACTTTTCCAAGCCAGGCGTGGCTCTTGGCCCAAGAAGAACTTCCCTGGAGGAAACACGTGGCAGCTGCTGGGTGTGATTCCCTGCCAAGTTCCCTTTGCCTCTTGTTCCTCAGCTAAAACTTCCTCCAACTCCACATCCAGGCTGGGTTTCTGTCACCCTCCCTTCCCTGGATTTTTCCCCTGTTTCCATTCTGGAAATGTCTTCCTGGCTTGTTTTGGGGTCTTCCACTCATTCCCTCTGCTCAAGAAGCAGGCTGGAGAAGGTTTTGCAGCCAGAGGGTTTACAGCCAGATATTTTTCCTTCCTTTTCCTTTTCCTTTTCCTTTTCCTTTTCCTTTTCCTTTTCCTTTTCCTTTTCCTTTTCCTTTTCCTTTTCCTTTTCCTTTTCCTTTTCCTTTTCCTTTTCCTTTTCCTTTTCCTTTTCCTTTCCCTTTTCCTTTCCCTTTCCCTTTCCCTTCCCTTTTCCTTTTCCTTTCCCTTTCCCTTTCCCTTTCCCTTTCCCTTTCCCTTTCCCTTTCCCTTTCCCTTTCCCGGCAGTCTGGGGTCACTGAGGGCTCATCCAGCCAGTCCTGCTGTCCTTTTCCCCCTGTCCCTTTGCCTTTGGGGACAGTGGCACCTGGCAGGAGCTCTGCATGCAGACCATGCTGTTCCCAGAGATTTCCAACACCCAGCTCTGGGTTTGCCTGGAGTGAGAGGTGTGATGGTGTTCACAGGGGTCTTAGGATGAGGGAAGAGACAAGAATGTTGACTCCATGTTTCAGAAGGCTTGATTTATTATTTTATGATATATATTACATTAAAACTATACTAAAAGAATAGAAGAAAGGATTTCATCAGAAGGCTGGCTAAGAATAGAATAGAAAGAATGATAACAAAGGCTTGTGGCTTGGACTCTCTGTCCGAGCCAGCTGGACTGTGATTGGCCATTAATTAGAAACAACCAACATGGGCCAATCAAAGATGCACCTGTTGCATTCCACAGCAGCAGATAATCAATGTTTACATTTTGTTCCTGAGGCCTCTCAGCTTCTCAGGAGGAAAAATCCTAAGGAAAGGATTTTCCATAAAAGATGTCTGTGACTGAGGGACATTTCTGCCTCGCTGTTTCCCACATGGAATTGTCTGTGCTCAGCTCACAGCCAGACCAACAGAGCAGGAAGCACGGACCAAACCCCATTGCCAGCCCCCCTGGAGTGTCTCCTTGGATTAGTTTTGCTCAGTGTTGGATTCTGTGCCGTGCTGTGACATCCTGATGGGACGTGGCAGGGACACGATGGGCAGTGATGGGCTGGCAGTGACTAACCCTGCCAGAGAGGTGTCTCCTCTCATTCCCTCCAACCTCCCTGGCTGCTGGGAATGTTTTCTGGGCTGGAAGGGAGCTGGGTTTCCCCAGCTGGTTGATCCCTGCTGGGAGGGGATCAGCAGAGCTGTTTTGTCGTGGTTGAGATGGAGACAATGCAAAGCAGCGCACTCCGTTTGCAGAAGGCTTCAAACCTGTTTTTATTGCAGCATGCATGCTTGTTCTACATTCTCACAAAACTCATAGGTTTATACTTTACTCATTGGTCAGGAAAGACAAAAAAAAATGTTCATTGGAACAGGCAGTTGCGGGTTTCTCTTATTTATCCTTCTTTCTTTCTTGGTTGCCTTGTCAAGGACCTTGTTAGGAAATTCTTTCAGGGATAAACATCTTACCAAACTTCTCTCTGGCTCACAGAAGTCACTGCGAAACCTCTTCCACACTGTTTGGTCCTTGCAGGATCAACATCCATGTGGGAGTTACAGCAAGCAGGGTGGATGTTTGTTTGTTTGTAGGGAGCAGAATCATGGAATGAACAGGGCTTCAAACCTGTTTTTATTACAGCATGCATGCTTTTTTTATACATTCTCACAAAGCTCACAAGTTTACTCACTGGTCAGGACAGACAAAATGCTCATTGGAACGGGCAGTTGCAGGTTTCTCTTATTTATCCTTCTTTCTTTCTTGGTTTCTTTGTCAATGACCTTGTTAGGAAATTCTTTCAGGGGTAAACATGGATCCTCTTACCAAACTTCTCTCTGGCTCACAGAAGTCACTGTGAAACCTCTTCCACACTGGTCCTTGCATGCAGGATCAACATCTGTGTGGGAGTTACACCAAGCAGGGTGGATGTTTGTTTGTTTGTAGGGAGCAGAATCATGGGATGATTTGGGCTGGAAGGGAGCTTGAAACTCATCCCAGTCCATGGGCAGGGACACCTCCCACCGGAGCAGGTTGCTCCAAGCCCTCCCTGCATCCCAAGGATTCCCTGTCCCCATCCTTGTGGTGGTTCAGCAGCTGAGCTCTCCACAGTATCCCATCCCTATGGTTTTTTCTAAAAATCCCTATTCCCTTTTCCTCCTGTGGGAGCAGCACAGCAGCACCCAGATGCTCTGGATTGCTGTGGAATTACTTCCCTAAGCACGGAAACACAAAAATTGTTGTTGTTGTCAGCTGGAGATGGGTGAGGGGAGCCCAGCCAGGCCCTGTCCCTCCCTGGCTGCCTCTCCATGATTTCTTTTCCACAGCCTTGCTGCTCCTGGCAGGAGCACGTCCCCATCTGAGTCATCCCTGGCCCGGGTCAGGAGAGGGTTGGGATGCTTCCCTCTGATTTTTAACATCCCTTTGTCCTGATGGGAATGGATTTTCACAGAGGGCTGGAGGGAGCTGCAGAAGGAGCCTCTTCCTCCAGCAAATCTGGCTGGGGGAATCTCAGGATCATGGAATATCCTGAGTTGATCCTTAGGGATCGTTGATCCAGCTCCTGTCCCTGCCCAGACCCCCCAACAACCCCACCCTGTCCATCCCTGGCAGTGCTGCCCAAAGGCTCCTGGAGCTCTGGCAGCCTCGGGGCCGTGCCCATTCCCTGGGCAGCCTGGGCAGTGCCAGCACCCTCTGGGGGAAGAACCTTGCCCTGATCTCCACCTAAACCTCCCAGCACAGCTCCAGCCATTCCCTCTCACTGTCACAGGGAGCAGAGACCGAGCTGCCCCTCAGAAGATGTAGAACTGGTTTAATGTGGTCTCCAGGGATGTCCCCTCCCTGCCCAGTCCTGTGTGACACCTCCATCACACCCACTGTGCTGCTGCTCTGCCCTGGGGGGATTCTCCTGAACCCCAGTCCTGCCTCTTCCCCTTGGCTTTGTGAGTGAGGAATTTGCAGTTTATGGTGCTGAGCATGAGCAGGATCCCAGCCAGGCATGGCCAAGTGACAAGTGCTGAGATGCCACCAGGGCTCCTTGAGCCCCCCAGCTCCTGGAAGAGCCCCTGAAGGGCTGACCTCAGGAAGGTTTGGTGGAATCCAGGAAAATGTCCAGTGGGTTGGGGTGGGATTCCCAGAGCCCTAAATCCAGCTTTTCCTTTGGAAAGCACCACGCTGGACCCAAGGACGTGACAGCGGTGTTGAAGGTGACATGGGGAAGCAGCCAGTGCCACCCATGTCCCCTCTCCATGGTCACCCCGTTGCCAGTGCTGGGGTGGGTTTTGGGGGGACACTTCTCCCTAACGCTGTCCCAGCCCCAGCCACCTCCAGGAGGGGAATTCCCAAAGGGAATCTCCTTTCTTGGGGACCTCCAGGGCCATCCCATTCCAACCGCCCACTTGGAGAGGTCTTGTGTTGGAGGGAGGGAGGGAGGGAGGGAGGGAAGGAGGGAAGGAAGGAGGGAAGGAAGGAAGGAAGGAAGGAAGGAAGGAAGGAAGGAAGGAAGGAAGGAAGGAAGGAAGGAAGGAAGGAAGGAAGGAAGGAAGGAAGGAAGGAAGGAAGGAAGGAAGGAAGGAAGGAAGGAAGGAAGGAAGGAAGGAAGGAAGGAAGGAAGGAAGGAAGGAAGGAAGGAAGGAAGGAAGGAAGGAAGGAAGGAAGGAAGGAAGGAAGGAAGGAAGGAAGGAAGGAAGGAAGGAAGGAAGGAAGGAAGGAAGGAAGGAAGGAAGGAAGGAAGGAAGGAAGGAAGGAAGGAAGGAAGGAAGGAAGGAAGGAAGGAAGGAAGGAACTGACTCCATGTTCTCAGAAGGCTAATTTATTATTTTATGATACTATATTATATTAAAGAGTACTAAACTAAACTATACTAAAGAATACAGAAAGGATGCAGACAGAATGCTGAAAAGATAATAATGAAAACTCGTGACTCTTTCCAGAGCCCTGACACAACTGGGCCCTGACTGGCCAAAGAGTGAAAACAACTCACAGCAGAATCCAATGGAACAATCGCCTGTGGGTAAACAATCCCCAAACACATTCCACACCAGCACAACACAGGAGAAGCAAATGAGATAAGAATTGTTTTCCTTTTCCCTGAGGCTTCTCAGCTTCTCAGGAGAAGACTCCTGGGCAAAGGGATTTTTCAGAAAATGTGATGGTGACAGACAGGGACACGTCCCAAATTCCATGTGGAATATCTGCCATGTGCACTCATGGAGGGAGCAGGTGATGCCTTTGTACCTTGAATCCTGCACGGATTTCTGTCCTGGGGAAGGAAAGCTGCTGGAGCAGCTGCTCTGGGATCTCTCCCATCCTATTTTGGCCCTAAAAGCAGCACGAGCAAGGCCTGGGATGTCTCATGAAGGGATTTTGCTGCAGAGCATCTCCCTGGGGTGCTTGGCTGGGACCATGGGGAAGTAAACCCAGGGTGGTGGGAGACACTGCGACAGTGTCCCTGGAACTGCCACAGGCTGAGACACTGGAACTCTGTCACTGCAGCTGGCACAGGGTGCCCAGAGCAGCTGGGGCTGCCTCTGGATCCCTGGCAGTGCCCAAGGCCAGGCTGGATGGGACTTGGAGCAGCCTGGGACAGTGGAAGGTGTCCCTGCCCATGGCAGGGGTGGGAATGGATCATCTTTAGGATTCCTTCCCACCCAAACCATTCCATGGATATTATGATTTGTCTCTGGACTGGGATTTTCACCTGGTGGTGGAGATATTCCTGATCCTGGATTTCTTCTGCTGTTGAAGTCTTTTGGGAAGAGGCTCCACCCTGGTGTCTCCTCTTAATCTCTCCATGGGACTCACCCACCTTGGGAGCATTTTGGTGACATTTGGGATGTTTGGGATAAGTGCAAAGCCTCCTGGCCATCTCTTGGCTTTGCAGTGACTCATCCTGGGATTCTTACCAAGTCCACTTCCATTGATTTTCTCGGTCCCATTCATAATGGGAACGTGTTTGCTGTAGTAGTGTTGGATTATGGTCTTTTCTGAGCACTCTACAAATCCATTTCCTACATAGTAGGAGAAGGAGGGTTTGTTGATCAGGCTGTCTCTGTGATGGATAACACGCTCCCACCAGCTCCCTGCCATCCAGACAGGGGCCATGAGACGAGGAAGGGACAATTGTGACAAAAGAGTCCCCAACCCTGGGGTTCAGCACCACTGCCACCCCTGGAAGATGCTCCAGGTGTCCTTGTGTCACAGATATCTTTTATGAAAAATCCTTTCCTTAGGATTTTTCCTCCTGAGAAGCTGAGAGGCCTCAGGAACAAAATGCAAACATTGATTATCTGCTGCTGTGGGATGCAACAGGTGCATCTGTGATTGGTCTCATGGGGTTGTTTCTAATTAATGGCCAATCACAGTCAGCTGGCTTGAACTCTCTGTCTGAGCCACAAGCCTTTCTTATCATTCCTTCTTTTTCTATTCTGAGCTAGCCTTCTGATAAAATCCTTTCTTCTATTATTTTAGTATAGTTTTAATATAATATATATCATAAAATAATAAATCAAGCCTTATGATGATGGAGTCAGATGCATCATTCTCTCTCCCCTTCGCTGGAGTCACCTTTGATTTACAACACCCTTGGGGAGGCTTTGGGGTTCTCTGAGGACATCCCCACCCACCCCAAGGAAGGCGCAACCCCAAAATAACAAAATGGGGAAGCTCAGGTGCTTTTTCCATGCAGGACATTCCCAGGCAGCCCAGCTGGGGCCCAGCTGGAATTCACCTGGTGATAAGACCCCGATCTTGGCCTTATCACCGAGCGATGCAGGACAGTCCGGATAACTCAGTCCCTCTGGGAGACAGAGTGCCCGAATCCCCAGTCAGCTCGCAGCTGTGGCTACCCTTAGCAAGCTCAGTGATTCCAGCTCCTTAGTGATCATCAGCTCTCCCAGGATTTCAGCTCTTTAGCGATCACCAGCTCTCCCAGGATTCCAGCTCTTTGCTTGCTCACTAGGGCACCTCTGGCTGAGGCAGAAGCAGATGTGAGAGAGGAGAAGGAGAAGTCCTGGTGGTTCCACAGCGATGCTTTATTGAGGGATCTGTGAAGGGTTCCAGCGACAGCTCTTCGTCTGTCAGATGGGCTAAACCAGCCCCTTTTTATGGGGTATAGGGAGATCCAAACTTGTCCAATAGTAAGGGTTAGGGGAAAAGCGACCTATGGGGTTACAGAGATAAGCTATGGGGAGAGGGGTAGAAGACAGGAACTTATTTTGCTGTCTCACCATGACTCACAGCTCCTTCTGTTAAGTCTCAATGCTCCATGGAGCTCTCGTAAGCTCCATGGGGTCTGCTGCAGCCCGGCTCTGCGGGGACAGCAGCGGGGGCAGCGCCGCCGCGTCCCCGTCACCTCCGAGGCGCCGGGTGCCACTCAGGAGCTGTCACAGCTGCCTGTCACCGCCGGGGAGCGGGCAGCCCGGGCTCTGCTGCCGTGTCGCCTGTCAGCGACACGCCGGAGGTGGCTGTCACCTGTCCCCCGGTCGGTTTTCCCCTTCCCGGCTCTGCTGCCGGCACAGCTGATCCCATCAAGCGCGGCTGTTGATTTTGGGATGAGCCGAGCCCTGACCTTTGCGAAGGAAAACACGGCGGTGGCGGAAGGAGGGTGGCGCTCCCTGGCTGGGCTGTCACATCGGGAAGCGGGGTTTGGTTTTTGGGAAGGCCTCGGGAGGCAGGGACGGGGTGGGTGAGCGGGGGAAGTCTCCATGGGGCTGCTCAGTGGGTGCCCCCCTGAGAAATTCCGCTTGTGCCCAGTGAAATGCCAGCTCGGAGCGGGGGGAATGAGGTGAGGGGAATTATGGCCGGAGAATTTGGGTTTTTGAGGCAGGCAGGAGGCTGCTGGTGATAAAGGTAATAAATAATCACTGGCACGGGGGCAGCTCCGGGGTGCTGGAGGGAGGGAACAGGGAGAGAGGGAGGATGGGGGAGACGCAGCCGCTGTCACGCCTCAAAGCTTGAGAGCATCATCCGATCCCGCGGCCACTTCTCCATCACAAGGTCCCCACAACAAAGCCCGACCGTCCCGCCCTGAACCAAGACCTGCTCATGGGGGTTTCCCCCTTGTAATTAACGCTAATTGTGATAATGTAGGGGGGTTCAATGAGAATATTCCTCCCGTCCTGGGGGGAGGCTGCTGCCTCTCCCCCTGAGCATCCTCCCGAGTTAACCCTGCCAGGAATCCGGGTAAAGGGGGAGCTCCCCAATTAACCCCAGAGCCCCCCGACCCCTCGGGGCTGATCCCCGGCTCCTCTCCCTGCCCTCCTGCCCCGCTCCGCTGCTTTTCCCTCCTGCCCACAGCGGCTCTATTGTCAAACGCCGCGATCCTACGTGGCTCGCTGCCGCTAATGAAGGTAATTAGCTGTGAGTCACGTCGGGCTCATTTATGTTACGAGGTCAAAAATCCCCGCTACACTTCAATACATTTTTGCAGCGAGCCCATTTAGAAAGTAATTAAAAGGCTCAGCAGCCGCCGCTGCCTCCATCCCCTCTCCCCCTCGCCGGGCTGGCAGGATTTAATTGAGGCCAGCCGAAAGTTGGTGGGAATAAATTGTGGCTGATAACGTGGAGGTTGTAATTTAATTCCGGGAGAAGAGCTGCTCTGGCCAGGGATGTTTGGCTCTTCAGGGAGCGGCGTTGGAGGGAGGGGTGATGACAGCTCAGTTTTCTAACAGGATTGAGTGAGGGGAGAATGACGCTCAGGGAAGCTGGGCATGGAGGGGGTCACTCACCTCTGGGATTTGTGGCCCAAATTCTCATCCCTGTGATGTTGTGGAGGTGGAAGTAGTGGAGGGTGAGTTGTCACAAAGAGTGGTGAGAAAATATCCAAAATATTGGCAATGTGGAGCTGGGGACATGAACTCCCCTCCTTGGCTTTGAAGGGAGCTTATAAAGATTAGGGAGAGTGACTTTTTACAGGGGTGGATAAAGCCAGGACACAGGGAATGGCTTCCCACTGCCAGAGGGCAGGGATGGATGGGATATTGGGCAGGAATTGTTCCCTGGGAGGGTCGGGAGGGACTGGGATGGAATTCCCAGAGAATCTATGGCTGCCCCTGGATCCCTGGCAGTGCCAGGCCAGGCTGGACACTGGGGCTTGGAGCAGCCTGGGACAGTGGAAGTTGTCCCTGCCCATGGGAACGAGACGATTTTCACGTCCCTTCCCACCCAAACCATTCCATGCTGGTGTGGTTCTGACATCTCAATTGCTGCCTCTGCCTGGGGAATGACCAGAAGGAGAGAAGGATCCAGAGCTGCTGCAGGTCGGAGGTGCTGGAGCAGGATCAGCCTGGGCTGCTCCCAGCATTTCTAACCCGGGGGAGGGATGTAAATGTAACCTTCAGCCGCCAAGTGCAATTAGAGCCCAGTGCCTGCCGCGATATTAAAATGGGATATGAAAGCAAACAGCGGCTCTCCCCGCTCCCTGGGCTAATATCCAGCGCCTGTTTAGCCAGGGATTTGCTGGCACTCTGAGCAAACAGCCGGGAGCCACCACCGGTGCCCGGGAAACCTCAAATCCCTGAGTGAAAATCCAGCCTTGGATCCGGGCATGGATCCGCTCCCGGGGCTGGGCATCCTGCGGGGCAGGACCTTTCCCGTGGCCAGGAGCAGGAGCAGCTTTTCCACCCTTGCCGAGGCTGAAGGAGGGTGTGGAACTGTGGAATCCAAGCATGGCCATGCTGCTGATTGCCTTCCTGCTCCAGCACTGCCAGAGAACTTCCCTCTTTGTCCTTATCCCTCTCCCTGTTTTTCCCTTGGAAGGAGAGCCGTGGGACCACTTCTAACTCTGTTCTTCCCCTGGAACAGGAATGGAATCACCTTTGGAGTGGCTGGCACTCAGCTTTTCCTCAGCTGCCACCTCAAGCCGTGATGTCTTATTAAAAACTGACCATGAGGCTGCTCCAGCTTCATTTTCCCTTTCCTCTTTGGGCATCCTGACGTGATTCCAGAAGTTTTGCGATCCCGCCCTGCCTGCGCATGGGTGCACCCTCTCCTCTCCCCTCCCTGGTCCAAACTGGGTGATGGGATCTGGGACAGGAGACCCCAAATGGGATCTGGGACAGGAAACCCCCAATTCCCACAGCCCCACAAATCCCAGAGCTCTCCTGCTTTCCTGCAGGGAGCTCAGAGAGGCATTCCAGGGGGAAATAGCACGAAAATCCCATTTGTTGTGCACATCCTTTGCTCCCCTTCCCAAAACCTCAAACGCCAGCTCTCGATGTTGTTACCAGCGCTGTTTTCCCTGGTCTCTCCCTGCAGATACGCTGTCAGTGCCTCGCTGGTCCCCGCAGATCCCTCGGCGGGATTTAGGAAACTCCATAAAACACAGGTGGGCCCCTCCCCGTGCTGGGGGATGAGGGATGGGCATCTCCCTTCCCATCTCCGCTCCAGGACACCGCAATTGGGGACATTCCCCCTCTTTTCCGTGCTGGGCTGTGCTGTCCTCCAAGCCCATTTCAATTCCATTTCAGTTCAGATCTGGTTTAGATAAGGCTCGAGCTGCTATCAATAAATCTGTGTGTTATCTGTGACCTTGCCAGCCTTCAGCAAATTCCCCATCTCTGGATTAGAACCCTTCCATATCTCCCTGAAGAGGGAAAAGCAGCGGGAAGAGTGCTGCCGTTTGATGGGGAGCTGGAAACATTGGTCCCCGGGACAGGCAGGGGGTTTGGGGGTGTCTGGGGTGGGAATCACAGGGAGTTGGGGTTGGATTCCCTTTGGAACAACCTTCCAGAACCAAAGGAAGGCTCGGGGTTGTGTTTTGGCATCCCTAGAAAAATTCCTCAACACCTGCAGCGGAGTTTGAGGGCGGCAGAGAGAGGATGAAGCAGAGCTCAGGGGATGGGTGAGGCTTCAGCTCTCCCTCTGTGTTTCTCTCCACAGGTTTTCCACCAAGTACTGGATGTCTCAGACCTGCACCGTCTGCGGGAAGGGAATGTTGTTCGGCTTAAAATGCAAAAACTGCAAGTATGGCGCCGTGCTGGAGCTGTTTGTGTCACTCCTTCAAACCGGGACGGGACAATCGGGGTTCTGCCGGGGGAGCCGAGCAGGGATTTGGGCATGGAGAGACCAGCCAGGCTCTCGCCAGCTCATCCTCACAGGAAGCTTTAATGAGCTGTGAAATTGGGTGAATAACACCCCAAAGCAGGGCTGGGCTGGTGTCTGGGATGGCATCAGGTTCCTCGGGGAGGATGTGCCCGCCAGAGCTCGGCTCTGCTCGCTCCAGAGCTCTGAGTCAGATCCTGACAGTGCCCCTTCCCCAAGCCTGGCTTTGGATGCCCACGTTATGGAGATTCCCAGTGGAATTATGTGCAGGACCAGGCAGGGATAGCTCTGGGCACCAGGCGGGTTTTGCCCACAGTTTTGGGCTGTAACCTCTATTTCTGCCGACTTTTGGGCACCTCTGAGTCCTGCCAGGCTTGTAACGCCGAGGAGCCAAATCAATTAATCCATGGCGCAAAGAGAGGGGATAAAACAGGACAGGAGTGGGGAAAGAGCGAGGCAGAGCCTGGGGCTGCTTCAGCTGCTCCAAATCCGCCACAGCCCGGCCTTGGACAGATCCATGTGGCCACCAGCGTTTGGGGAAGTGCTGCTGGAGCCGGGATTGCCTTTCCCGGGGCCGGGATTGCCTTTCCCGGGGCCGGGAGCTGGGGAATGTGCGATTGTCTGCGGGTAACGGAGCGGGAACGATCGCTGCTGCCGCTGATTAAGCGCTGATGAGTTGGTAAATTGGGATTTAAACCTGCCGAGAAGCGCTCGGTTACTCCGCAGCTGGTGGGGCTTTTCTGGAAGGGATGTTATCGAACACAGGGATTTTAAAGGGGTGATTCCCGTTCTATCCATGCTCAAGGAACTGGAGGCTTTTCCTGCCAGCTCTCCGTGCTGGAGGAGGGATCCCTGACCAGGATCAGGGATGCTGTGCAAATCCTGCTCCCTGTAATCCCACAGAAAAGAACAAATCCATTTCCTGGCAGTCCAAAGTTGGCAGTGAACACAAGGCATTTAGTTTTTTTTCCAGCCTTGCCGCAGCGCTGCTTTCCCCAGAAAGCAGAGGGGAACCAACAGGTAAAGCAAACAACCGGACCCCAAACCCCCCAAGCCTCAAATACCAAATTAATTCCTGCCTTTCCCTCTAGGAACAGCTTTGTAATAAAAGCTAACACGGGCAGCTCCTGAATTTTCATTACCCAGCTCATTGACTTGAAGCTGCCGTTCTTTTTTTTTTTTTTCCCCCATCATTTCCCCTTGTTTTGATAAATCCTTTCCTCTCTTTTCCCTTTTCCCCCATGGCTTTCTGCCGGCCTGGCAGAGCGTGAGCTGGGGATGCGTTTCCATCCTTAATTAAGGAGGAATGGGAAGGATTTGGGAGTCTGCCTATGCCTATATGCATGACCCGGGGGTGAAGCCCTCCAGACTCCTGCCCCTGGCTATGGGAAAATAACCGGGAAAAGCTCTGCAGAATACCCAGAGGCTGTAAATCGTCCCTTGATTTTGGCTAAATGTCCCTGATAAAGCCAGGAGAGGAGGGCACAATGACAGGGGGACACATCAGGGAGCAGGGCAGCCACTTCTCCCCCCTCTGCTGCTCCTGAATTTAGTTAAGCATCCAGCAGCAGGATGGTGGGAACGGGGATTCCATGGAACCATGGAATGGTTTGGGCTGGAAGGGACCTTAAAGCTCATCCTGTCCCAGCTTCAGCACACCCTGCACTCTGCTCCTTTCACTGCAGCCAGCCATGGCAGAAGTGACAATCTGGGGTGTCCTCAAGCCTGGCTGACCCAGAAAGGGACAGAGCCCCCAGGTTTGGGAATCTCTGTGCTGCTCCATTGGGATGGAGGTGTTTCCCAGGGGTGTGCAGCTCCTCCTGACTGCCCAGGATGTGCATCCCACACTGTTCCCCATCCCTGAGCTGCTGCTTGGGAGTGATGGGGAGCAGGGAGCCTGGAGGGCTCACTCTGAGTGAGGGACCAAAGCCCTGCATCCAGCCACTTTCCCAAGGGGAAAAGGAGGGAAAAACTCCATCACAGGATCCCAGAATGGCCTGGGTGGGAAGGGACCTTAAAGCCCATCCCATTCCACCCCTGTCAGGGGCAGGAACACCTTCCACTGTCCCAGGCCTTGGACACTTCCGAGAATCCAGGGGCAGCCACAGCTTCAGGGAACAATTCCTTCCCAACATCCCACCTACCCCTGCCCTCTGGCAATGGGAAGAAGCTCCCCCTTTATCCTGTCCCTCCATCCATCCACGTTCCCTCCTCACTCCTTTCTCTCTGTCCCCTGCCAGGCTCAAGTGCCACAACAAATGCACCAAAGAGGCCCCCCCGTGTCACCTGCTGATCATCCACCGCGGAGGTGAGGCCCCCCCGCTCCCCGCGCCCAGCCTCCGGGGATGGGGTTTTTTTTGGGGTAAAACTTTCGGAAGCTCCCCGGGGGTTCGGGAGCCGCACCCAGGCGGGGTCCCCGGCGGGACGGAGGCTCCCGAACCGCTTGGGCTCTCCGGGGAAATGTTACCCACCGTTTTTTCCGCTTGTAGGGAGACGAGCCGGTCGGGGCGAGGCAGATTTGCATTGCAAACCACTTCCACCCACCCTCCCCCTGCCTCCTTTTCTTTTCAGATTCCCCACCGCACGGGGTAAGTCCAAACCAGGTTTTCGCCTTTTTGCTTCTGTCGAGAGCTCAGGGCGGACGGGGGACCCCGAACCCCCCCGGTGCATGCGGGGTCCCCGCGCCGGGGACGCGGCCGTGGCCCTGCGGATGCTCGTGGTGCTTTTTGGAGCTGCCTTATCCCGCTCTCCTGCGGGATACAGAGCCCGGCCTAAAATCCGCGCAGAGACAGGCAGAACCCTGCAGCAGGACGGCGGGGCGGCGCTTCCCCACCTCTTTTCTTCCAGATTTTGGCTCCCTTTGCTGGCCAGAGGACCGCGACTGCCTGAGGGAATCGCTCTTGCCTTGAATTTTGAGCTCTTAAAGCTGTTCCTTTGTGTTAAATTGATAAATATCCCCCCAAACCCGCTCCTTGGTTTAATCCCGGGAAAAAGCATTGTGCTGGTGGCACCTCAGAGGGGGCGATTTTACAGCCCCCATCCCACCCCACGCCCTCGCTTGCAGCAAGTTTGGGTGGAAGCGGTTGAAGACCCCCCCTCGTCAGGCTCGGAGCTGCTGCAAACCCTGCCCGGGAGGCAGGGAAGGGGCAGTGGGGCTCCTGCGATGGGCAGGAGTTGGGATTTAGGGCTGTGATGTTGCAAGAGCCGGAGCTGCCCGCTGTGTGTTTTAGGAGCAGCATGGCTTTGGGGTGGCCTCAGCATCACTGAAATACCTCCCCACTCCCCCAGAAAATCCCCAAACCCAGCTCTTAAATCCATTATCTTGGAGTTAAACCGTTCCTGAACGCCCCAAACTTCAGGCTGGCTTTTCCCCCAGTAATCTCCCTGCTGGGAGTGTCCTGAGCCGGCTCCTTCCCTTCACCCCAAAAAGCTCCAGCAAGGAACAGGATTGTGCTGGCTGAGCCCCGGCTCACAGAGGGGCCGTGGCAGCTGCTGGAGCCCCCAGATTGCTGCCTCACACCCCGGGGGGGGTTGGCTGTGGCCGGGGTGCAGGAGGATCCCGAAGCTCAGCTGCCATCCCAGGCTGGAAGTGCGGCGGGAATCGCTTTGGAGAGCGGTTTGCAAGCACGGGGCGACCCCTGGGACAGGGAGCTGAGCTTTGATGTCCTTCCCTCTCTCTTCCCCTCCTCTCCACCCCCTTTTCCCTCTGTCCCTTCTGAACCCAGCGAGGTTAGTCCGGACAGAGTCGGTGCCCTGCGACATCAACAACCCCCTGAGGAAGCCCCCGCGCTACTCGGACCTGCACGTCAGCCAAACGCTCCCCAAAACCAACAAACTCAACAAGGTGAGCCCCGAGCCCCCCCGTGCGCACACCCTGCCACAGGGACAGGACCTCCTGCGCCCAAATATCCACAAATTTCCATTCTGTGCAATCCACACCTTTGGAATTCTTCAGGCTGGAAAAGACCTTTTAAGAAAACTGAGTTTGGTTGTTCCCCCTGCACTGCCAATGCCATCGCTGTTCCATGTCCCCAAGTGCCACATCCACATGGCTGTTAAATGGCTTCACCCCTGCCCAGGGCAGCTGTGCCAGTGCCTGACCACCCTTTCAGTGAAGGATTTTTCCCAAAATCCACCCTGAGCCTGCCCTGGCCCAGCCTGAGGCCGTTCCCTCTGCTCCTGTCCCTGTTCCCTGGAGCACAGCCCGACCCCCCCGGCTGTGCCCTCCTGTCAGGAGCTGTGCAGAGCCACAAGGGCCCCCTGAGCCTCCTTTGCTCCAGGCTGAGCCCCTTCCCAGCTCCCTCAGCCTCTCCTGGGGCTCCAGCCCCTTCCCTGGACATGTATCCAATGAAGTTATTTCTTTTAAAGATAAAATGGGATCAGCACTTCCAGAACAGCCTGGATCCTGCTGTCCCACTCCTGCTCCATTGTGGCCTCTCTGTCTCCAGGTCCAAGCTGAATTTGGGGTGGTTTGAGGTCTCTGCTCCCAGTGGAGGCTTTAATAAATAACAAATTTATTGTTGCAAATAAAACCAGCCTGGAATTGGATTGTCCCCGGCGAAGCTGCTCAAGCCAGACCTGACAGAGCACCCGGCTCACTCCTGCTCTGCCTTGATACAATAAACCCATCACAGGGCTGGTGCTGATGGAATTTAAAGCCTGTTGGCCTCCAGTGGAAAATTCCTTGGAGGATGGGCAGGGTGAGGGGTTGGCAGGCTGGAAGTGCTCAGAAAGAGGGATATCACTGACCTGATGGGGGAATGGATCAGCAAAATCCTGAATTCCCAAAGCCTGGCTGAGCTCCTCCAGCCCTCAGCATCTTCTGGCTCTGGGGAAAGTCTGGGTACCAAGATACTCCTGGAGATTGATTTTAAACCTAAATCTTTTTAGGAGTTTCTTGGTGTAGCGATCTGCTTTGGTTTTGGTTTTTTTGGGTGGTGCTTTTGTCCTGAGCATTCCTACTCCAGCTGAAATTTCTCCTATAAATATTCTTATTACAGCAGGGCCCCCTTCTTACTTTGGTATTTCTAAAAGCATTTCTTTAAAGGTATCCTGAATAAAATAATGGAACGGCCTGGGTTGGAAGAGACCTTAAATTCCTCTAATTCCAGCCCCCTGTGAAATCTTATTGTTTTGACCTTCACTGGTTGCTTAAAAAGAATTTACCTGACCAAGATTATTGAGCATGGACTGATGACCAATATGGCTTTCCTGGAAAGCCCAGCTCATTTAAGAATTAATTAATTAGGACAAAATTACCTGCCGGAGAAGGCTCGTGCAGATTTTTTAACCTTGGAGGGAAATTCTGTGGGGATGGGAATGCTCAGCACTGCTCACACCCTGTTCAGTGGCTCCAAGTTGGGCAGCAAGGGGAGAAATTCTGGCCTCAATTTTCATTTTGGGATGTAGGACATCCAAGCAGGTTTTCCTGCCTGTTGGCTCTCTGTGGTCCCTTCCCACAAACCCCAGTGTGCACCCAAAAGCGATGGCCTTGGCTGGGAAGAGTCGAGGAATGCTGAGGAATGTCTTGGGATGCGTTGGCTGCTCCTTCCAGATCCCCCTGCAAGGCCCTGGGCTTCAGCTCCAAGGACCTCATCAGGAACTTCCAGGACTTTGTTGTCCCCGGGGACTGAGCCCCAAGGTGGTGGTCCCAATTCTGACTTTGGTGGCCGTGGCTGTGCAGAGCCAGGAGATCTGTGGCACCCTCAGCTGGGTGGGAAAGGAGCCAATTTATGGTGGGAAATGGCCTTGAGGAATACAAATAGCTTTGGAAAAAGCTCTGGGTGTTTTCTAGGATTTCTGGGAGAAATGGGTGGGATGATGTCGTATTGTATTTGCGGGCAGGAATGATGAATCTGACTCCATGTTCTCAGAAGGCTAATTGATTACTTTATAATACTATATTATATTAAAGAATACTAAATTAACTATACTAAAGAATACAGAAAGGATACCTACAGAATGCTGAAAAGATAATAATGAAAACTCGTGACTCTTTCCAGAGTCCTGACACAGCTTGGCCCTGATTGGCCAATGAGTGAAAACAACTCACAGCAGAAACCAATGAAACAATCGCCTGTGGGCAAACAATCCCCAAACACATTCCACATGAGCAAAACACAGGAGAAGCAAATGAGATAAGAATTGTTTTCCTTTTGCTCTGAGGCTTCTCAGCTTCCCAGGAGGAAAATCTTGGGTGAAAGGATTTTTCAGAGAACGTGAATGCCACAATGTCCTTTGTCACCCGGGGTCCTTTGCACCTTAGGGTGGCACCGACCAGCGCTGCTCTCACCGCCTCCTCTCCTTTCCCTCCTTCCCCGTGTCCCTCAGGACCACATTCCGGTGCCCTACCAGCCAGATTCCAGCAGCAACCCCTCGTCCACCACGTCGTCCACGCCGTCCTCGCCGGCGCCGCCGCTGCCGCCCAGCGCCACGCCCCCGTCCCCGCTGCACCCCTCCCCGCAGTGCCCGCGCCAGCAGAAGCAGTTCAACCTGCCAGGTAATGCCACCCCTTCCCCGTGTCCCCACCGGGGGGGACTCATGTCCTGGGGTGTCCTTGGGATGTGGGACAGTTCAACCTAATTCCCTTCCTCGGTTTGCGCCGGGCTGGGGAGAAGGTGGAAGTAGAAATGAGGAGAAAAGGTGAGTTTTGGATAGTTCAGATGGGGAGTATCTGGTCAAACCTCCTGCTTGAAGAAGGGTCAGAGCCCAAGGCTTGATCCAGTCTTGGAATCCTCCAAGGTTGGAGCCAGCCCAACTTCTGCTGCTCTTGAGGCTACAAAGCCTTTCCAGGCATCGATTTTGCATTTTTCCATGGATTTTCCATTCTCCCATGGATTTCCAGGCGCTTCACCTCAGGTGCAAACAGAACCCAGGGGCTGATCCCTCTATGAGGACAACTTGACTCTGACGTGTTTTTGGGGTGATGGGTCCCCAACAGGTTGGCAGTGTGTGTGGGGTGACAGATGATTCTGGGAATGTCTGATGTGGTTTGTCCCATGGAATCTGGACCTGGGATCCATCTGCCCCAGGAGCTCCATCTCTTCAGGGATGGTGGGAGAGGTAGGGAGGTTGTGGTGGCTGCAGGACACAGAAGTTACGGAAGATGGCCCAAAAAGCTCCTCCTGGCTTCCTTTGGGATGTCCTGCTGCTCCAGGAAAGGTCCCTTCCAGGAAGGAATGGCTCAGCATCACTCCTGGAAGTGTGTCCACCTGCTCCCAAAATAGGGCTGGTGAGGGAAGAGGAGATCTCTGGGATGCTGAGGCACTCCTGGCTGTCCCGGTGGCCCTGCTTGGTCCATGACCTCCTTGCTGGACCAGCCAGAAGGATGAGGTCCTGCACCCCCAAAATCCCAGGATTAATGAGCTGGTGTGGTTGGAAGGAGGGTCAGGATGGCTTCTCCAGTGGAACCAGGCAGAATCTTCATGCTCTGTGGTGTGCCTCCATCTTGAGCGATCTTCAACGAGAGAGGAAGAGGAGAAGAAGAAGGAAGATGAGGAGGAAGTTGCCTGGCAGAATCCATCACTGCAACAACAAACGCTTCCAGAAGCTGGGAAACCCCCCCAGCAAACCCATCATGTCCTGTGTGCACGGAGAGGCGGCAGTCCCAGAGTGCCTGGGATTCAGGCAGGATCCTGGAATGGTGTGAGGAAGCCCTGAGCACTCCCAGGAATGGTGTGACCCATCCAGAGGGTCAGGATTTCACCAGGCACAGCCGTGGAGCCTCCAAGATCTGGGAGGACACGGTGTGAGTTCCGTGTTTGTGTGACCCAGCCCAAGGAGTTCATCCAGAGCTGAAGTGTCCCGGTGTCTCAGCATCCCAATCCCCCTGCTGGGCCAGCCCCAGACCCTGCCTGGCTCTGGGGGGATCCAGCCTCTGGTAACCCCATCCTAGGTCACTTCTGCAGCACTTCTCCCTGTGGGGTTTGTTGGGACATTATTTCATGGATTTCACCCCCCTCTGGGGGACTTGGAACACATTCCCAGCTGGCAGAGCCAGAGCAGGGCAGGATCAGACCCTGGCATCTCTGTGTTTGGTCCCTGTTTTATTCCTGTCAGGAGCAGAATGGGATCCAAAGCAGGACTTACCCGGCTTTCATCTTCCCAGCTGGGAAGTTTATCCCATCAGGATGATCATCTCAGGGATTAGGATTTGAGCTTGGAAATGGTGACATGGTGACCTCCTCCTGCTGGAATTACCTCCCAGGCTCCTTTGATGTTGGCTCAGGTCCTGCTGCAGGGCTGAGGTCGGGCTTTGGGGTCTCTGAGCTGGAGGGGGGAAGCTGAGCCATTGCCCTTGGGGTCTTGGAGATAAGAAGGTGACTTCTGAGCTGCTGCCAACTTCTGGTGGCCTCAGCAGCTCCGAGTTCTTCACACTAATGACCTGCCTTCCCATGGAATTGGATCAATCCTTGGGCTGGAGATGGGAGCCAGTGGAAGTTCCCAACACCCAGGGGCTCTCTGAGCTCTGGCTTTGGACCATGGCTTCTGGAACTCCTTCCAGGAAGGACATGGCTTCAAAGCAAGGGAAAAAAGCGTGGAATGTGGCCCAAACGGGCAGCAGTTCCAAACCCATCACTTGGCATGTCCATGACGCCAAGAGGTTCCCAAACCCCACCTGAGGTCCAGGACTCTAACCCTGCTGGCTAACTGGTGTCCAAACCCCACCAATGACTTCATGGGTGACATCAACGCTCTCCAAATGGTGCAGAAGAGAAGATGTGGAGGGAAAATTCAAGTTATAACCCAGCAAAAGTCTTAATTTTTTGGCCTGGGCATCCTGTGTGTCATTTTGGAGTATGGAATATTCCATATGGGGATATGGAAGTGGGAGAGGTTGGATCACACAGGCAGGAGGGGTTCACACAGCTGGGGTTGAGGTTTCCTGGTGAAGAACTGGGCACAGGCTGGAGCTTTTCCAGCTCCACAGGTCAGTGTTGAACCCTTGTTCCTCTTTTGCAGCCTCCCATTACTACAAGTACAAGCAGCAGTTCATTTTCCCAGGTAAGGCTCTCTGGGAGTTTCTCCTTGGATGCTGGGGTTTCTCCTGGCGGGGATGGGTGCATGGGTAAGGCTCTCTGGAAGTTTCTCCTTGGATGCTGGCGTTTCTCCTGGTGGGGATGGGTGCATGGCCAGCTCTCCAAACCCCTGGATTTGTGCTGGGAAGGTCGTGCTGGTGTGGGATTTCTCCTCAAAGCCTGTGGATGCTGCAGGGTTGGGCGGCCCTAAGTGACCCCCAGCCCTCCTCAGGGTGTCACTAAATGGGACCTGGGGGTGCAGGGTGGGGTTTAACTCCCCTGGATGCCCCCAGAGGTCTCTGACTCCTCTCTCTTGTTCCCAGATGTGGTGCCTGAGACGCCGACCCGAGCCCCACAGGTCGTCCTGCACCCCGTCACCTCCAACCCCATGTGAGTGACTCCCCCTTCCCATCCCCTTCCCTCTGCACCCCAAATCCTCCGGGGTGCTCCCCTGGCCTTGGGGGCTCAGGTGGTCCTGGTAAAAACCCCAGAGCTCTGGAAGGTTGAGAGGGAGGGCAAAGGGTTAATTTATAACTCACAGCTCTTCACTGCTAGGGAAAAAAATGGATTTCAGTCCAAAAAGCCCAAGCGATTAATTAAATTATAATTGGATTATAATGAAATTAAAAGGAGATAACCAGCATATCTTCGCCACTTCCAATATTTTCAAGCCAAATAAACTTCAGGCTGAAAGTTGGGAAAAGCAGCATCTTATCAGTGTTAGAACCATCCCTCCCCAGCAGGTTGAGCCCAAATCCATCATGCCTTGATGTCCTGGAGCCTGTGCTGCTCCAGCAGCAACATTCCACCTCTCTGTCCCTCCTGATCCTTTCTCAAAAGGCCATTTTGGAAAAAATTCACAAGCCAGGGGCTTAAGGGACCAGGTCTGGCCCCAGTTTGTGGCTGGTTCATCCACACTCTCCAAATTCCACCGGGGATCCAGTGGAGCAAAGAATGGAACCGCTCTCCTTTGGGAATTCATGGAAAAATGGTGAAGCCAAAGCCTTTTTTTTCCCTGCCTAAATGAAGGTGTCAAGACATAGGATTTTTGGGGAGGAACAGCTTTCAATATCCAAAATCTGTGATTCTCTCTGGTTCTCCCCCACTGAAAACATCCCGTGGGAGCCATCCTGGGCTTGGCTGGGTTAAACATCTCTGGATCCTTGGGAGACAGGAATTCGTGCCTGGGATAGTGATGAGGAGCCGGCTGCTCCTGCAAACCACCCATCCATGGAGATGTTTTGCAGCCACTTGGGCTTCCCAAGCTGCCCAAAATACCAGGATTGACTCCTTTTCTGTAGGATCCTGGGATTTACAGTCTTTAGTGGCCGTGGAGTGGGGTAGGACTTGTAGGGTTGCCATGTCTAAGTGGCCTGGGGAGCATAATTCCCCTGGGAAGGGATTAATAATGATAATTTATAATATATTTGTATGAAGTTTGAAAGCACCTGAGCTGTTCCAGCTGATCCCTCATTCAGAATTTCCCTAATTCCCCGTTAATTGTCGGGAGAAGCAGCCCCCAATCATGGACATGGGGGTGGGAGGTGCTGAGTGAACAGGGAAGGAAAAGAACTGGAAAACCAGTCAGATTTGGGTGCTTTACTGCAGAAAAAGGATCTCTGAACCCTCCACTTCTCCAAAATGATTGAAAAACTCCTTTCCTTTCCTTCTGCACTTCTGCTTTGGCTGAAGTTTGTTGCCAAAAATTCTTAGAAATCCCTGAAAACGCCTCGAGTGTGGTCAGAGTCAGTGGGGGGGAATAAATCTGTCCCTTTCCCTGGGTTAGTGACAGCTTCTCCTCTCTGATCCCTTTATCCCCGGGGCAGGAAGAGGGACTGCTCCCCAGATCCCAGTGTTTTTCCACGGTGTTAATTCCATAATTCTTTTAACAGCCTGGAAGGAAACCCATTGCTTCAAATTGAAGTGGAGCCCACCTCGGAGGTGAGATGGCTCCTGTGCTTAATGGGCCTTGGTTTTAAGGATATCTTGGGGCACGTTTCCTAGGAAATGGAGACGTTTCCCATCTGTGCAGTGGAACTGCTGATAATTGAATTAAAGTCCAGGCATCCGTGTCCCCACCCCATGGAGAGGGACCCTCCTGGGCTTCGAGTTTGGAATTCAGTGAGGTTTTTTAGGAGGCATTAAAAATGCAGTGGGAGGGAAGGAAGGGAGAGGGAAGATGAGGATGGAACTTTTTAAAGGGGTGTTGTAAATCCTGTACGAAGCCTAAATGGACCATCAAGGGGTCTGGGAATAATAGGAATTAACAGAGCACGGCTCAGCCGGGGGAGGATGAAACTGTTTTAAGACAAATTAATTAGATCTCTGATGGGTCACAATCTTAAATTTAGCCCCAGGATAGGGTTAAATGTCTCCACAGGGAACCGGTGGAGTCTCCAGCTCTGGAGGGATTTAATGCCCTGTGCCTGTGGCACTTGGGGACATGGGCTTGTGGTGGCCTTGGCCATCCTGGGGAAGGCTTGTAGTCTATCCCAGATGGCTTTTCCAACCTAAAGGATTCCATGGAAATCTGGGATTCTGCCAACTTTGTGCAGAACGGGGCTGCTCTGTTGGTGTTGGGAGGCCCCTGCCTGGTTCCTCTGGGTCTGAGTTGGATCAGTGGGGTTTTTCCCTCAGTTTCCTCCCTGGTTTATTGTTCCCCATGCCCTTTGCCCACCACAGAACGAGGAAGGCGCCGAGGAGGTGCAGGAGTCCGAGGATGACTTCGAGGAGATGAACCTGTCGCTGCTCTCCGCGCGCAACTTCCCGCGCAAGGCCAGCCAGACCAGCATCTTCCTGCAGGAGTGGGACATCCCCTTCGAGCAGCTGGAGATCGGCGAGCTCATCGGCAAGGGCCGCTTCGGGCAGGTGTTCCACGGGCGCTGGCACGGCGAGGTGGCCATCCGCCTCATCGACATCGAGCGCGACAACGAGGACCAGCTCAAGGCCTTCAAGAGGGAGGTCATGGCCTACCGCCAGACCCGGCACGAGAACGTGGTGCTCTTCATGGGGGCCTGCATGAGCCCTCCCCATCTCGCCATCATCACCAGGTTGGGGCCGTTTGTTTCTGGACGAAAATTTGTTTTCCCCGTCCAAAAAATGCGTTTTCCCCTGTCTGTTTTTCCTCCAGTCCAACTTTGCCATTAGGTTGAGTTTTCTCTCCCCTAAGGAAGGGATGTTCTCCATGTTCTCCACGTGCTGGGGTTTGTGGTGTGGAGGACACAGCAAATCCAAAGGTATGGCCAGGCAGGTCATTCTTCTGTAGGAGGGGAGCTCCGGACAGGAATGGTTTGTTTATCCAGGCACAGGAAACATATTGGAATAATGGAATGGTTTGGCTTGGGTTGGGAGAGACCTTAAAGCCAATCCAGAGCTTTAACACCTTCCATTATCCCAGGTTATTCCAGCCTGGCCTTGGGCACTACCAGGGATCCAGGGGCAGCCCCAGCTGCTCTGGGCACCCTGTGCCAGGGCCTGCCCACCCTGCCAGGGAACAATTCCTAATTCCCAATATCCCATCCATCCCTGCCCTCTGGCAGTGGGAGCCATTCCCTGTGTCCTGTCCCTCCATCCCTTGTCCCCAGTCCCTCTCCAGCTCTCCTGGAGCCCCTTTAGTCACTGGAAGTCTGGGAGGCTCCTTACAACTTTCAGGGGAGTGAGGTGGGATTTGGGGGCTTCCAGACCACCCAACACCTCCACAGCTTTCTTGGTCTCAAGGCATTCCCAAATACCTGCCCTCACCCACAATCCCAATGGGAATGCAGCACAGAGTCTCCCAGTGTAATCCATGCTTGGCTGGGCAAAAAATTCCACCTGGCCTGGAGGCAAAGAGGCTGCAACTGCTCCCAGAGCAGCTGTTGTCATGGGAAATGCATTTATTCCAGGGAATTCTGTGATTTCCTTCACCTCCTGACCATGTTTTCAGCCATGGACTGGACATAGTCCTGCTTTTCATCCCACCCCGGGTTATTTTCTCCCAGAGAAGTTTCTCCAAGGTGAGGTTGAATTTTCCTCCTGGCAGCGTTTCAAAAAGCAATGGAATGGCACCGCTTCCAACAGCGACCAGTGATGAAATATTGCATCATCTTTTCCTAATGTCCCTAATTTTCCCTTGAAAGTGGCACCTCCCAGTCCCTAATCCCAGACGGGGTGGTTCTGCAGGTGCTCTGCTCCCTCTTTGTCCAAAACAAAAGGGTTTCACCCCAAATTCGTGTTACCTCATCCCTGCTTGGGTGGGTTCATGGATGGTGTTTGCCTCGGGGGTTTCACCCTCTGGGATCAGGGTGACTCCAAAGCGGGGCCGGCTCTCCCCAGCTGGCGACTGGAAAAAACGACGCCTTTTATTCAAGGACCAAAAAGGAGCCATCTGGGGAAAATTCCACAGCATTTCCATCTATTGGGTAGCTCCAGGCCAAAAGCTTTTGGGAAAGTGTGCAAACACATGTATTGATGGATGAGTCAGAGCCCCCATCCGTGTGTCACAGCACGTTCCCGAAGGAAAAGGCGGCGCCGCCATCCCGTCCCTCTGCAGCCCCCATTTGCTTGGCTTTTCAGGGCTATTCAATAGCAAAACCTGGGAAATTTATTCCTTGATTTTTTAAAAAAAATTTATTCTTTTATTTTTTTAATTTGAGCCCTGGAATGTTTTCTCTTCTGTTTTCTATTCGAATGGGTCTTTCTGTAAAAGCAGAAAGGTGCCATTTTTGACAGCTGGACAAAATCAGTCTGTGTGCTGCTGCAACCTGGTGAATTAATGTGAGGAACGTGGAGCTCTGCTCGTCCTGTTCCTCTTCCAGCTGCACTTGGTCTTGTTTTTTAAGGTCAAAATGTAAATGTATTAAATTGCCCAAAATATAACCCAAGCTCACAACATTCCCAGGCATCATTTGCTTGTTCCTGCAACCCACTTTTATCTGCATCCTTTGAAAGTTGGACCAGTATCAGCTTTAAACCAAAGGACAGTAGGGATAGATGGGATTTTGGGCAGGAATTGTTCCCTGGGAAGGTGGGCAGGCCCTGGCACAGGGTGCCCAGAGCAGCTGGGGCTGTCCCTGGATCCCTGGCAGTGCCCAAGGCCAGGCTGGACATTGGGGCTGGGAGCAGCCTGGGACAGTGGAAAGTGTCCCTTCCACCTGGAATGGGATGAGCTTTAAGGTCCCTTCCATTCCAAACCATTCCATGAGAATTTGACAATTGGAACTGGAAACCTGTTTGATTTCTCCTGCTGGGATTTCTGGGGTGCAGGAAAATCAGTGGGGCTCAGCTCAGTCTCAGAGGGTTTTTGGGAAGCCTGGGATGGTGTGAGTACATATCCCATAGCCTGGAAGTCACTTCCAAACACAATTTTCCTGCTTTGAAGCTTCCTGTTGAGCTCTGTTCCTCTGTTCTGTGACAGCACAGGAATCAGGATTTTGGGATAGTTTGGGTTGGAAGGGAATTTAAAGCTCATCCCTGCCATGGGCAGAGACACCTTCCACTATTCCAGGGGGCTCCAAGCCCTGTCCAGCATTCCTTGGGCACTGCCAGGGATCCAGGAGCAGCCACAGCTGCTCTGGGCACCCTGTGCCAGGGCCTGCCCACCCTCACAGGGGAAAACTTTTCCTAACGTCTGACCTAATCCCTACATCCAAGGACGCTTCCTTGCCCTTGTGCTGGCACTCCTTGTCTGGTCCATCCTTGGCTGAACATTTTTGGGAAGTCTCTGGTGTGGGGAAAAGCCTTCTCACCATGTGGAGCCTTCCCTCCCATCCACATTTCAGGTTTTTCCTAAGGGATGTGACAGCCCTGGGGGGTTTTCTGCCATGAGAGCTGCTGCTGGGGTGTTGTAGGGAATGAGGTGGGAAGGGGACAGTGTGGGAATGTCCAGGATCCTGGGAATGGTGTAGGTTATTGGGAATGGTCCAGGAGGTGCCACTGGGGGAGCATCACTCTTCCAATGGGACATTCCCAAAGCAACCCAAGATTTCCTCATGGGTTTATGGGAATAACTTTAAACCAGGCTTTGCTTGGAGTGGGGGAAAATCATTCCCAGCTGTCTGAGGAGGGGATTATGGCTATGAACCCAGGATATCAGGATTTCCTCACCTTCCCCATGCCCATTCCCAGGGCAGGACTTTCTGTGTGTGTGAGGAAAAGGCCACCACTTTTCCCCTGGGAGCCCACAAGTGGCCACTCGAGGCCGTTTTTTCCACAAAATCCCAGCAATTCCTTGTGGCTGTTGCAGAAATCTCCCTTTCCCTGCACGTCTGGGAGCAGCTGTGTGTCCCTGGGAAGGGGCTTCACCACGCCGTGCCACCGGCGCTGCCGGAAGGGGGTTGGTTATTTATAGCCGGGTTTATTTTTACTTTTCCCCATGCCGACGTTTTCCTTCCTGATTGCCTGTGATATTCAGGGATCGTCTCATTAGCACAAAGAAATTTCCCCATCCAAACAGCACGGCCCACCGGGGGAAAAAATGGAAGGGGAAACTGAGGCAGCAGCTGGCTGAGGGTGGGATTGTTGGGGTTAAAAATCTGATTTTCTCTATATTAATCATTTTTATGGATAAATAGGACCAGCACTGTTTAATGTATTCATCAATGATAAAAACAGTGGGATTGAGACTGGAGAACAGAAGGCTCCAGGGAGAGCTCAGAGCCCCTTGCAGGGCCCAAAGGGGCTCCAGGAGAGCTGCAGAGGGACTGGGGACAAGGGATGGAGGGACAGGACACAGGGAATGGCTCCCACTGCCAGAGGGCAGGGCTGGATGGGATATTGGGAATTAGGAATTGTTCCCTGGCAGGGTGGGGAGGAACTGGAATGGAATTCCCTGGAATTACATCCCTGGCAGTGCCCAAGGCCAGGTTGGACAGGGCTTGGAGCAGCCTGGGACGGTGGAAGGTGTCCCTGCTATGGCAGGGGTGACACTGGATGAGCTTTAAGGTCTCTCCAACCATTCCATGACTCCTGAGTTGTCTCTTAACGCGACAGAAAAGCAGAAATCCAGCATTTTTCAGCAGTGGGAGGTGGCGAGCGCAAGGAACGGTTCCATCAGAGCTGCTAATGGGTTTTCTCTTGGGTAATGAGCACTGGGGACAATTAACATCCATCTTAATTAGTCTGGAGCAGGAGAGGGCGCTTTGAGCCTCGGTGCTTTGAGCGGGAAACGGCAGCGGAGTCTTCGGCTGGAAAAACTCCCTTTGTTGGAATAACGAGTTGGTTTTGCTGCTAGGGAGCGTGACAAAGCCAGGCCTGGGTAAACTCAGCTCCCTGGGGCTCCTGGCCCCCAGAGCAGGGGCAGAGGTAAAGCCTCAGCAACCCAAGGGGCCTTCCAAGGATAAAGTCCTTTCCTAATCCTGATGAAATGGCTCCAGCCACCCATGAAAGCAGAGACTCCCACATTTTAGGATTCTGCGTGTTCATCCTGATGGAAAAAAGGGGGGATTTGAATGGTTATTGATGCTTCCTTGGGTCTGTAATGGAAGCAGGGGATCAGCACACTGCATGCAGCTCCCTGGGGCTCCTGGTGGTCGGGAATGCTGTCCGGGAGAAGGGAGCGAGGTTATCCAGGCTGGGAGAAGATTTGAGCTGGAGTTTGCCTGGGTTTTGAGCTCACCCTGGCTTGTGAGGGGGATTTGGGGCAGCTTTTTCAGGACTCCTTGGGTTTTTAGTTAAAATCTCCAATGTGGCTCTCACAGCTTGTGCAAAGAGTCTGGGGTTTGACCCCTCTCTTGTCACACCAGGGTGACTCCAACTTCCCAGGGTGCCACTGGTGATGCCACCAGGGCCGTGTGGCCATGATTTATGTCCCTGCTGGGGAGACCAAGGAGAACATTGAGGAGCATTAGGAATTAACCTGACCTTGGCAGAACTGTGTAAAGAGAATTTAAATCAAAAAAGTGTTGAAAGTGCCTTTGGAGCAGAGGAACTTGGAAGGTTTCTGCTGGAGAGAGAGCAGCTCCTAAACCCTTCCCTGGAGCTGCTGCTGGTGGGGGGGTGGAGGTAAACCCAGTCCCTGTCCTTACATGAGATACTGAAGATGAAATGAGAGTTTGCTCTTTTTTCTCTGTGGAAAACAGGTTTTAATGACAGGAACACATTCCCTGGCACTAATTAATAGGGAAGACATGAGGGTGAGGGATGGGGAGAATATCCAAGGCACTTCTGCTGTTTATTCATGGATAACTTCAGTGCATGGACCAAATACTGGGGTTTACTTTGATTTTATAATAGATTTCCATACTGGATTTTGCCAATATTTAATGTTTGGCTCTGCTGCTGGGAGGAAGAAGCCCTTCACAGGGGATGCTCTCCCATCCCTGGACCTTGTTCCCTCTGGGCACGGAAGAGCTCTGGACAAAGCTCAGCTTTAGCCTCTCCCAGTGCCAGATCTCCTGACCTTTCCAGGCACAGCCCAGCTGGGAAGGATTTGGGGCTTGTAAATCTTAATGCTCAGGAAGCTGGGGATATTTAACCTGATTTCAAGGATGGGAGGAAAGGGGAAGAGTGGAAGCCGTGGCACTTAAGATGGAACAGATTGGGGGGTCTGGTTTGTCCCTGTGGATGCTCCGTGGTGCTTGCAGCCAGCTCCCTGTCCCCTCCAGGGCATCCAAATTGTCCTTTGAGCTTTAACAAACCACAAATTGAAGGAACAACAAGGTCAGGAGGGATGGAGCCCTGGGCAACCTGAGTGGCATCACTGCCCCTGGCAAGGGGTAGGAATTGAGAGGATTTTTAAGGTCTCTTCCAACCCAAACCATTGCAGGTTTCTATGAAATTGGATTTTCCTCCTCAGTGGACTTAAAGTGAATCCTCCCATCCATCCTTCCTGTGCTGGGAATTGAAGGAGAAGCTCTAAATCCTGTTCAGTGGGAGGGAAACTGAGGCACAGAGTTGCCACCTTGTTTTCCTCCATGCCAGGCTGGAACCATGCACTGACAGGACACAGGGAATGGCTTCCCATGGACAGAGGGCAGGGTTAGATGGGATTTTGGGAACAGATTCATCCCTGTGCAGCCTTGGCACAGGCTGCCCCATCCCTGGAAGCATTCCAGGCCAGGCTGGGTGGGGCTTGGAGCACCCTGGGATAATGGAAGGTGTCCCTGCCCATGGCAGGGGTGGGATGAGATCATCTGTAAGGTCCCTTCCCACTCAAATTCCCTTCCCTTCCCTTCCCTTCCCTTCCCTTCCCTTCCCTTCCCTTCCCTTCCCTTCCCTTCCCTTCCCTTCCCTTCCCTTCCCTTCCCTTCCCTTCCCTTCCCTTCCCTTCCCTTCCCTTCCCTTCCCATTCCATGCTTTGATCCCGGAGCATTTCCAAAGTGCCTTTCAGGTCCTGCCCGTCTCTCCCCGCCCCCAGCTGTATTTTGGGAAGGGAACCCGTGGATTCCTGCCTCCCCTAACCCCATCCACATTCAAACCCCCACTTTGGGAGCCAGACCCTTCTCCTCTGCCTCTGTTGTTTTCCCTTTTCCTGCTTTTCCGCCGCATTCCCTTCCCTGGCAGTTAATGGAGCTCGTAGATCATATAATAAATAGGGATCGACTTCATGCCAGGCTGTGGATCAGAATGGATTGACCCGTGGGAATGCACTCCCTGCCAATCGATGCCAGGCCATCAGCCCGGATAAATCTTGATAACGACTGACAACGGCAAAGTCGATATGTGAATTAATATATACATTAAACCTGGATATATCTTCCACCAGCAGGCAGCAGCTTGGGGAGGGAATATCCCGAGCCAGGAGGACGGTTGGGAATGGGGAAAAGCAGCAGCTTGATCCTCTGTGTTTGATGTGGAAACGTCGGGGCTGGCTGAGCTTCCCTTACCCACTGGAGCATCAAATCCCCGCCGCCGGCGGCTCCTTAACGTGGAGGATGCTCCAGGGGGAAAGTTTTCCTTTGTGCTTTAAGAGTGTTTCCAAATGCCATGGAAGTATTGCTGGTTTGGCCCTGATTTCTCCGGGAAAGTGCTTAACACAGCGGGATTCGCTGTGCTGGAGAGGAAGGGATTTAAGGAAATGCCTTTGATTAAGTGCCCCGCTGAGAGATGGTCCCAAAAAGCCCTTCCGCTCGTGCCAGCTCTTCCCATCCCTGTTGAGTGACATCCCAGCATCATTCCTGATTTTTTTCTGAGCATCCTCAGTGTCTGGGATCCTCTTTGGGACAGAGCAGGGCTGCCTGTGGGGGATCCATGTGCTGGCACCCTGCCTAGCCAAAGAAACAGATCCTTCCTGCCACAGCAGCATTAACTTTTTATTAATAATAATCATTATTACTATTCCAAAGTGGAGCCGGGTTGCAGGGAAGCAGCCGGCTCAATCCAAAGTTTCTTTCCTTTCTCCAAAAGGGTTTTTAAAACAATTTATTTTTCTTCCTGAAAAGAAGGTGCAGAGAATATATCAGAGACAAGGAGGCCGAGGCACCTCCACTCATCCCTGTGCACCCAACCCTCCCTCTCGGAGCCGATTCCGAGCGCGTCCGTTCCAAAAGCAGCAAGTGGCACCTGGAGCATGGAGCTTTTTCGGATGACTTGTTTGCAAGCCTGGCTTTAGCTAAGCCCCAGGGGCTGCTTTGCATTCACCTGGCTCCGAGCTCTTCTCCCCGCAGCTGGAGAAGAGCTCGTCTCCTCTATTTCCTCCAAATAAAAATGCATGGAGTTGGCTTTTTCCAAAGAACTTGTTTTTTTCCGAGGCGACGATGGAGTTGGAGCTACTTTTCGGGGAGGCAGATCCCCCTCCTCCTCCTTTTCCTCCTCCTCCTCCTCCTCCTGCAGCCCTTGTGGTTTGGCTGTAGTTATCTCGTGTGCCAGCTGCCGGCAGGAAAATTTTGCTGCCTAAGTAATATCCGTCAAAAACCGGTGCGTCCATCGGCTGGAGATAGCGGGATGAGGGGAGCATTGGCTCTTCAGGGCTTTTCTGTTTCCTCCTGCTGGTTTGGCTCTGCAGAGGCTCCTCCATGAGGAGCAGGAGGGTCTCTCCCATCTCTGGGATGGGGACATGGGCTCTGCTTGACATGGCAGGAATTGAATTCCCTGGGTTCCCGTTGGGTTCGGTTGGAATGGGGTTGGATGGGATGAGTATTTCCAGCCTGGAGGGGCTGGGATCTGCTGGATGCTCAGGTCACGCCTTTTCTGGCACTGAGTTTTGGCTGCTGCTTCCATAGAAGCACAGAATTGTTTGGATTGGAAAAGATCTTTAAGATCGTCAATTCCAACCATTCCCCCAGCACTGCCAAGGCCACCACTGATCCGTGTCCCCAGGTGCCACAACCGCATAGAGCTGTCAAATCCTCCAGAGATAGGGACTCCAGGGATGTGCCAGGGCTTGACAACCCTTTCAGTGAAGAAATTTTCCCTCGTATCCTAATTTTTCCTCCCTGGTTGTGGTCGTGGAGTTTGGATGTAGAGGGCTGAGGAATTTCAGCCTGTATGCTGCCACTGCTGGCTCTGGCATTGGCAGGGAATCAAGGGGGTGAAATTCCTTATCCATTTAGAGGAAAACAAAACCTCGAGATAACAATGAACCTAAAGCTCTCCCATTGCTGCTCTTAGAGCCTCGTTCAACTTTCCTTTGTGTGAAACACCTCAGGAGCTGTTGAGTTCCAAAAGCACCGTTGCCAGATGCTGGGAAAAGAGAAAAACAAGCCAATATATGGGAGCAGCTGGAAAACTTCCTAAATAAGTCAGGAACATGCTAGAATGTGCAGAGCTCCCTCTTTCCCTCTCTGGTCCTGCTCAAATGAAATCAAATAAGTCCTGGCTCAGTGGTTCCTGTTGCTGTTTCTTTCTTAACATTCCCCAAAGGATCCTTTTTCCATGAAAACCTCCAAGTGGGTAAACTGCTGGGGAATGTGGGAGCATCCAAGCGTCCTTTGCCGTGTCTTTTCTTCCAGCACAGATGTAACCTGGGAGCAGAGGTATTTTTATATTAAAGCATTTTTTATTAATTCCCCACCTCGCTCTCTTCTCCAGTGTCTCCCCTGGGTCTATAGTGCTGGCTGTCTCCATGGTATCCGTGCTGCTTCCCTATAAATCCATACCCCGGCATGAACTTCCCGGGGTCTGGCATTTATCACCTCTTTAATTGAATGGGCGTTTATGTGGATGGGAAGAGGGAAGGGAAGCACAAAGCTCCTGGAGTGGTGGAATGTGCCCCGCAACTCTTGGCTTGGGATGATCCCTGCTCCTGAGCAGGGGCCAGGATGGAATCTCCATCCTTGCAGAGGTGTTGGCCATCAATGCAGCGTTATGGCCACCAGTACAGAGGTGGTGGCCATCAATGTAGAGGTGATGACCGTCAGCGTAGAGACAATGACCACCAGTGTAGAGGTGGTGGCCATCAATAGAGAGGTGTTGGCCATTGATTTATTGATTGCCATGAATGTAAAGGTGATGACTATCACTGTAGAGGTGGTGGCCACCAGGGTAGAGGTGGTGGCCATCAAGGTAAGAGGTGATGGCCATCAGTGTAGAGATGATGACCATCAGTGTAGAGGTAATGTCCACCAGTGTAGAGGTGTTGGCCATCAATGGAGAGGTGATGACCATCACTGTAGAGGTGATGGTCACCAGGATAGAGGTGGTGGCCATCAAGGTAGAGGCGTTGGCCTCCAGTGTAGGGACATCGACCATCAGTATAGAGGTGGTGGCTATCAGCGTAGACTTGATGACCATCAGTGTAGAGGTGATTGTCACCAGTACAGAGGTGGTGGCTGTCAAAGCAGAGGTGTTGGCCGCCAGTGTAGGAGTAATGGCCATCAATGTAGAGACAAGAACCACCAATGTAGAGGTGTTGGCCACCAGTGTAGGGACATTGACCATCAGTATAGAGGTGGTGGCCGTCAATGTAAAGGTGATGGCCATCAGTGTAGACGTGATGACCATCAGTGTAGAGGTGATTGCCACCAGTTGGCCACCAGTGCAGGAGTAATGGCCATCCATGTAGAGACAATAACCACCAATGTAGAGGTGTTGGCCACCAGTGCAGAGCTGATGACTATCAATATTGCAGAGAGGGGTAAAAAGCCCCCAGGGATGGAAGAGGGATGAGGCTGTTTTCTCACGGAACAGCACAAACACCCAGAGGCAGCGCTCCAGCTCTTCCTCCCTCATCCCAAATTGTTCCTCTGCGAGCCGCCTTGGCTTTGCTCCCACTGCTGATGTCTCCAGCCCACGTTGGGAATGCAGAGTGTTTATAAAGCAATTTGGCATTTGGCTTGCTTGGCTGAACACTTCAAAAACTCATTTTGAATTGAGAGTGACATCTGCAGCAGGATGGGGCTGGGCCCATCCTGATGCCGGGAGAGGCACCGGGATGTGGATATGGATATGCCATGGGATGAGGTGCACACCTGAGGACTCCCAGAAGGATCTCTGTGTCTCTGTCCCAGCCACCCCTCAACTCTGGATGCTGTTTGGTCACCTTGTGGCACCGAGGCACGTGTCATCAACCTGCTCTGCCGCCAGGTGGGATGGAGAAGTTTGGGAGAAGAAGACGAGAATTTCTTATGAATTTTCACTTCAGTGCTGAATAACCCAGGATCCATCTGAAGATGCAAATTATCTGCCTTGTTTTTGGCGTTGAGCGTAGGCATTTTGTGGCCTTGTCATCCGCAGCCGTGTCCCTCAAAGCCGGGCTCAGCAGGGACCTCTCCAAGTGGAAAGGCAGAAGACTCCGAGCGTGCCCCGGGCGCCGCTCTTTGTCCTGCCCGAATGGGGAGCGATTGAAGAACGAGGAGAAGCGGAATTGTGGAGCTGTGCCATGAAAAGGTTCTGCAGGTGGTGGCTGAATGGGCTCAGGTGCTGCATAAAAGGTATCAACCAGGCTTTATCTCCACGTTGGCAGCTCCTTATCCAGCAAGAAACATCGGATGTGCCAGTGGCGGGTGCTCGGTGAATTCATTTGGATTTATTCATCCAGGGGAGGGGAGAAGCACCTGGGCTGCTTTGATGGCTCTGCCAGGGTCTGAGGAGCAGTGGTGACAGGGACATGTCCTGGTGCCACCACCCCAGGTCTGGCTGTCCTCCTGCAGCGGCTCCATCCGCTGGGAAGGATTTGGAAATCCTGTAAATGAAGTGGAAAGATGGGAATCTCACCAGCAAAGGGCTGCAAGCTCCGCTCTCGGGGTTATATCAGCAGTTCAGATAAGCAGAAATGTGAGGATTTTCCTCTAAACAACCCTTTCCCAGGAAAACAGCTGATCTTAACTCACCGTAGGGCTGGAATCCAGCCCCATTCCAGTGCTAATCCACTCACTGCATTTCCAGTGTCAATTTGTGACCAGTTCAGATCACAGGCAACTGGCTGTATAAAGGTTTTCTCTGGGAGAAAACATGTTTTCCAGGGGTTGGGAAGGGCTGGGGGAACTCCTGTGTGTGCAGGCAGGTCATGGAGGTGACAAAAGGCTCTTGTGTGGCAGAGCTTACGGCTTGGTGGGTTTATGTGGCAAATTAGTGTCGGAAAACACGCGGTGGTGGAAGGACAATTCATGTCCGTCATTATTCTGCACACTTTGATTCATTCCGGTTACAGAAACCCGAGGATTTTATCGCTGATTTCCAAGTGCTCGGATCCTGATCTCCAGCAAATTCTTATTTGACTGCAGTCCAAGTGTTGCAGGAGATGGGAAGATGGTTCAGAGGGAGTGCAGCTGCCTCGGGGATAAATCCAGCTGGGGTGCTCAGGGAGGTGCTGGGACACCTGAGCAAGGAAAGGCATCCCTGAGGAGGCACTCGCTGCCCTAAATCCCCTCTGCAGCTCACTTGTGTCCAGCAGGACAATTCCTAATGCTCCCAGTGAGGAAATATTTGCAAGGGTGCTGTTGTCTTTCCAAAACCTGTGGGATGTGGGGATTGATCCCGTTCCTGTTTCACTGCTTGTCCTGAAAATTCTGCTCTCTGCCCATGGAGTGATGTGGAGCAGAAGGATCCTTTGCATCCGTGAGCTTCTGGAGTTTGGGGTTCTTCTGGGTTTCATGGACTCGTGGAATGGTTTGGGTGGGAAGGGACCTTAAAGCTCATCCCATTCCACCCTCTGCCATGGGCAGGGACACTTCCATTATCCCACGTTGCTCCAAGCCCCATCCAAGGTGTCCCTGCCCATAGCAGAGGGCTGGAATTATATGGGCCCTCAAGTCCCTTCCAACCCAAACCATTCTGTGATTCTCTTTTATGATTCTGTGATTATTTTCACCCCAAAAGGACAAAACCTCTCCCAGGGGTTGAATCCAAACCAGTGCATGCTGGAATTCCCAGGGCAGGAGGAACTGGGAGAGGGGAAAGCAGTGGAGCCGAGCTGGGGGACAGCAGTGGAATGAAACCCTAGAATTTTAAATTTGTTAACCAGAACAGAATCAAATCAACATCTGCAGCCACCAAACCTCTTTAACAAGCTGTGTGCTGAGTGTTTTATTTCCCAGGCACAGGTATCCAGTCTCATCTTTCCAAAGTTGCCTGGAATGAGCGTGGGCGGATAGAGAAAAGCAAAAAAAAAGCTCTTTTTTGTGGGCGGGAGTCGAGGCAGCAGCCACCCACGTCCTCCATTATGATATTCAAATGTCAATATATTTTTAATTGGTTTATATCCATCCCCCCCCCCATCCAGCTGCCTTTGGTAATTAAGGCTCTGTAAATAGATTTTACTGTAATTGGTACGAGAAGGAAAATTGGAGGACATTGTACAGTGCATGGGGTTGGGTTGGGGGATTTTTTTCCCCCTCCCTATCTTTCCTCTTTTGACTCATTTTACATCTGTGAGCTTTGGATCCCGAGGGAGGAGGAGGAGGAGGAGGAAGGGGGAGCCACGGCCAGTTCTGCACAAAAGCTCAGAGGTGGGAGGCCCAGGTGGTTTGCTCTGGGCTGGGACACAGGGAAAAGCCAGGGGCCAGCCCAGACTGTCCCTTGTGGCACCACAGTGGTGCCACCAGGTCACACCAGGACCACTGAGAGCTCCCTCCCAGTGCCAAACTGGGAGAGCCCCCGGTTCCCTGCGGGATCCTCAACCTGCCTCGAGCCAGGGGGCCAAAATCTGGCCCGAATCCTGTGATTATTTATTTATTTATTTATTTATGATTTGGGGCTGTTTCTCCAAGAGGGTTTGTAACTTCTCTTTCCCTTTTCCAGCCTGTGTAAAGGACGGACTCTCTACTCCGTGGTGAGGGACGCCAAAATTGTCCTCGATGTCAACAAGACGAGGCAGATAGCACAAGAAATTGTGAAGGTATGGTCTGGTGGGGTCTGGATCCTGCAAAAAACCCGGCCAAGAGCCCACTCCAGTCATTCTGGGGAGCAGGAGAGGAGCAGCCAAGGATTCTGGGCAGGTTAGAGCTCCTTGGTTTTAAAATCCAAGGATTCTGGTCAGGACAGAACTCCTTGGTTTTAAAATCCAGTGATTCTGGTCAGGATAGAACTCCTTGGTTTTAAAATCCAAGGATTCTGGGCAGGACAGAACTTGGTTTTAAAATTCAATTTTTTTCGTTCAGAACTTGGTTTTAAAATCCAAGGATTCTGGGCAGGATAGAGCTCCTTGGTTTTAAAATCCAAGGTGATTCTGGGCAGGACAGAACTCCTTGGTTTTAAAATCCAAGGATTCTGGGCAGGATAGAACTCCTTGGTTTTAAAATCCAAGGATTCTGGGCAGGTTAGAACTCCTTGGTTTTAAAATCCCATGGGCTCCCCATGCCTGGGGGCTCATCCTGGCCACTGCTCCTCTTCCTGATGGAATTCCTGCTGGAATTTCAGGTGTTTAAATCCAGCATTGCTGCTGTGGGGGAGTTCCTGGTGGGGTATTCCTCTCCTCTTGGGAAAAAAAAAGGAATAATCATGCGATGGTTTGTGTTGGAAGGGAGCTTAAAACTCATTACATTTCACCTTCCACTATCCCACGTTGCTCCAAGCCCCATCCAGCCTGGCCTTGGACACTTCCAGCATTCCCAGTATTCCCATAAAACATTCCCAGGGCCGAGGCTCCTTGAGAAATCCATGCCATTGTGCCACAAGGCCAAGCTCACATACATTTTCCAGAGGTAAAAACGCTTTTCCTTTCCCAGGGATGACTCTAAGTGTATCTTCCACACTTCAGACGTGTCCCTACAAACAATCCCGGGCAGGATCCTCCCGTGGCAGGGTGGAGTGGCTGGGAATTCGGGTCCTGAGCCCCCACAGCTTCCCATGGGATGTCAGCAGCAGCACTGAGGTGTTGAGCTGCCTGCCAGAACGGGGTTGTGCTGCGATTCCAAACAGATTTATCACCAGAAATATTTGGCACGTGCTCTGCCATGGGAGCTGTGACAGTGCCCCCGTGCCCTGTTCAAGGTCAGCCAACATTTCCCCTCTGGAGCCCAAACCTGGAGCTGATCCCACGTGTAACTGTGGGAAGACAGGAGAAAATCAGGTTTTCTGGCAGACCTTCTTAGCCCCCCCTTAATTATTCAAACCCAGTTTAAAAGCAGATTGTGTTCAGCAATATTTCCTGGGCGGTGCATTTTCTCTGGATGGTCCTTAATAAATTGCCTGGTTTGTGTTTATTTAGACCCAGTTTTAACTTTAATGTCTAAATTCCTTCAATCCTCCTGGACTCTCCAGGTGAGCACAGCCTGAACCTTTATCCACCTTGGAGCCATGGCCTGAGCTGGGGGTGCCGGAGGCAGCCCAGAGCCTCTCCCTCCTGAATTCCTACTTCTGATCCATGTTTTCCACCTTTTAGACACAGATTTTTTCCTGCTGAGCAAACATTTGAAGCATCACAGTCTAGCCTTGTATTTCCC
This sequence comes from Camarhynchus parvulus, assembly GCF_901933205.1. NCBI lineage: Eukaryota > Metazoa > Chordata > Aves > Passeriformes > Thraupidae > Camarhynchus > Camarhynchus parvulus. The sequence continues at coordinate 1,882,352 of NC_044585.1, forward strand.
CCCCCTTTTTGTGCTCAGGGCTTTTGCCTTCCAGATGTTCCCAGCAGGAATAACAGCTCTGTTCAGCCCCTTTCCCTGCGTGGGTTCCCTGCTCCGTGTGGGTTTCGAGGATGAGGCTGAGACATCCTTGTTTTCTGCAGCTGGTGCCTGTTGGGAGCAGGTTGGAAACCTCCAAGTCGGTGGTGTTGAGAGGCAGAGGGGTTTTGTACCCACCCCAGATCCCTGGAGGAATTAACAGAGCTCCAAAGGCTCTCCCTGTGTGCCAAAGGGAATTCCTGGAGGAGCCCAGCCCTGCCCCAAAGCCATGACCCAACCACAGGGCCCATTCCTGCTGAGGAGCAGCAGCTTCCCAGCCTTCCCACCTTTCCCCACCAATCTCCAGCAGGTGTTTTGGGGGACTTGGAAGTGGTGGGTGTCGGGAAGGGAAATCCCAACACCTTGGTTGGGGCGAGCTTGGAGCTGCATGGTCCGGAGGCTTTGGATTTGCTGCACAGTCACAGCAGCTGTTTGATTTTATCCTTTGAGTCCTGGAATGTGATGGGAGAGCTGCTCGGCTCATTGGATTAGTGGGTGCAAGGTTATCCTGAAATCCTCGGGAGGGGGAGGAAGATTCCTGCCGGGAGCGGTGCCGGCAGAGGGAGCTGGCTTTGCGCACAGCCGAGCAAAGGAAGGCATTCCCAGGCACAGAGCATTTCCTCTGGGATCATCCCAGGTGGCAGGGCTGGAATTTGCAGTGGGATCTGCAGGGAGCGAGGTGAGGGACTGCGGTTTGCCCGGAGAAATTCCTTCAGCAAAGACCGGGCTGTGTTTGGTGATTCCACGGGGATGAGCTCCATGGATGTGGGAGCAGGTGGGAGCAAGGTCCTGGTGCTGCTCTGGGGTCCCATCACCCTCAAACAATGGGAAGGGGCTGCAGAGCATTCCCGTGGCACTGGGGCTCATCCATGGATGCTCAGGGCCCTGCACTGCACCTGGCCAAGGAAACATTGGAATGCTGCTCCTTGCTCCACCCTGGCACTTTCTGGAGGTGACAGTGACTTTGAAAGCCGATTTTTAAACCTCATCATTATTTCATGTGCCGGGAACTGGAGACCCCTAATTAATCCCGGTGCCTGGAACGGTCCTGGCATCCAGCCCCAAATCCTTTCCTTCCTCCAGCATCCCTTGGCAGAAGCTCTGTAGGATTTTCTCCCCACGGGGTGCAGTGAAACTCCCAAATCTTGCTGGGTTGGGGTGTTTTTCTGTTTGTTTTCCCACTTTTTCCAGATGGTGGAATATGGATTGGGCTTCTGGCTCCACATCAGCCACCAGCTTAAAAATAAATTCTTCTCGCACAGCCTGCATGGTTAATGATGATAGATGAAAAGATGAGACACAGGATGAATGGATCCCCATGGAATTCCAGTTAATAAATCCCCCTTTTTCCAGTGCCAGACAACCAATATTCCCTCTTAAGCAACAGTTTGCCAGCCTGTTGGGCATTGATCCTTCAGCAGCATCCTGCAGATCAAGTTTTCCCCGAGTCTGCTTAGGAGAGTGAAAAGTGGGACAGCATAAAAATCCCTGCTGAAGTTGGGATAAATGTGCTTTATCCCCCTCCCCGTTCCCAGAATGATCCCGCGGAGCTGAACATCCGCCACGCGGAGCTGCCGGCAGTCTGCTTGATTTGCCGAGGCTAAACAGGAGAGTTTGGATTTCCCACCCATGGCCTTTTTGTGCCTCATTAGCACTAATTTTAATTAACCGCCGAGCAGTTTTTCCTGGGGGGAAGGAATTAAGGCAGGACTCCTGCGAGGCGCCCGTTTCCAGGCGGATGGGGCCGTCGGAAGCGCCGGTGGGGCTGTGGGGAGCGGTGACTTATTACCCTCCTCTGCCAGCCCCCGAAAAAACAGAGGCAGAAACATCATCACCATCCATTTCCCAGCAGAGGGTTCCAGGGAAGTGGCTGCCGGGTGGGTTTGCCGCTCATTTTTCCTGTGGAATCAATTAATCAGGAAGATGAGCGGGCGCTGTGGCAGCTGGGACACTCACTCCACAGTGCCATCTCCCTCCAGGAGCCCATCCCTTCCAGGCACTTTCCCTTCCTGCAGGGCTCTTCGGGGACGTGGTCCAGCCTGGATGTGCCGTGGTGGCTCATGGATCCCATGGGAATGCCACCTGGATGTGCCATGGTGGCTCCAGGATCCCATGGGAATGCGTGGTGGCTCCTGGATCCCATGGGAATGCCACCTGGATGTGTTGTGGTGGCTCATGGATCCCAGGGGAATGCCACCTGGATGTGCTGTGGTGGCTTATGGATCCCACGGGAATGCTGCCCCTCCGGTGTTATCCCGCCCGTTTGTGCTGCTCGTGTAACCTCGGGGTGTTTTCCTCTCTCTGTTCCACACCAGGGAATGGGATACCTGCATGCCAAGGGCATCCTCCACAAGGACCTCAAGTCCAAGAATGTCTTCTACGACAATGGCAAGGTGGTGATCACCGACTTTGGGCTCTTCAGCATCTCCGGGGTTCTCCAGGCAGGCAGGTAGGAGGGCATGGACACACTGGGGCTCCTCCCTGTGCCCCAAAGTGGGGAACAATCCCAAAAAATCCCCCTCCGAGTGCTTCTTTGTGTCCCCAGCCTCGGCAGACAGGAGCTCAAGAGGCCTTTGAGTGTTGTGGGGCTGCTCTGTTTGAAGGGAGTTGGTTTTGATCCATAGGAATGGACATGATGCAGTGTGCGACCCTCTGGAATTTTGGCTCAGAGAGGCAGATTGGACCAACCTCTTCCCATGGGATGCATCATTTCCATGGCCAAACCACCCTGCAGCCAGCCAGGGGATGCTCCTGTGGCAGCAGGGCTGGTTCATGCCTTGGCTTTTCCCTTTCCATCGTTATAAATCCCTGGCATCTGCTTCATCCCCTGCCTGGATCGAGTGATGCCATCCCTGTGCTGTCCCCACTCCAGTGACATTTTGGGAATCACAGACATCTGGCCATGGTGTCTGTGCTGGGCATGGAGCAGGACACGGACAATGAGAGCCAAGCTTGGGACTTTCACAACACTGTGACATTTTGGGGTCTCGGAGGGCTTAAATCTGAAGGTTTTGGTAAATGTTCCTTATTAAATTTCTTTTCCCGATGCTTTGGGAAGGTTTTCCAGCTGTAGGAATGGCAGGAAAAGAGTTCCAGCTGCTGTGGAATGGAGGAAAAGCAAAGCTGGGGTGGAAAAAGGAAACAGAAGTGGGGAAGCAAGAACAGAAATTATATTTTCTAGGTTTTTTTTCAAGTGGGGAATAAGAACATTGCTGACTTTTCCACCTTTCCCACTAAATCCTTTGTGTTGGATTTGCCTCTAAACCCTTTTGTGTTGGGAGCAGCACAGCCCAAGCTTGGGCAGTTTTCTCCTGGTCCTTCCATCTCCATGGCAAAGATGCTCAGGAGATAAAAAGCACTTTGGAAATGATGAATTTTTCCCCAATTTCCCAGTGATGATTTCAAAGGATTAAAGGAAACGGCAGTGGCCGCCTCTCTCCATCCCACACTCCCAGATTTTCCACTCTGCCTGGATGAATATCAACGGATTTCAGCACAAAAACTTTGGAAAGCCAGGAAATCAGGATCTCCTGCTGAGGTCCAAAGTGGGATTTGCCTCTGGTTTGGCAGCTGGGTGGAGAGTTGGGGATTCAGGGCCTGCCAGGAGGAAGGGACAGCTCATTCCAGCAGGGAATGAGGATTTGGGCAAAACCACCCAAGCTTTGCCAGGAATCTTTGCTGTGAAGGTCAGGGATGCTCCAGAGATGGAATGAGAAATGGGGGAATGGGGTTTCTGAGGAGGTGGCCGATGTGTGGCCACCTCTGCCCAAGATTGGGATGTCCCTTGTGAGGTTAGAATCCAGGAGATGGCCAGGAAAGCAAGGCTGGAGAGAAGTGAGCAGAGTTTTGCTGGGAAAAATGGAGAAAATGAGAAAATTTGTGCCCTGGGCTGCTGGTAGCAGATGTTTTCTGCTGGAGGAGAGCTGAGAGGAGAGCAGGGATCCACAGCCACCATGAATTTTGGAACAAGAAGTGTCTGCAGGTCTGATCTCCCCTTTTCAGGGTGGGGTTTTGCTGGTTTTGGTGTCTCTCAGACGAAGACAGGAGATAAATCCCAATTTTGGTTCCTTAGAGGCTTGGAAAAACATCTCTTGGGAAGGAAGCAAATTTTTGGAGGTCAGGTTAAGGATGGTGACATTTCTTCAACTGGTTTCGCTGGGGTTAAAACACTTCCTGCAGAGATTTGGTGACTTGGGGTCTCATCCTGCTCAAATCAGATTTATTCCTCCTTTATTTAAATGTCCTTGGGCTCAGTGGGGACAAGGAGGGTGGAGAGGGGCCATGGACACTCCAGAGGAGACAAGGCATGGATGGGGAGGAGCCATGGACACCCCAGAGGGGACAAGAAGGAGATGGAGAGGAGGGGACAAGGCATGGATGGAGAGGAACCATGGACACCCCAGAGGGGATAAGGAGAATGGAGAGGAGGCATGGACACCCCAGAGGGGACAGAGAGGATGGAGAGGAGCCAGGGACACCCCAGAGGGGACCAGGAGGCTTCATCAGTGATTCCTGGAGTGGCAGTGTCCCTCCATAGAGAGGGGGTCCCTCTGGTCACAGCCAGACCTGTGACTGGGAATGGGGATGGCTTTTTGGATGGATTGTGCCATTTTGGGATTATGAGCCAGCTTTGAGGTGGAACCCCATCCCTGGATGGTTTCCTGTGGGATTTTAGCCCTAGGCTGACATTCAGGAGGACAGATGACCCCACAGCCACCCCTTAGCCCTGTTCATCCCCATCTTTGGGAGGGTTCCAAGCACAAACAGGGAGAAATTCCTGGCAGGAGCCAGCCCAAGGTGATGTGGGACAGGTTTGTTCCCTGCTGCTGCTGAGCCTGGGCTCAGACACACCATGGAGCAGCCTCAGGTGTCACCACCCCCGATGATCCCGGGATTTTGAAGCCAGCAGTGTATCCCAGGTGCCTGCTGGAGGATGTAAAGGATGGAGAAGTCACCAATGCCATCCTCAGCCATTGGCCAAAGGATTCCAATGGATTTATCCCAGGCAGAGGGAGCCTGGGGATGTGGAGGAAGGACAGATGAGGTGAAATGAGGGGTTGTTATAAAGCCAGGCTGCTCCCTTGGGAGGTGCCATTGGAGGCTTGGACTTGGAGGGGCTGTTTTGGGGCCAAACAGCTGAAAACACCACTGTCCAGGCTGTTACTTTAGGATGGTTTGGTCAGAAGAGGCACTTTGTGGTGCCCAGTGCAACTTCCTGCTCCAGCCACAGTGGGGCCCTGGGGGAATTCATCCCCCTGTGCTCCTTCAAGGGGTTTTGGTGCAAAGGGCACAGCAGGAGCCCCAGCAAGACCCTGAATCCCCATCACCAGCCTGGGAGAGCCAAAGTTCCCCTAAAGCACCATCCTGAGCCCCAGTTTTGTCCTGCTGCCTGGGCAGGGACATTTCTCAGAGCAGGGTTAAAACCTGACTTTGCAAGGATGACGTGGGGAAAACCAGGCTTAAAAACCTTGGGAAAAGTGTGGGAAGTTGGGGACTGCTCACTGAGCATGTAGAGATCTTGTTCCCCGAGGTACCCACAGCTCCAGCTCCATGTCCTGGCAGGAACCACCACTGGATTTTGTCCTGCTGCCTGTCAGGGACGTTTCTCAGAGCATGGTTAAAACCTGACCTTGACGTGGCTAAAACCAGGTTCAAATCCCTGTGAGGAGGGTGGGCAGCTGTGTCTGTGGTGGTGCTGTGCCCCGCTGTAGCCACGGCTCCGTGTCCCACAGGAGGGAGAACAAGCTGCGCATCCAGAACGGCTGGCTGTGCCACCTGGCCCCCGAGATCATCCGGCAGCTCTCGCCCGACACCGAGGAGGACAAGCTGCCCTTCTCCAAGCACTCGGATGTCTTTGCACTGGGGTGAGTCCTGGGACAGGGATCTGGCGGGGTTGGGTCAGGTGGGAGCTGCTCTGGGCTCAGGAGGGGATGAGGGTGGTCCTGGTTTGCCCCAAATCCAAGGGACGCTGCTGGATTGAATTCCCATTGCTGGGCTGGGAGAACCTTCCTGCTTTGAGAAATTCTGAGTGAAAGCATCCCTAAATCACCAAATCCTTCTGTTTTAGACCAGGCTGGCTCTGGGTAATGGGATCCAGAGTATCCTGAGGATGCCAGCCTGGGGTGGGAACACAGGTCTGGGAGTCCCTGGAGAGTCCAATTCTCCCCAAATTACCAAATCCTCCTGTTTTGCACCAGAGTGGTGCTTGGCAATGGGATCCAGAGTATCCTGGGAATGCCAGCCTGGCATCACCTCTCCCCTGCACCCTCCTGGGGTGGGAACTGATGAGAAGGTGCTTGGATGATGATGATGGAGATGTCAGAGGTTGGGGATGCAGCTCTGGGGGCTGGACACTTCAATCCTCTCTAAATTACCAAATCTTCCTTTTTTGGCCATGGCCATGGTGGCTCCAGGCAATGGGATCCAGAGTATCCTGGGAATGCCAGCCTGGCATCACCTCTCCCCTGCACCCTCCTGGGGCAGGTGCCAATGAGAAGGCGCTTGGATGATGGATGATGGTTATATCAAAGGTTGGGGACACAGCTCTGGCAGCCCCAGTTCTCTCTAAATTACAAAATCTTCATCTTTTGGCCACAAATCAGGACGGCTCCAGGCAATGGGATCCAGACCATCCTGGGAATGCCAGCCTGGCATCATCTCTCCCCTGTGCCCTCCTGGGGCAGGTGCCAATGAGAAGGTGCTTGGATGATGGAGATGAGATGTCAAAGGTTGGGGACACAGCTCTGGAGCCCCTGGACACCCCAATGTCCCCCTCCAGCCACTGCAGGGAGCTGATGGTGGTGCCAGCTCTACGAGCAGTTGCCAAAAGCCAAGAAAATGAGAATTCCTAAGTTTTCCTCAGCAAACCAGCTCATTGCTCCTGCCCTTGTTCTGCCCACAAACCTCCCTGAGGGCACGAGCCCAATACCACCCCGCTAAACCTTTCCCAAAACCTTTCCTCTTTACCCAGAGGATTAATTTTCTCATGGATACCTCAAAGGCTGTGGGATTAGGGAGCGTGGGCCCGTTATCCAAGGCAATATTCCCATCAAACCCGTACTAATTACAGCTGGAAGGGTCTGGCTCTTTTATTTTGTGCCCTCCCTGAGGTACAACTTCAGCACAGAAATAAAGAGGTAATTAAAGGATCGTATCCAACTAAGTGAGAGTGGGTGGGGAGACGTAATTTTCCCTTTTTTTCCCTCAGTTGTAAGCTCTGCCCTTATGGAAAGCGTGAGTTTCCTGAAAAGATGAAAAGGTTTCCCCACGTTTTCCCTCCTTCTTGCTTCTGCTGCCCTCCATCAAGCCTGGGAGGCTCAGGGATGATCCTGAGGGGTCGCTTCCCTCCAGGGATTTTGGGATCAGGGAGAGCAAGAGGAAAAAATCTTTTAAAGATGACAAAAACTCCCAGTGAGAAACTGGAATTAATGCCTTGGATGTGTTAAATCCAATCTGAGGGTGCTTGGATGTTCTTCCTGAGGATTTTGTCCTGTGCCCAAGCCCCCCATTCCTCTGCACCCACACAATTCTCCCATTATTCTTTTTTTTTTTTTTCTTGAGATTTCCAGCCAGACTGTGCAAAATCAGAATTCCAATTCCCAAAATCGGGGAGCTTCCCTAACCAGGAGGAATCTTTCATTTATCAGACAGATTTTTTCCACCCTGGTGTCATTTTAACCCTGGGTTTTGATACTTTTAGTGGTCACAAGGGCATCCCTGGGAGGGAAAAGCAGGTCCAGGGAATTTGCCTTGGACAATGGGGCTGGCATTGTGGGAATCCAGGCTCATCCAGGCTCCAGGTGCCAGAAAATGATGATGCAAAACTTCCAGGCAGCAGCGGGGGCGGAAAACCACAGGGGTGCCCACCGGTGATGCCCTTGTTTTGGGATATTCCCTTGGATTTGGGATTCCTCATGGAAAAGAGGATTTGGCTTAGCAATGAGAGCAGGAGCAGATGGCCGGGGCTTCACGTGGCCATCACCTGGTGAGGACACCTGGGATGGGTCATGGCACGGGTTTTTGGAGCTTGGAGAGATTTTTGGAGGAGAAAAAGGGAAAAGCTGGAGTGAAAGTGAATTCTTGGGCTCGTCCCTTCCCGGAATTCTGCTGGAGTGGCAGCTGCATCCCCACCATCCTCTCTTCAGCTGCATCCCCACCATCCTCTCTTCAACTGCATCCCCACCATCCTCTCTTCAACTGCATCCCCACCATCCTCTCTTCAGCTGCATCCCCACCATCCTCTCTTCAACTGCATCCCCACCATCCTCTCTTCAACTGCATCCCCACCATCCTCTCTTCAACTGCATCCCCACCATCCTCTCTTCAGCTGCTCCATGGGGAGTGGGACAATCCCCCTTGATGGCACAGGATGGCTCTGCCTGGGCCTCCCTCAGCCTCTGTCCTCCTTCCCACGGGCTGGGATCTCCCCTGGTGGGAATCAGGGCTCGCTCCAGGAAAATGGGAGAGGTGACACCTCTGTATCAAGGAGCACCTCTGGCATGAAGCGTCTCCTGGATGGTTCTGGACCAGGGAAAGATGCTGGATGTGGGCGCAGTGTCTGGACACCTCCCCATTGTCACAGACATCTTTTATGAAAAATCTTTTCTTTAAGATTTTTTCTTCCTGAGAAGCTGAGAGGCCTCAAGAGCAAAATGTAAACATTGATTATCTGCTGCTGTGGAATGCAACAAGCAGATCTTTGATTGGCCCATGTTAGTTGTGTCTAATTAATGGCCAATCACAGTCAGCTGGCTTGGGCTCTCTGTCCAAGACACAAACCTTTGTTATCATTCTTTCTTTTTCTATTCTTAGCTAGCCTTCTGATGAAGCATTTTCTTCTATTCTTTTAGTATAGTTTTAATGTAATATATATCATAAAATAATAAATCAGCCTTCTGAAACATGGAGTCAGATCCTCGTCTCTTCCCTCATCCTAAGACCCCTGTGAACACGGTCACACCCCATCCCGAATCCCTGCTGGCTGCTCCATGTCTGATTCCCAGTGTCTCCCAACAGCACCATCTGGTACGAGCTGCACGCCCGGGAATGGCCCTTCAAGACGCAGCCAGCGGAGGCAATCATCTGGCAGGTGGGAAGGGGGATGAAGCCCAACCTCAGCCAGATCGGGATGGGCAAGGAGATCTCGGTAGGTGCTGTGGGGCCCTGTGGGGGGTGTGCATGGACTGGGACATGGCTGGTGGGGCCCTTGGAAAACCCTCTGGGTCTGCTGATCTCACCCAGCCAGGCTTGGTCCTGCTGCTGAGCTCAGCTCAAGCGTTCCCTTTGCTCCAGCCCCTCCCAAGGATGTGGGAATGGAGATGGGTGCTCGTGGGATGGACACCCCCCCTTCATCCCAGCCTTTTGTGAGGATGTGGGGGTGCAAATGGGAGCCTCATGGGTTGGGCACATTCCCTCCATCCCAGTCTTTCCCAAGAATCCAGTGATGGAGATGGGATCCTCATGGGATGGACACATCCCTTCCATCCCAGTCCTTCCCAGTGATGGAAATGGCTCCTTATGGGATGGAGACATTTCCTCATCTCAACCCTTCACAAGGATCCCATGATGGAGATGGGTCCTCATGGGCTGGGCACATCCCCTGCATCCCAGCCTTTCCCAAAAATCCAGTGGTGGAGATGGGTCCTTATGGGATGGACATATCCCTTTCATCCCAATCCTTAACAAGAATCCTGTGATGGAGACAGATCCTCATGGGATGGACTCATCTCCATCCCCTCCATCCCAGCCCTTCACGAGAATTCAGTGACGGAAATGGGATCCTCATGGGATGGAAACGTCCCTTCCATCTCAATCCTTGCTGAGAATCCAGTGATGGAAATGTCTCCTCATGAGATGGAAACATTCCCTCCATCCCAGTCTTTCCCAAGGATGTGGTGATGGAAATGGCTCCTCATGGGATGGAAACGTCACCTCCATCCCAGCCCTTCATGAGAATTCAGTGATGGAAATCGATCTTCGCTGCACATCAGGTTCCCAAGTTGAAATGGGCTTGGGTGGACTTCCTCCCAATCTACAAAAACCAGTTTGGAGTGGGTCCTCACGTTCTCTCATCCCCCTCCATGTGTTGGGTGTCTCTGGGATGATAGTCCCCCATCCCACCCAGGTTTGTGGAATGTGCTCATGGGCTGGGCACATTCCTTCCATCTCATCCCTTCCCAAGGACCCAGTGATGGAAATGGACCCTCATGGGATGGACATATCTCCTCCATCCTAATCCTTGACAAGAACCCAGAAATGGAGACAGCCTCATGGTGCTATTCCATCCCATTCATTCCAAGACCAGTTTGGAGATGGGTCCTCATGGGATGGAACTCATCTCCTCCATCCCAGCCCTTCCCAAAGATGTGGTGATGGAGATGGGTCCTCATGGGATGAATATGTTCCCTCCATCCCAGCCCTTCATGAGAATTCAGTGATGGAAATGGGATCTTCATGGGATGGACACTCCTCCATGCCGCCCTTCCCAAGGATGGGCTGATGGAGACAGTCCTTCGGGCACCTTTCATCCCTTCCCAAGGATCCAGTGATGGAAATGGATCCTCATGGGATGGACATATCCTCCATCCCAGCCCTTGCCAGGAATCTGGTAATGGAAATGGGATCCTCATGGGATGGACTCATCTCCTCCATCCCAGCCTTTCATGAGAATTCAGTGATGGAAATGGGATCCTCTTCCCAAGGATCCAGTGATGGAGATGGTTCCTCATGGGATGGAGAGATCCTCTCCATCCCAGCCCTTCACACGGATGTGGTGATGGAGATGGGTCCTCATAGGATGAATATGTCTCCTCCATCCCAGCCCTTCATGAGAATTCAGTGATGGAAATGGGATCTTCATGGGATGGACACGTCCCCTCCATGCCAGCCCTTCCCAAGGATGTGCTGATGGAGACAGCTCCTCATGGGCTGGGCACCTCCCCTGCATCCCAGCCCTTCCCAAGAATCCAGTGATGGAAATGATTCCTCATGGGCTGGGCACATCCCCTCCATCCCAGCCCTTCCCAGGAATCTGGTGATGGAAATGGGATCCTTGTGGGATGGACACATCTCCTCCATCCCAGCCCTTCATGAGAATTCGGTGATGGAAACGGGATTGTCTTCCCAAGGATCCAGTGATCAAAATGGCTCCTCATGGGATGGACACATCCCCTCCATCCCAGCCCTTCCCAAGGATGTGGTGATGGAGATGGCTCCTCATGGGATGGACACATCCCTTCCATTTCATCCCTTCCCAAGGATCCAGTGATGGAGATGGCTCCTCATGGGATGGACACATCTCCTCCATCCCAGCCCTTTGCAAGGACGTGCTGATGGAGGTGGGTCCTCATAGGATGAATTTGTCTCCTCCATCCCAGCCCTTCATGAGAATTCAGTGATGGACGTGGGTCCTCATGGGATGGACACGTTCCCTCCATGCCAGCCCTTCCCAAGGATGTGCTGATGGAGACGGGCTCCTTGGGGGCGAGGGTTGTGGTGGGAGAGGGCCTGTCCCAATTCCCGCTGGGAGAGGGCCTGGCTGGGTTTCCTGACGTGCTCTCCCTGTGGCTCCAGGACATCCTGCTGTTCTGCTGGGCCTACGAGCAGGAGGAGAGGCCCACCTTCACCAAGCTCATGGACATGCTGGAGAAACTGCCAAAGCGCAACCGCCGCCTTTCCCACCCGGGGCACTTCTGGAAGTCGGCAGAGTAAGTCCCCATCCCTGCCCTATTCCCACATTCCATGGATTGGGGGAATGCCCTGCCCAGGGACCCTCCCCAGACCCTCAGCCATGGCAGCTTCCAGCCTGATCCCTTCTTCTCCCATGGCCAAATCCTGCTCTGTTCCCTTGCTTCGGCTTAGTCACATCCCTGTGCTGCAGGAAACGGCAGCAGTGGCTCCCCAGTTGGGATTTTGGAATCTGCCCTGTTGGGAACAGCAGGCAAAATGCAGAGCAATCACTTAGAAACTCATTTTCCTCCCCGGAATTTGTCATGTTGTGACAAACAGAACCAAAACCTCGCCCGTGCGGGGGTGGCATTCACGGGGGGGGGGATTTTTCTTGCTCCCAGCGTGCATCCCCGGAGGCTGGAAATGGGAATGGATGGAGGGGAGGAGATGTCAGCTCAGGGAGAGAAGTGAGGACATCTTGGGGGCTTCAAGGACCGATCTTGGTCCTTACAGAGGGTGGGAGATGCTGATTTCTCCCGCTCCTGATAACAAACTGCCCTTCTTCCTTATCTGGGCGGCTCCAAGAGTGTCTGGAATGTCCCTGGTGCCACTCCCAGTCCCCTGGCGCTGCCGGGAGGGTCCCAAAGCAGCCGGAACGGGAGATGCTAATCAGGAGCGGAGTTAATTCCCAAGCCACGCTCCAAGCAGGCACCAGCGCGGCTCCGGCAGCCGGACGGGGGACGCTGGAGGATGCCGGGCCCCGAGGCAGCTGCGGAATCGCTCCGCTGGCTTTGGGAATGTTTTTTGCAGTCACTGAGCCACGCTCTGCCCGCCCCGGGCTGGGGCTGCCCCGCAGCTCCCTGTTAATTACCGGCCCAATCTTGTGCTAATCAGGATGTTCCAGCTCGGCTTTCCACGGCAGCCGATTTCTTCCACAGGGACTCGGCTCTGGCTGTTCTTGTTAGGTCCTGGAAGGTTCCTGTTGGGTCCTGTCAGGTGCAGGAATGCCGGCTGTGTACAGGGATGAGCTGGCTGTGGTACCCCAGGCTCTGCCATCCCTGCATCCAAGGGATTGGGGCACAAACCCCGTGGGATCCTGGATGCACAGGGATGGGAGTGGTACCCAAGGAGCCCCTTTTCACTCTGGGTGATGCTCCAGGAGCCGGGCAGGGATGGCAGGGAGGCACAGGATGAGAGGAATAGCAGATTTGTCTTTCCAAACAAGCTGTGGGCCTGCTGGCAGATAAAACCAGCTCTGGAGGAGGAAAGAAACAATGGGAAGGATTCCACTGATTGACAAATGGAAAAAGAGATTTGCTTTTACAAATGAACTTTAGATTTGCTGATAAACGAAATTGGATATTGAGAGCTGAAAGAAACAATGGGGAAGAAAAACCCCTAAATTCCATAAGAATTAAAAATTAAAAGGGAGGGTTATACCTTAGAGGGAAATCTTTGGGATCAGGAGTTTTGGGAGGTCTGATCCTCTCAAGTACCTCAGAAATGGGGAAAGGGAGAAGGGAAATGTGGCTGGGAAATTGGGATAAAAAGGGAGAAAAAATTTGAGAGAACCCAGGGGAATGCCCCATGGCCTCTCCCTTTATTCAAATAAAGCCAGAAAGGGACTCCTCTGTCTCCTTTTTGGACATAAACCTCTGCTGTTTGTGGATTAATTTTCCTAACAAGGGCTTCCCCCGCTGCTTTTGGGATCAGCTCCGTGGCAAAGCCCTTCCAGGGGGATTTTCCCAAAGATCTTCCCCGCAAACCCGCACGTTCCCCAGGGCTGACTCTGCTCCTTGTGTCCCCTCCAGGCTGTGACGGGAGGAGTTATGGGACGGTGCCTTCCTCCCCCAGCGGGTCTCCTCTTCCTCTCCGCTTCCCACCCCGCGCTACGGAGGAGCAGCGGGGCCGACAGCGAGCCGGGACCGGGATCTTCCCCCGCGGCGTTTCTGCATCCCGGGAATGCTCCGGGAGCCGGAGCAGCCCCGGCTGCGCTGGGATGGGGACAGCGGGCGGCTCCCCGGGCACAGCGGGGGCTCTGGGGACAGAACCCCCCGAGCAGGACTGACCCACAGGACAATGACTTCAGTTTATCCCCAGGGCTCCTCTGATCCCCATCCAGCGCTCACGGCGATGCGCGGCTGGGGAGGGCTCGTTCTCGGTTCTCTGCGGGTTTCTTTAATTCCCTTTATTTATTCCTTTGCGGTTTTGTCATGAAAAAAGGGGGAATGTCTCTGATTCATGAGTTTTATGCCCGGATCCTGCGGGGCCAGGGAGTGCCGCTGCCATTAGCTGCTCCCCGCGGGGAAATGCATCTGTCCCGCTGCCCCCGCAGCCCCTCCGCGGGCAGCGCTGACCTTTCACAAGTGGCTCCTCTCCCACTTACGTGTCCCCCCGCGGGTCTCCCTGCCGGCGGGACACGGCTCCGCATTCCCGTTAATTTATCCGTCTCCTCATTCCCGTTAATTTATCCGTCTCCTCATTCCTGTTAATTTATCCGCTGCTCCCGGGGTGTGTCTCATCAGCCGGCCCTGCCCCCTTGCTCTCCATCCCTGCCCCGCTCCTGCCTTTGCTCCTCATTCCCCAAATCCCGGGTTTGGGGGTGCTCTGGTGTGACCGTGTTCACAGGGGGTTCAGATTGGGGAAGAGATGAGGATCTGACTCCGTGTTACAGAAGGCTTGATTTATTATTTTATGATATATATTGCATTAAATCTATACTAAAAGAATAGAAGAAAAGGTTTCATCAGAAGGCTGGCTAAGAATACAATAGCAAAGATTGATAACAAAGCTTCTGTCTGGGACAGAGAATCCGAGCCAGCTGACTGTATTGGCCATTAATTAGAAACAACCACACGAGACCAATCACAGATGCACCTGTTGCATTCCACAGCAGCAGATAACCATTGTTTACATTTTGTTCCTGAGGCCTCTCAGCTTCTCAGGAGGAAAAACCCTAAGGAAAGGATTTTCCATAAAAGATGTTTGCGACACTCTGGGGCTGGGCACCAGCTGGAATTGGGATCCATCCCCTCTCCTGCGGCTCATTCCCGCAGCTGGGCATGCAGGCAGGCTCTGGTTGTACAGAACAGCTCCCAGCCCCACTCTGGGACATCTCAGCCATGCCCAGGACCATTTTCCTCATCTCCCATCAGCCAAATCCCAGAGTTTCCCCAGAAATTCTCTCTGGGAGCTGCTGTTTCCACCTGAATTCCACGTGCTGGCGTTTCCCTCTCCACCCCCCCAGCTCGGGTGGGCCCTCCAGCCCCTCGGATGAGCTGTCAGATGAGAGCAAATTGCATTCCCAGGCTCTCATGCAGCATAATTGCTTGACAGGAACCATCCCAGATAATTCAATTGTAGTCTCAGTTCGCTTTAATTTGGAGCCGTGACGAGGCTTTGCAAACCCAGCCAGCCCTGGTTTGTCTGGCTGCTGCTCCAGCTCCTCCTCGCTGGTGTTGGGAGCGCTTTAGCATAAGTAAATGAACATTAGAAACTTAATTGCAGCTGGGATGAGATGGGATTTTAATTGTGGGGGTATTAAAATCCCCACGCGTGCACGTGTGAAAAATTCCAGGGCGGGCAGGAGCAGGGAGGGATGGATCCAGCCCCCAGAAGGATCTGGAGGAGTCTCCTGCTGATGTTTTCGGGATGGGAGGCAGTGCAGGGGGCTGGGATGGGGCAGGATGGCTTTAGGGGCTGAGGCTGAGTGGGATGGGCAGGCTGAGCCCTCATTTGGGTTAATGCAGGCAAATCAGGGGTTCCTGAGTCAGGGCTCATCCCAGCTTCTCATCCCAGCTCTTCCCTGCCTTTCACCCTAGCCCAGCCTGCAGCACCCATAGCCTGTGCTGTCCCTGATCCCTCTCAGGTGTCCCTGTCCCCCCAGGTGTCCCTCTGCACACACGTGCCACCAACCTTGCACTAAAACCCCGGGGTCCCTCTGAGCTCTCACCAATGCCTTCACCTGTGCTGCTCCTGCCCTCTGGGGGAGGCCCAAAATCCCCTTCCCAGAGGTTTTGGGTGCTGGGGGGGGCACAGGGAGGTGTCACCATCCCCAGACCCCATCCAGAGGGAGCGGGGTCCTGCTGGCTCTGTGGGTTTGGGTTCTGAGCTGGTGTGGATTCCCAGGGGAGCAGCAGACAGGGGAAGGTGTTGGAGGGAGGAGGAAGGTGACCCCAGGGTGGTGCTCATCACTGGGGTGATGGGTGTTGTGTGGATCTGTGGTGGAAGGGACCAGGTCTCTCTTGGGGTCATTGTGGGTTTGCTCCCCGTGTCCCAAGCCCTCACCTTGGTGTCCCCAGCGGGGTCTCGCAGCTGCTGGCAGATTCCTGATGGATTTTGTGGCCAGGAGTGGAGGGAACAATGAACTGAGCAGTGCTGGGTGTGGGGTGGGCTCCCCTGTGGTGTCAGGGCCTCGCTGGGCTGCAGCCTCAGCCACAGAACCATGGCATGGGTTGGGTGGGAAGGACCTCAAAGCTCATCCAGTGCCACCCCTGCCATAGCAGGGACACCTCCCACTGTCCCAGGTGCTCCAAACCCATCCAGATCCCTTGGGCACTGCCAGGGATCCAGGGGCAGCCCCAGCTGCTCTGGGAATTACATCCCTGCCCAATATCCCATTTAACTCTGCCCTCTTTCACTTTCAAGCCTCATCCTGTCTCACTCCCCCTTGGCCACACCCTTCTCCACTGAATTTTGGGCATCTAGAAGAAGCTAAATATTCCTACAGCCAACCTCTCCCTGCTCTCCAGCCTCCTCCTCCCCTCTCCCCTCGCTGTGGTGTCTCAGCCACAGGCACAGCACAATGGGATCGATTGTCCTGGACTTATCCCAAAGGAGCTCCGAGGAGCAGCTCCTTCCCTTCCACCCCAGTTCTTCAGGCTGCCACGTTATTCCCACCATTCCTCCTTATTTTTAAAATCTTCATTATTTAAACAAAACCCCACCCGCCAAACCAACAAATCTTATTTTTGTTGTTGTTGTTGTTGGTTGGGGTTTGGTTTTTGACTCTGCCTTTGTGAAGGATATTTAATTGTTTTTCCTTTGGCCCAGTTTATAAACACCCAGCGCTCCAGCAGGGAGGGGATGCAGGAGAAGCTCTCCACAAGAGCTCTGATGGGAGCTCTGAAGGAGGGACAGGGTCCATCCAGAGCCGGGGCTGTTTCCAGCCGAGCCAGGCTTAGCTGGGCGCCGCCTTTGGGATGCAGGAGCCGCCCCCAGCCCCGGGGCTGCTCCTGGCCCAGCCCTGCCGCTCCATCCTCCCATCGCCTCCCGTCTGTTCCCAGAGCTCCCTGACTTTGCTGCTGCCCGAGGATTTTTCCAGCATTTTGGTGCTGGTGGGGTCACCACGTTTGGGGCTGGGCCGTGTGGGCTCTCCCAGAGGGGGAAGAGGTGGCCCCAAAGCTCTGTGTCCCCCTTTGGCTGCTGAAGGATGTTCCCTGCTCTGGTTTTTCCTTCTATTTCCCTTTCCCCACAAATTCCCAAACCCTCGCTGAGCCCTGACCAGGCAGTTTCTGGGAATGACGAGCTCAGAGTTCGGCCCCCGTGACTTTTGGCCGTGGCAGGAGCTGGGATGGTGCAGATTTGGGATGGATGGAGGCAGAATTGAATGTCTTGGAGGTGGAGGAGCTGCTCAGCCTTTCCTAGAGCATGGAACTGTGGAATGGTTTGGGTTGGAAGGGACCTCAGACCCCATGGCAGGGACACTTCCACATCCCAGGCTGCTCCCAGCCCCTGGCCTTGGGCACTGCCGGGGCTCCAGGGACAGCCACAGCTGCTCTGGGCACCCTGTGCCTGCCCTCACCAGGAAAAATTCCCTCCCAACGCCCAGTCCAACCCCTCCTGTGCCAATTTTAGGATTCTATGGAAGAGCTGGTGCCTGGAACTCGGCCTCTTTGGCTGTGTGAGGAGAAGGGCTCTGTGCCGAGCCCCTCTCTGCCCCCCAAGTGCCCTGGGTCAAGCCCTTCCTCCTTTCTTCACCCTTTATTTATTTTAAATTATTTGACTTTAATTGAATTTCTATGAATTTATTTAAATTTACTTGACTTTCTGTGAGTTTATTTGAATTTATTTATTTTTGTTGCCAACAGAAACTCTTGCTGGGGGGGAAGCTTGGTCAGCTGCGAGCGCTGCCTTTAATTTCAGGTCCCTGTAAATTCCCAAGTTCCATTGCCTTGTACATAAGGTATATATGGATATATATACATATCTCTATATGTATGTATATAGATATATACAGACCTCAATCTTGTACAGTTTCCAACTGAACTCGCTGGCCTGCTTCGTTTTCTCCGTGGTAGTTTGCAGAATGAGCTGATTTTCAGTTCCCCTTTTCCTCCCTCCACCCCCTTTTTTCTTTTTATAAATATATATATAAATATAAATATATATATATATATATATTTTGTTGTCGTCGTTGCAAAAAAAAAAAAAAAAAAAAAACCACCTCCGGAAAAAAAGAAGCTGGTGAGAAATAAATAAAAATACAAATCACCCCCACAAACCACTGAGGAAAAAAAAACAAAAAACAAAAAAACAATAAAAAAAGGAATTTCTGAGAAAGGCACGATGGATTCTCCCCGCTGTAAATTTGTACAGGAACATTTCTAACGTTTTCTACACTTGAAGAAAGTAATTTCTAATTTCCGCTGTCTGGCTGGGTGCGAATCTCTGGGACCTGCAGACCTGGATAGCCATTTGTTCCCGTGGTTTCTCGTGCAGTGTTTGGTGAGGTGACAGTGTATGAATTATTTATGCCAATAAAAAGAAAAAAAAAAAAAAAAAAAACAAAACACATTTGAAAAAACCTTGCCCTGTGCTGCTCTGTGTCCTCTCCTCGATTTTTATTCATGGTGGGGTTGGGATGAGTCCATCAGAGCTTTGGGAGCATCTCAGAGTGGTCCAGCCCTTCCAAATCCCTTTTTCCCTCCCAGCCCAGCCCTTTGGGGATTATAATTCCCACCCAGCACTCGGATGGAAGCTGCAGCAGCACAGCAAACGTGGGGATTGGGCACGCAGATAGATTTCCACCCAGCTGTGCTCAGCAGAGGGGCTTGTGACAGTGGCCACAAGGGTTTTCAGGATGAGGGAAGAGACGTAGATCTGACTCCATATTTCAGAAGGCTTGATTTATTATTATATACATATATATAGTTATAGTATATGTATATATAGTATATATACATATACTATAACTATACTAAAAGGAAAAAGAAGGAGAGGTTTCCAGAAGCTGCTAAGCTAAGAATAGAAAAGAAAGAATGATAACAAAAGCCGCTCTCTCAGACTCTGTTCGAGAGAGCTCAGTTCTGGATTGGCCATTAATTATAAACATCTAAGCTGGGCCAATCCAGACTGACCTGTTGCGCTCCACGGCAGCAGATAACCTATTGTTTACGTCTGTTTCTGAGGCCACAGCTTCTCGAAAGGAAAAATCCTAAAGAAAGGATTTTTCACAAAGAGATGTCTGCGGCATGGGCTGGGGTGGCTGAGCCCGGTGATGGAGCACTGGAGGCTCCTGGCATCTGCTGCTCCCTTTGTTTGCCTCTCCCACGCTGTTTTCCCGGGATGCCACCATCCATCTGCCACGCAGCCCCTCGGGCTCGTGGGGGCACCCAGGGGAAGGAGCAGAAAATCACCCAGGGGAAGTTCACACGGATTTCCCCCCTCTCCTTCCCTCCTCGCCACGGCCCGAGCACTTGAAAGGTAAAATAATGACGGCTGGCCATTAATAAACCATGAACGCTCCACACTTCTCCCGTCGAGGGCTTTTCATCTTTCCAAGCCTGCAGGAGCTGGAACCAATTAAAGCAGGCTGAGCTGGGGCGGGGGCGGGGATGGAGCCAACCAGGGGGGTTTGAGGGGAAGGGGCTGCTCTGGTGGATTCTCCCAGCAGGAGAAATCAGGGATTTGGGGATGAAGAGGCGCCGCTCGAGGCCGCCCTCGCTGGGCTCACCGTGGTGGTGTCACCATCTCTTGGATGTGCAAGGAGCAGGGTGGTAAAAATGGAGGGCTGCACCAGTCTGGAGAGGAACTGGTTGGCACTGGTGTGGAACTGGGCAGCCCTGGTGTGGAACTGGTTGGCACTGGGGTGGAACTGGGCAGCCATGGTGTGGAACTGGCTGGCCTGGTGTGGCACTGGTTGGCCCTGGTGTGGAACTGGCTGGCACTGGTGTGGAACTGGGCAGCCCTGGTGTGGAACTGGGCAGCACTGGTGTGGAACTTGTTGGCTCTGGTGTGGAACTGGGCAGCCCTGGGGTGTAACTGGGCAGCCCTGGGGTGGAACTGGTTGGCCCTGGTGTGGCTGGCTGGCACTGGTGTGGAACTGGGCAGCCCTGGTGTGGAACTGGCTGGCACTGGGGTGGAACTGGTTGGCTCTGGTGTGGAACTGGGCAGCCCTGGGGTGGAACTGGTTGGCCCTGGTGTGGAACTGGGCAGCCCTGGGGTGGAACTGGTTAACACTGGGGTGGAACTGGTTGGCCCTGGTGTGGAACTGGCTGGCACTGGTGTGGAACTGGGCACCTGGGAACTGGCAGCCTGGGGTGGAACTGGTTGGCCCTGGTGTGGAACTGGCTGGCACTGGTGTGGAACTGGTTGGCCCTTGTATGCTGCACTGGGGTGGAACTGGTTGGCTCTGGTGTGGAACTGGTGGCCCTGGTGTGGAACTGGGCAGCCCTGGGGTGGAACTGGTTAACACTGGGGTGGAACTGGTTGGCCCTGGTGTGGACTGGTTGGCCCTGGTGTGGAACTGGGGCCCTGGTAACAGCCTGGGGTGGAACTGGTACTGGTGTGGAACTGGCTCTGGGTTGGACTGCACCCTGGTGTGGAACGGGCGCTGGTGTGGAACTGGTTAACACTGGGGTGGAACTGGTTGGCCCTGGTGTGGAACTGGTTGGCACTGGTGTGGAACTGGGCAGCCCTGGTGACCCCAGCTCCAGGACAGGGCTGCTGCTGGCACTGCAGAGCCCGGTGCAGTGAGGCTGAGCTCGCTCCTGGCCTGTGGTTAATGAGATGCCAGCACCAGAACAGAGAAAAATGTCCAAAATATCCCCCAGAGCAGCTTTAACAGCGGCTTTGGAGGGCTGGGGATGCCTTTGGGCACATCCCTGTGGGGATCTGTGTGTGTGTGTGTGTGCAGGGACAGGCACAGGGACGCTCACACGTGGCTGCCACCTCCTCCCTGCCGGGGATGAATCACAGCCCATCAATATTTCACAGGATAAACGCCGGGAGTTGTGACGGTGGTCACAAGGGTTCTTGGGTGAAGGAAGAGACAAGATCTTTGACTCCATGATCAGAAGGCTTGGTTTATTATTTTATGATATATACATATACTATAACTATACTACAAAGAAAAAGCAGGAGAGCTTTTCAGAAGCTTGGTAAGCTAAGAATAGAAAAGTAAAGAATGATAACAAACCCCGCTCTCTCGGACTGTGTCCGAGCAAGCTCAGTTCTGGATTGGCCATGATTTCTAAACATCCAAACTGGGCCAATCCAGACTGACCTGTTGCATTCCACAGCAGCAGATAACCTATTGTTTACATCTTGTTGCTGAAACTTCTCAGCTTCAGCAGGAAAAATCCTGAGAGAGGATTTTTCATAAAAGAAATGTCTGTGACAGGCAGTGGCAGAGGAGCTCAACCCCAGGCCGGCAGCTTCAGCTCTCTGTCCCTGCTGCTGGGCGAGCCCACGGTGTCATTCCTGCCTGGATGCTCTTGGTGTGGGCACAATGGGGATGCTCCAACATCAGACAGGGGTACTGAACCTTTGGGGTCGGTTGAGATATTAAACCACTGTTGAAGCACCAATATATTGGAATTAAATACCAATATTACTGGATGGAACATGCCTGGGCTCGTCTGGCCCTTGCTGCTTGACCAAGGGTGGCAACTGTGGTGGTTTCACCCCACAGACAATTTTGGCTGGCTGGTGTGTGGTGTTTCACCCCACAGACACTTTGGGCTGGCTGGGTGCTGTAGCTGGGTGCTTGGAGACAAGTCCAGGCTTTCAGGAGCTCAGGTTCACCTTTGCCAGAGAAGCTTTAAGGCGATGGTGAAGGCAAGGAGTCGGTTCTGATGCAGGGTTTGGATCCAGAGCTTTATTCTGGCCCACAGGCCTCTGAATGCAGCAGCAGCTCCAACAGAACTCCCTGAGCCCGTGGCTGCTGCTCCTTTGAACCCCGGGGAGAGGGGCAGGGAAGGGGTCGGGAGCCACCAGGCAGGGACAGGAGGGGAGGGACAAAGGACACCTGGATGGCCCAATGCCCCCCGGGGTCAAGGGCATCCTTTGAACTCTGCCAATCACTCTGTGCCCTTCTGGAATGCCGGGATTGACCGACAGCACTCAGCAGGGGCAAGGGAGGGGAAGGGATGGGTTATTGGCGCACCTGAGGAAAGAACCGGGATGACTGAGACAGGCTATTACATCACACCGCATCAAACCACCTGTGCTCCCACCAGGGAGGCTCTAAACGCGTCCCCGCGGTGTCCCAGCGCTGCTTGGGTCACCCACTCTCCCTCCGGACACACTGGGCTCGTTGGAGACACAAATCTGCCTTGATTTGTGCAATTCTGCCCCCAAATTCAGCCTTTTTGTGGGCCGAGCTCTACACCTCCGACGGCCCGTGGCACAGGGCTCTGCTCCCCGTGGGACCCGGGGCTGTCCCCGCAGGGCTGGGCTGGGTCCTGCCCGGCAGCAGCACAAGAAAAGGCTGGCGAGGAGCCGAGCCGGGAGCTGAGAACCAGCGGTGACCCGCAGGAGGTCCCGGGGAGGAGACGGGGGACAATCCGGGCTGGCCGGGATCCCGCATCCCCGCCCGCTGCTCCCCGGGCCCCACAATGGGCCATTGTTCCCAGCTCTGATTTATGCTTCCTCCCCAGGCTGCTCTGGCCTTTCTCAGGAGCTCAGGGCCGCTCCTTTCGGGGGGAGCCGGGCTGGGCTGAGCCCCCCGCAGCCACCCCAGCGCTGCCCGGGGGGAGGTTCAGCCCGGCTGAAGCTCCAGCTCTTCATTAAGGCTTGATTAGCTCATTAAGGGCTGCCCTGGGACAGCCCGAGCCCCGGGGGCACGGAGCAGCGCCCAGGGCCGGGGTTAATTGGCCACTCGCGTCGCGGCCACCCGGCCTTTAACAGGATTGTGGCTCTGGGCCGGCGCTGATGCCGCTTTGCAGAGCCCCGGGATTAATTCCGTGCCCGGGGGGCTCCAGCCGCTCCCGCAGCCGAAGGGGAAGGGGCTGCGCTGCTCCAGCCCCCGCTGCTCCTGCTGCTGCCCCATTGCTCAGCAGATTCTCTTTCCTCACCTCTATTTTTACGCTGCTGCCCTCGGGGATAGAAACCCGACCCCTGTGACTGCGGACCCTGCCGGGCTCTCAGCGCAGGATCCTTTCCTCCTGGCAGCTCTGGGAAGGAGGAGATTCCCAATTCCCAGCTTTTTGCCCTAAACTTGACACCTGCAGCCTCCTCCTGAGAGCCGAGCCGTGCCCTGGGCAGCAGCAGGTAGAAAAACTGGCTGAGGGTTTTCCTGGGCCCCAGAATTTTATTTATTCCTGTTTTTTGGGGGGGAGTGGGACAGGGTGGCTTTCTGTGCCTGGATTAGGGGTGGGAGAGTGTGACAGTGTTCACAGGGGGTTTTGGATGAGGGAAGAGACGAGGATCTGACTCCACGTTTCAGAAGGCTGATTTATTATTTTATGATATATATTACATTAAAACTATACCAAAAGAATAGAAGAAAGGATTCCATCAGAAGGCTAGCTAAGAATAGAATAAGAAAGAATGATAACAAAGCTTCTGTCCCGGACTCTCTGTCCGAGCCAGCTGGACTGTGATTGGCCATTAATTAGAAACAAACCATCATGAACCAATCACAGATGCACCTGTTGCATTCCACAGCAGCAGATAACCATTGTTTACATTTTGTTCCTGAGGCCTCTCAGCTTCTCAGGAGGAAAAACCCTAAGGAAAGGATTTTCCATAAAAGATGTCTGTGACAGGAGTGGGTCAGGGGACCCCGGGGGTGCTGTGAGGTCCCTGTGGGGTGGGGAAGGGTCAGTGATGCTGAAGGAAAATAATCCCACACTCGGGGTTTGTGCCTGGGCACCTGGAGGGGAGAACTTGTCCCAGAGGGGAATTGTCCCACCAGGGTGTGGGGGACCTGTCCCAGCACCTCGGGGTGCCAGACATCCCTGGGAGGCTCTGAAGAGGGTGAGGAAATCCCTGTGCCCCCATCCTAGGGCCAGCCATGGGGTAGGGGTGCTCTGTGGGACCCCCTGGCTCCATGGCCCCATTCCAGCTGGTGGACAGACACATTCCAGCGTCCTGGAAAGTGCCAGGCATGGTGGATGAGCCTTCAGTCGAGCTTCCATCCTCCTCAGCCACCAGCTCCTGTGGGGACAGCTCAGCTCCAGCCTCCTCCAGCCCCACAGCCATGGGGCAGAACCAAGGAATTCCCACTGCCAGAACCAAGGAATTCCCACTGCCAGAGCCAAGGAATTCCCATAGCCAGAACCAGGGAATTGCCACTGCCAGAACCAAGGAATTCCCACTGCCAGAGCCAAGGAATTCCCAGAGCCAAGGAATTCCCACAGCCAGAACCAAGGAAATCACCCATCCAGAACCATGGAATTCCCCTTGCCAGAACCAAGGAATTCCCATAGCCAGAACCATGGAATTCCCACTGCCAGAACCAAGGAATTCACACAGCTAGAACCAAGAAATTCCTACTGCCAAAACCATGGAATTCCCACAGCCAGAACCATGGAATTCCCCTTGCCAGAACCAGGGAATTGCCACTGCCAGAACCAGGGAAATCACACAGCCAGAGCCAAGGAATTCACACAGCCAGAACCAAGGAATTCACACAGCCAGAACAAAGGAATTCCCACTGCCAGAACCAAGGAATTCACACAGCCAGAATGAAAAAATTCCCACTGCCAGAACCAGGGAGTTTCCACTGCCAGAACCTTCCCCTTCCCCCTCTCCAGAGCCTCCCTGCCCCCTGTGCAGATCCAGAATGTGCAGGCTGCCCATGCAGAGCCATTCCCACCCGGCCGAGCTGTGCTTCAGCTGCTCCCAAAGCCTGGATGTGCCGCTGGAAATGCAGAATGAGCTGGGAAGCACCAAATGTTTGGGGTTTGGGGGGCTCAGGGGCTGATCCTCTCATGGGAGGGATAATTCCAGCAGCAAATCCCCCATGGAAGGGGTGAGCAAGGAGCCATCCCTGTGCAGGGAGCTGGGTGATTCCATGTGGGATTGCAGTCTGGGAGCTCTGGGATGCTGCAGGGAGGGACTGGAACCCATTTTGTCCATTTTTTCCAAGTTCCTTCTGCATTGGTGCTGCCAAATTCCCCCATGGTTGTGCTGCAGGGCTGGGAGCTCCCAGCAGGATTCCTGAAGGAAAATCTCACTCCAGGAACACCTGGTTTTCTCCAGAGGTTGGTTTGCTGGCTGCAGTGGCACTTGGAGCCCTGCTGTCCCTCTGGGTCTGGTGACACCAACAACCTCTGGTGGCCCTGGCTGCTGCCCCGTGACCAGGGGACAGCCACCCCCCAGCTCCTGGATGTTGGGATTGATGTCCCTGGGTTGGGTTTCGGATATTTTTGGTCCTGTAAATCCCATGGGTGATGATGCTCAGAACGCTGGGTCCTTCCTCCATGTGGCCAAGCTCTGTTTTGGGATTTAACCTCTATTAACTCTTATTCCCAGCTCCCTGCTCTGTTCATCTGCAATTCCAGCACCATGGATGGGGATAACTCCTTGCTCACCCCTTCCATGGGGGATTTGCTGCTGGAATTATCCCTCCCATGAGAGGATCAGCCCCCAAACCCCAAACATTTGGTGCTTCCCAGCTGATTTTGCATTTCCAGCAGCACATCCAGGCTTTGGGAGCAGCTGAAGCACAGCTCGGGCGGGTGGGAATGGCTCTGCATGGGCAGCCTGCACATTCTGGATCTGCACAGGGGGCAGGGAGGCTCTGGAGAGCGGGAAGGGGAAGGTTCTGGCAGTGGAAACTCCCTGGTTCTGGATGAGTGAATTCCATGGTTCTTGACAGTGGAAATTCCATGTGAATTCTCTGGTTCTGTCAGTGGGAATTCCAGGTTCTGGCAATGGGAATTCCCTGGTTCTGGATGGGCAAATTCTGTGGTTCTGACAGTGGGAATTCCTTGGCTCTGGGAGTGGGAATTCCGTAGCTTTGGCTGTGTGAATTCCCTGGTTCTGGCTGTGTGAATTCCATGGTTCTGGCAGTGGAAATTTCTTGGTCCTGGCAGTGGAAATTCCATGGGAATTCCTTGATTCTGGCAGTGCGAATTGCCTGGTTCTGGGTGGGTGAATTCTGTGGTGCTGGCTGTGGGAATTCCGTGGCTCTGGCTGTGAGAACTCCCTGGTTCTGGCAATGTGATTTCCCTGGTTCTGGCTGTGTGAATTCCATGGTTCTGGCTGTGGGAAATTCCATGGTTCTGGCAGTGGGAATTGCTGGGTTCTGGCTGTGGGAATTCCATGGTTCTGGGTGGGTGAATTCTGTGGTGCTGGCTGTGGGAATTCCATGGTTCTGGCAGTGGGAATTCCATGGTTCTGTCTGTGAGAACTCCCTGGTTCTGGATGGGTGAATTCTGTGGTACTGGCAATGTGATTTCCCTGGTTCTGGCTGTGGGAATTCTCTGTCTCTGGCACTGTGAATTCCTTGCTCCATGGCTCCAGACACCACCAGCACCGTTGCCCAGGTCCTGCCCCCGGGCTTGGCTCCGTGCAGAGCTGCCCGAGGAGGCGCTGGAAGGAAAATGGATTGATTGCCTCATTATCCCTGCTCAACCCCGCTCCTTAAATACAACGCACCTGCCCTGAGAGCTGCTCCCACACCTCCCACGGAGCACCCTGGCGCTGATTTTCTTGGGAAACAACTCCCTGGCCATCCCTGGGTGCAGAGGTGAGCGGGATCTGGGCTGGGCTGGGGGAATCCTCCAGGCTGGATCCGTGTGCCGGGATTTGGGATGCTGCTGGATGGGATCATGTGCTCTGGGGTGCCTGTTCTGGGGGGAATTTGGGGGCTGAGTGGCTGGAAAGGCTGTGCTGTGCTCCTAAATGGAGATGGGAATTGTTGTGGATCTACTACTCTTGTCATGGGAATGAGGTGGGAAAGGCAAAGGGTTTGCCTTCAACTATTTGGGAAGCTGCAAAACCAGAAATTTCCCTGCTGGGAGCTGCCTGTTCCTGCCTGGCTGCAGCTTCAGGGAATCCATCCATCCATCCATCCATCCATCCATCCATCCATCCATCCATCCATCCATCCATCCATCCATCCATCCATCCATCATCTATCCATCCATCCATCCATGGATTCCTCCAGTGTTGCTGGAGATGTCCAAGCCTCCAATAAATTCAATTATAAAAGTGGAAAAAAGGCCTGTCCATCAGTCACAGCCCCTTTTCCTACTGCTCCCTCCTTATTTCCATGAGTCTGGTTGGTGTCTGGGGAGGGATCCTGGGAATCTGGGATTTGGAAGCCACAGCTGAGCGCTCAGAACCACTGAACTGCCCCGATGCCTCTGCTGGGAGGTGGCTGCTCAAAAATCATTCCCATGGAGGTTTGTTGGTTAAATGGCTCTGGGACAGAACTGCGGGGATGGATTCTGGTTTTGGGAATGGGAATTGCTGGATTCAATGGAAATTTCTGGATTGAATGGCTAAAAAGTGGAGTTTGGAGGGAGGGCACGCAGGGTTCCTGCTCTCAGGAGCTGCGTCTGAGTCACCTCGGGATGGGAAGGATCATGTGAAGTGTGACCTGCTCTGGAGGTGTTGACAACAGCACTGTGACATCAAAAGCTGTTTGTTTTTTTTTTTTTTTTAGCTCCTCAGAGTTAAACTGAGGCTTTTGGGCAGGAGAGCCATGTCAGTGTTGGTGTGATAGGCGGGTCAAGCTCGCTTCTCCCTGCTCAGGGCTCTCATTGGGGTTAAAATCTCTTCAGTTTAAAGAAGGAAATTGTTTCTGGGGATGTTCAGGGGCTTTGGAGCAGAACCTGACGTTGGATTGAGGTGCAGCTTGTCCTGCTGGATGGGAGAGTTAGAGGGGACAGGGACAACGGGTCCCTGGAAGCGATTTAATCTCCAAGGACTCCTTTAATTAATGCAGCGGCCTTTGGATGCCTCCTAATTGCCCAGGCATGCCTGACTTTGCAGCACGCAGGGGCTGAGGTTGCGCTGAGGAGCCTGGATGTGCCTTTCTGCTCTCCCTCCCTTTGGAGCTGAGAAAAATCGATGGAAAACCCTTCCAGAGGCCCGGAGAGCTCTGTTATCTCCAATCAACCTCAAACAAAACTGAACTGCACGTCAAGGACAGCAGCTCCTTGCCTGGCTAAAAATTCAGCTTTTCCTTATGGATGGATAAAATTCCTTTGGTTTAGGGCAGAAAGAGCCGTGCTGTGGGGTGGAAATGCCATTTCCCCACTCTGCACCTTTGGGAAATGCATTTTGGGGAAGGGAAGGGAAGGTTCTGATCCCCCGTGGCCCGGAGGAGCTGCTGGGCTCCTCCCGCCTTTCCCATGAGTTGGGTGTTGGAAATTCAACCCCGAAGCTTCTCCCATCCTCCTTCCCAACCCCACCTGGTGACACAGAGCCCCCCTGAGCGCCCAAAAATCAGCTCCGAGCCGTGCTTAGGCAGGCGTGCAGCAGCTTCCAGCCGGGAGAGATTAAAAGTTACTGAATAACCCAACTCCCCCGTGAGTCAGCCCCGCTGCCAGGTGCCCGGGGGGCATTCCCGTCATCCCAAAACCTCCGGCACCGCTTTCCCCCGTCCCAGCCCTGCCGAGCCACAGCGGACGGACTGGATGAGCACGGTGGGTCCCGGGCACGAGGCCGCTGCTGAGGGGCGATGCCGCTGTGGCAAAGGCGGCGGGCGCGGCTCACGCAGCCCTCCCGCAGCTCCAGCGCCGCCTGAGCCCTTTCCTTTCCCTGCCGCTGCCCAGCGCCTCCTTCCCCGGCTCCGGCCGGCCCCTGCCTCCGGACGAGCCATGGCCTCGGTGTGCGCCTCTTGCTCGCTCTTCCTTTCGGGCCCCGGGGCCCGCGGCTGCGGCGGGGGCGAGCGGGGCGCGCTGCCCGGGGGCCTCCCCGCGCCCCGCTCCGGAGCCAAGTAAGGCTGGGGACCAAGGGGACGCTCCGGGGAGGCGGCTCGGGGTGGCGATGTCCAAGCGGGACTTGTGGTGGTTTTCCAGGAATGTTTTGTTCGCGGTGGGACCTGGGAGGATTTTGTTGGGATTCCTGCGGGGGGGATCGTTCCCGATCTCCTGGCTCTGCTTGTTCCTCGCCTCGGACACACCTTTGGTGGGGTGGGCTGGGGATGCCCCCAGTACCCGGAGCAGGTCGGCATCACCCTCCTGGCTGGGGGCTCTGCGGGACCCCTTTAGGGTGGTGACAGCCCTAAAAACCCGTCCCAGGTGCGCCTTTCACCACCTGGGAACCTCCAGCTTCTCCTGCGTGCATGGGCTGGCAGGGCCGTGCCCTGGGTACAGCACGGCACATTTGGGGCACCTGCGGAGATGTGGGGAAGGAAAAGCACCCGAAAAGAAGGGAAGGGATGGGATGGGAAGCATCTCCTGCGGGGAGGCGTGCGCTCCTTCCTCCAGCGCCGAGCTCATCCTGCAAACTGCGTCGGCACCGCAGCTGCTCCGGCTTCCTGGGAAGTCCGATTGATGCCAAAGCAATCCTGGAGAGGGAGGGGGGATGACTAAAGTTATCCGCGGCCGTGTGCTGCTGCAGATGCGGGGTCCTTCCCCCCCTTCCCGCTGTTTTTTGGGGAGGGGTTCCGAGGCTGTGATCAAAAGCTGGAGCTGGCGTCCATCTGCTTCTGACAACCTGAGCGCTCGCTGGCAGCTTCTGCATTCAGAGCCTTGAATTCCTCAATAATTAGGAGTTTTTTCGGAAAAAAAAAATCTCCATCTGGGCTTTTTCATGATGGGAATGAAAAGCCAAGGTGGGTGTGGGAGGGGGGGCAGGTGGATTTTCAGCCTTAGCAACCCAAATCTTGAAATATTACATCAGCACCGAAGAGGTGTAATTAAGTAGGAAACAAATGAGCCCGGCTAATCTGTTTTGCTTGTTTGAGCTTAGCGGAGTGCAGAAAACAAACAGAGGCTGAATGATGAATGAGACTTCTTTTTTATTTATTATTTTTTTAAAAGGGTTTCTCTTTCCCGGAGCCCCGAGGGGGGGTTGGGATGTGGGTCAGGAAACGCGGCCGCTCTCCCATCCCCGCGGCTCCGAGGTCACCGGGCCGTGGCAGCCGGGGCTCTGCCCGTTCCCCGCTTGCCTTGCCCGCTCTGCCTCCCTTGGACGCCTTCCCGGAGGGATGGGGATGGATCTCCGAGCTGCTCTTCCTGCGGTGCCATCAAAGGGAAGGGCACCGCGGGTGGCAGCGAGTGCCCTTTAAGGTGGCACTGCCGCCTCAGCCCCCGCCGCTCCGCAGCTCCTCGGGACACGGGGGCACCGCTGGGGGCTGGGCTTTCTGCAGGAATTGCTGCTTTTGGGGCACCCTTGGGTGCTAGGAGTGAGGAAAAGCTTCATGGGGACCCCACAGGCTCCGCCGCGCCCTCCCCCTGTTTCCCTGTCCCCGGCTGCCCCACAAAGGACAGGGGGACACGGCCCCGACCGTGAGGCTCTCACAGCTCCTTAAACAGCCCTGAGGGCTCCAGCAGCTGGCATGTGTCCCTGCGTGTCCCCCCGGGCCGTGTGGCAGCTCTTGTGGCATCTCTGTGCTCCCTGTGCTGCTCCCCAAGGGAGGGCTCGGGGGGCTGGGGCCGCTTTGGGACGGTTTCCCCCGCTTTGGGGCCGCTTTGGGGCCGCTTTGGGGCCGCTTTGGGACGGTTCCCCCCGCTCCCGGGCGCTGCCGGGCCCCGGCAGTGACACGAGGTGCCAGGAGCAGATGGCAGCCATCGGCCGGGCTGGCTCTCAGATCCCTGCGGCTCCTGGCACCGTGCTGGGCAGCGGCTCCTCGTAACCCTCTCGCTGCCACGCTGCTCTCTGGGGGAAAAACTGTGGGGTTTTGGGCTCTCTCCGTGGCGTGTTTTGCATTTGAGCGCCGTGCCCAGCCCGCCGAGGGGTTTCTGGTTGCTGTTCCTGGTGCGATGCCCCGAGCTGGGGATGGAGGGGAGGAACTTTGTGGGTCTGGAGCGCTGCCCGTCAGTCCGTGGTGACAGCGACCCTGTTCCCCCACCCCCCTCCTGCCAAACCTTGCAGAAACGGATTTAAAAGCAGCGGAAAGGAGCAGCTTTTGTGCCCCGAGAGGCTGGGTGGGACAGGGGGGCTGTCATTGTCAGCGTGTGCGGTCACCCCGGCATGGGGAGCCTGAGGTCCCTCCTCTGCCCCAAAATCGCACGGCAGTGATGCTCCTAAAATGGGGGAACCCCAAAACCTTGCACGGCAGTGATGTTCCCAAAATGGGAGAACCCCGAAACTTTGCATAGCAGAGGAGATGCTCCCAAAATTGGGGATCCCCAAAACCTTGCATGGCACTGATGTTCCCAAAATGGGGGATCCCCAAAACCTTGCATGGCACTGATGCTTCCAAAATGGGAGAACCCAAAAACTTGCATGACACTGATGTTCCCAAAATGGGAGAACCCCAAAACCTGGCATGACAGAGGTGATGCTCCCAAAATAGGGGAGCCCCAAAACTTGCATGGCAGTGATGCTCCCAAAATGGGGGAGCTCCAAAACCTTGCACAGCAGCAATGCTCGAAAATGGGGGAACCCCAAAACCTTGCACGGCAGAGGAGATGCTCCCAAAATTGGGGATCCCCAAAACTCTTGCATGGCACTGATGTTCCCAAAATGAGGGAACCCCAAAACCCTGCACGGCAGAGATGATGCTCCCAAAATGGGGGAACCCCAAACCCTGCATGGCAGTGATGCTCCTAAAATGGGGGAACCCCAAAATCTTGCACGGCAGTGATGCTCCCAAAATGGGAGGACCCTAAAACTTTGCATAGCAGAGGAGATGCTACCAAAATGGGGGATCCCCAAAAACTTGCATGGCACTGATGCTTCCAGAATGGGGGAACCCCAAAACCTTGCACGGCAGTGATGCTCCCAAAATGGGGGAGACCCAAACTGCACTGCAGTGATGCTCCCAGCGTGCCCGCCCTGCTCAGCGCCCCCCAAAACGCCCCTGGCGCTTCCCGGGCTCCCACTCTCTTTGTCCTGCCCCTCGAAGCCTCCTCCACCACCATCCTAAAAACATCTTCCTTGTATCTCATCCAAATCAACCCTGTCCCAGTTCAACACTGGGAGTTAGGAGCTGGGTCCTAAACCTGGGGTAGTCCTGGAGGATTTGGGATCTCCTCTGCTCTCCCTCATTTCCTTGCCCCCATCCCTTCCACCTCCTCCTCCATCTCCCCCAGGAGAACCAAAGCAGGAGCAAACCTGGGACCTCTTTGAGCAGAGAATCCTTCTGGAGATCCCGCCCCCCTCCTGCTCTCCCCTTGCCCCCCCTGCCCTCCCGCCCCCGGAGCGGCCGGGAAATTGGGAAGCGGCCAAAATGAACCAAGTTTTCCCCTTCCCTCCTGGGTGAGAATTTCAAGCCCGCGGGAGCTCTGCGGCCAGCAGCCAGCTCCAGAATCCACGCCCCGCGGGGAGCAGCAGCTCCTGCCTCCCGCCAGAACCCGCACAAGCGCTCGTCTTGTTGTTGTTGTTATTGTTATTATAATTATGATTATATTTATTTTAAATCCTGTTTCTCCTCGGCGAGGGGAGGGCTGGAGGGATTTCTTGGCTGTGCCCGCCTGGTTTGGGCAGCGCTGCTCTCTCCGAGTAATCAGAGCCGTTCTGGAAGGGAGAATTGAGCAACTCGGGTGGCGTCCTCCTCGCCGAGCGAGGCTGTTTATCCTCCTCGTTCGGGTTTCAGACGAATAAATTTGCCAGACAACAATGATATTACCCTCGTCTCAAAGACTTTATCAATTCGCAGTTGTCTCTCCGCTGATAGTTTTTTATTGAGCTGTCTGAGATGATTTCCAAAGAGAGGGCTGCAATTTCAACTATTAAGTAATTTGGGAGAGCAATTAGTGTGAATCTGGAAACTCCCTGTGTTGCTCCTGAATAAATCAACCTCTCTGCGAGAGAGAGCCGTGCTGAAAGAGCCTGGGCTGATTTATGGGAGAGGGGGGTTTGGCCAGGGAAACAGCAAGGGGAGAGTTCCTGGCCTGGAAAACTTCAGTGCTTTGGTGGGGCTGTGGTTCAGAGGGCGTTGGGGGTCCTGGGATTTCCTCTGGGGGTGTCCCCTCCTTGCACCCCCATCTCCAGAAGGATTCTCTGCTCAAAGAGGTCCCAGGTTTGCTTCTGCTTTGGTTCTCCTGGGGGAGATGGAGGAGGAGGTGGAAGGGATGGGGGTCAAGGAAATGAGGGAAAGCAGAGGAGATCCCAAATCCTCCAGGACTGCCCCAGGTTTAGGACCCAGCTCCTAACTCCCAGTGTTGAACTGGGACAGGGTTGATTTGGATGATGTACAAGGAAGATGTTTTTAGGATGAGGGTGGTGATGTGGCTGCTCCATCCCTGGAATGTCCAAGGCCAGGTTGGATTTTGGGGCTTGGAGCAGCCTGGGATGGAGAATCCCAAATCCTCCAGGACTGACCCAGGATTCCATGGGGCTGGACCCAGCTTGTAACTCCCGGTTTTGAACTGGGACAGGGTTGATTTGGATGATGTACAAGGAAGATGTTTTTAGGATGAGGGTGGTGATGTGGCTGCTCCATCCCTGGAATGTCCAGGGCCAGGTTGGACACTGGGGCTGGGAGCAGCCTTGGCTGGTGGGAGGTGTCCCTGCCGTGGCAGGGCAGGAATGGGATGAGCTTTAAGGTCCTTTCCAACCCAAACCAATCCATGATTCAATTCTCTGGTACCACACGGCTGCCAAAGGCCTTGCCAAAGGCAGGCTCTCACAGCCTGAGCTGCTGTTCCTGATCCACAGAGCCCCTCCCCTCTCCTGGGACGAGATCAGGGCCACTGGCCATGATTTACACCTGACAGATCCCTGCTGGCAGCTCCCAGTGGCTCCCACATCCATCCCACATCCATCCCAGGTGGGATCCTCCAGCAGGATTTGCTCCGTCCCCTCCTCAGAGCAGCCTGTGCATCCCTGCTGGACGATGGCTGATGACATTTCCCTTTTCCCTGAGCTGCCCTGGTCCCCAGCATCCCCCCGGGGCAGCAGCAGCTCCTCAGAGCAGAGGGGTGAAGCACAGGGACCATCCCAGCCCTGCTCTCCGCTCCAGGGTCATCCCAGGGAAGTTATTTCTGGCTGCAGGAGTTATTTCTCCCCCTCTGCAGAGAGTTGCTCCTGTTTGGAGCTTTTCCCCTCTCTGAATCCCTCCATAATCCACTAAGGGACCTCACATCTCCCTTTCTTTCTCCTTTTTTTTTTTTTCTGTTCCTAAAACAATTAGCTTGGCTCAAACCCTCTGCAATCCATCAATTAATACAAGCTGCAGCAGTAAATTAAAGGGAAACAGGAACAACTACGCTGGGATTAGGTCACTGAAACTATAAACTTTGGAACAAATCAGATTTCCTTGGGAAGGGAAATGGACAGCAGTGATATGTCAAGCCCTGAGATGAGACAGGCTCAGAGCAACTTTCCAGAGTCTCCTGACTTGGCTGCTGGATGCCAGAACTTCTTCCCCAGGGGAAGTTTTGGGTTTCCAGACCCCGTTGCTGCTGCTGGAAGCTTGGATGGCCAAATAAACAAACAGGGAGAGAGGGAAAGGGCTGGGAGAGAGCTGCAGGGACACTTTGGGTATCAGGCCCTGCTCTCCCCCGTGGTTGTTGTGCCCTGTTAAAGGAGGGATGTGTTCATTCCCAGTTCTCCCAGTGACATCCCAAAGGTGGGATGTGTTCAGATTTGTTCATTCCCAGTTCTCCCAGTGACATCCCAAAGGAGGGATTTGTTCATTCCCAGTTCTCCCAGTGACATCCCAAAGGAGGGATGTGTCCATTCCCAGTTGTCCCAGTGATATTCCTGTCCAGAGCAGTGCTGGGGATGGTGCCCAGGGGAATTTTTGGGTTTCCAGACCCTGTTGCTGCTGCTGGAAGCTTGGATGGCCAAATAAACAAACAGGGAGAGAGGGAAAGGGCTGTGGGGAAACTGCAGGAACATTTTGGGTATCAGGCCCTGCTCTCCCCCGTGGTTGTTGTGCCCTGTTAAAGGAGGGATGTGTTCATTCCCAGTTCTCCCAGTGACATCCCAAAGGTGGGATGTGTTCATTCCCAGTTCTCCCAGTGACATCCCAAAGGTGGGATTTGTTCAGATTTGTTCATTCCCAGTTCTCCCAGTGATATTCCTGTCCAGAGCAGTGCTGGGGATGGTGCCCAGGGGAATTTTTTGCACAGAGGGACAGGGAGACATCACCTGGTTCTGCCCCATCCTGGATGCTGCCAACCCTCCCTGGCACTGCCCCCCCTGCCAGGCTGTGCCCACCCTGGGAGCATCAAGGTCAGCACTGACCCTGGTTTAAAATGAAAATAAGGATGATATTGTGGCTTTTCCTTCAGCTGGAGGCAGTTGAGGATCCCAGAGGATCCAGCAGTGCTGGAGGGGCTGGAGCAGGGTGTGACCGTGTTCACAGGGGTTCTTGGATTGGGGAAGAGATGAGGATCTGACTCCATGTTTCAGAAGGCTGATTTATTATTTTATGATATATATTACATTAAAACTATACTAAAAGAATAGAAGAAAAGGATTTCATCAGAAGGCTGGCTAAGAATAGAAAAAGAAAGAATGATAACAAAGGTTTGTGGCTCGGGGCTCTGTGTCCAAGCCAGCTGGGCTGTGATTGGCCATTAATTAGAAACAAACCAACATGAGACCAATCACAGATGCACCTGTTGCATTCCACAGCAGCTGATAATCAATGTTTCCATTTTGTTCCTGAGGCCTCTCAGCTTCTCAGGAGGAAAAATCCTAAGGAAAGGATTTTCCATAAAAGATGTGTGCGACAGCAGGGCTGTGCACCCTCCTGGCAGGGCAACCCCAACCCCTGAGCTCCAGAAACTCCTTTTGGCCCCAGCTCTTGGCTTCAGGAGATGCTGCAATCTGAATTCCTGAGTGTCCGCGAGGGAAACTTCCCCTGCTCTCTGCATCCTCCCTCCCTCCTCTCTTCCCACAATTTTCACCCCAGGGTTGCCCTCCTGAGACCCTCCCCTGGCACCCCGTGGGCACCGAGGCTGCTGCGGCTGCTCCCAGCATTTAACCCCTGCCCACCGCACCCCGGGCAGAGCCTCGTTAGCGCTGCAGAACCTCTGCGGGAACAGCGTGCGAGCTGCAGGGCTCGGCCCCGAGAAAAACAACCCAGCCCGGCCTTTTATTCCCTCCTAATGAGGTGTCTCAGCATCCCCGGCTCCTTCCCAGCATCCAGGTGGGAGCGAACACCGAGCTCCGGGGCTGGGAGAAGCAGGGAAATGAATTCACATTTTAGCAGAAGTTTGAGTGGCGCAGAAATTCCAGGGGGAAATGGATGCGTGGGATGGGGTTGGCATCCCCAAAATTCCGTGGTGGCTCCTCACAAAAACAACCTGAAACACTCCTGGGGGAGCGGGGTAGGGACAGGCTCTGGAATCCCTGCAGGGAGGGGAATTCAATGGGACCTTGGAGCTGCTAAACCTCAGAGGGGGGAACCCTTCAGGGCTGAATTTGGTTCTAATTGTAATTAACTGAATTTGGTTCTAATTGTAATTAACTGAATTTGGTTCTAATTGTAATTAACACCTCCCGCCATCCCAGAGTTACCTACCCCAAAAGTATGACCACCCCTTGTTTTATATTATATATATATAAAATATCTATATATGTATATTTATTTATTTACTTTTATTTATATATTTATATATTTATACATTTATATATTTATATATTTATATATATTTATATATTTACATAGAAATATATAAATATATATTTATATATATACATATAAAATAAGCATTAATATATATAATAAAATATATGAAATATTATATATATTTTTATATATAAATAATAAAATATACATTAATATATAATATATGTTAAGATTATATATTAGAATATACAAGAAATATTAATACATTTTTATTTCTATCGTTTTTAATGCTTTATATATTTTACATTTCTGTATATTTATATATATATTATATTCATTATATTTTATGATTATTATTATTACATTCTATTTGTATTTATATATTTATTATTTATTGTATAAATAATAATAATAGCAATGGTAATGGTGCTAATAATAATAATAATAATAATAATAATAATAATAATAATAATAATAATAATAATAATAGCTAGATCATACTCTGTGTGGGCTGAGGCAGATTTGGGGGACCAGATCTTGTTCCAAAATCTCTTTGGATCTCTTTGGATGCATTTTTGCACTCAGCAGCAATCCTTGATCACATTCACAGTTTTTTGTTAACTTGGTGCAAAAATTTCCCATTTTAATAGGAATATCCCAATTCCATTTGATGAAACCTCTCCCTGCTCTGAAGGGAGGAAATCCAGGCAAATCCTGCTCCTGTCTGGAGCCTTTCCCAGGGAACACCTGGAGGGATGGATGCTGCTGAGAACTCCCAAATAATGGGAGGTCACCTGGAGGGATGCTGCTGCTGAGAACTTCCAGCAGCTCCTGTAGGAGAACATTTCCCTGTTCCTGCTGCTCAGACACTTCCAGCAGCTGCTGCAGGAGAACATTTCCCTGTTCCTGCTGCTGCAGGAGAACATTTCCCTGTTCCTGCTGCTGAGAACCAGAGAACCTGAGAACCAGCCGAGGTGTGACCCAGCGTGGCCATGGGGATCTTCTGGGTTTGGCCCCAGCGGTCCAGAGTGAAAATCATGGGAGGAGAGGAGGGCGGGAGGGTGCAGGGGTGGTTTCATGAGCTCTACACCCAATTTCTTGCTCTTTAACCCCATTTTCCTGGCTCTGAGTGGGGACAGGGATGGGAAGGGCAGAGACATTTCAGCCTGGGCTGGGATGTTCTGCTGGCCCCACAAAATTTGGCTTTTTTTCTTCACCTTCTCCTCTGGTTTATGTTTTCCCACCCTCATAACAAGAGCAGATCTCAGGAATTGTGGTGGTGTTTCCAAACTGTGCAGACTCCAAGACTGATGCCAGGAGAAGCTGGAGCAGCTTCCAGGAGCACCTGGATCCTGCTTTGGGAGCAGCAGGCAGGGAATTCCCAGCAGGATTTGGGTAATCCAGGGTGTCCCTGGTGCTTCCAACATCAATATCCCCATTTCCCACCACTGGGGAGAATGGGCAGCTTGGGAGAGGCCAGGACAGCACAGAAAAGTGGGATTTGCAAGCTGGGATAACTCTGGGATAACTCTGGGATAACTCTGGGGTAATTCTGGGATAATTCTAGGAAAATTCTGGGACATCTCTGGGATAACTCTGGGATAATTCTGGGATAACTCTGGGAAAATTCTGGGACAATTCTGGGACAATTCTGGGGTAAGTTTGGAATGACTCGGATAAATCTGGAATAACTGTGGGATAACTCTGGGGAAACTCTGGGATAGCTCTGGATTAACTCTGGCATAACTCTGGAATACCTCTGGGATAAATCTGAAATAACTCTGGGATAAATCTGGATAACTGTGGGATAAGCCTGGGATAAGTCTGGGATGACTCTGGGGTAACTCTGGGATAATCTGGGACAAATCTGGGATAAGTCTGGAATAACTGTGCAATAACTCTGGGATAACTCTGGAATAATGTGGGATATCTGTGGGATAAGTCTGGGATAAGTCTGGAATTACTCTGGATAACTCTGGCGTAACTGGGCTAACTCTGGGAAAAGTCTGGGATAACTGTGGGATAAATCTGGATAACTCCAGGATAACTGAAATAACTGTGGGATAACTCTGGGATAAGTCTGGGATAAATCTGGAATAATTTGGGATAACTGTGGGATAACTGGGGTAACTGTGGGACAAGTCTGGGATAATTCTGGGATAAATTTGCAATAACTCTGAGATAAGTCTGGAATAGCTTTGGGGTAACTCTGGGAAAAGTCTGGGATAACTGTGGGATAAATCTGGATAACTCTGGGAAAACTGAAATAACTGTGGGATAACTGGCATAAGTCTAGAATAACTCTGGGATAAATCTGGAATAATTTGACATAACTGTGGGATAACTCTGGGATAAATCTGGGATAATTCTGGGGTAACTCTGGGCCAGCTCTGGGATAATGTGGGATAACTGTGGGATAACTGTGGGATAACCTGTTCAGACCTCTGCTGGCAGCACCCACCCTCACACCAACAAATTCTCCACCTTCAGCTCCCCTCAATCTTCCTCTCCCTGCACCCACCTGGATCACAGTTTTCCGTGGCTGTTTGGGGTTTTTTGGGGGTTTTTGGGGTTTTTTGGGGTTTTTGGACGGGGAGATGGCTGCAGGGAGAGCGGGAGGTTCAGA
This sequence comes from Camarhynchus parvulus, assembly GCF_901933205.1. Lineage (NCBI taxonomy): Eukaryota > Metazoa > Chordata > Aves > Passeriformes > Thraupidae > Camarhynchus > Camarhynchus parvulus. The sequence continues at coordinate 1,921,537 of NC_044585.1, forward strand.
CACTGGCTAATCCTGTTAGGAAGGCTGTGGTTATTGCAGGGCTTCCAGTGGGACCTGCTAAATGAACCATAATTCTGTAATGAGATTTCCTTTTCCCGGCCAGACTAAATGTTCCTGCCCACTGGGAATAGGAGCTCGGGGAGAGGAGCAAAAATAAAGAGAGAGAAAAAGAAGAGGAGGGGGAGCCTGGCCCAGGCTGCTCTCCCTGGGCTGCAGGGGAGGTTTGCAGAGCTCTGGTCCTTGTGGCTCATTCCTGCACCTCGGGACAGCAGCTCGGGGCCAGAGGCTGCCCTGAGAGCAGGAAAAACACCTCGGAGGGTGTGATAGCACTGCAAAACCCAGAGAAGGTGGGAGAGACTTCTTCAGGGAGCAGCAGGATGCTGGAGAGGGAAGGGGAAGCATCGGGATCATTAGCTGGTCACAGTGACCCCGAGATTGTTCAAAGTCTCTTTTCCCAGCCCGGCGCTTGAAGAAGGAGTCAGAGTTCTTCATTTCTCGGTCTCAAGGTTGTTCATTGTTTCTTATCTATAAAAAATTTTCTCCTCCCTGCCGAGGTCCAGCAGGACAGTTCCAGGCACTCTGCCTGCCCCCAGGGCAGTGTGATGTCTTTATACTGAAAACTGTGTGTACAATGTTTACAATTACTTTCCAATCCCTATCACCTGTGTTAGACAGTGAGCTCCTACTCTAAACCAATGTGTAAGTGCCAACATCACAGCAGAAGATGGAGGCCAAGAAGAAGAAGGAGAAAGGCTGGACACACCCAGTTCCCTCCATCTTGCCTCCTGAACCCCCATACCAAAACCCCAAAATCCACTTTTTCACCCCATGATAACTTCACTATTATTCTACCTAAACTGCTGTGTACTGCTGATCTTCATACAAGGTTGGTAATTTGCTCCACGGGTCATAATCAAACCCACAGGTGTTTTGGGCTCTGTGTCAGGGCTTCTGAGCCCCTGGCAGGGTCCTGGCCATCCTGGGCAGCCAGAGGGATGTTCTGGGTGCTGACAGGGAAGGAGCTGTGAGGGGAAAGCTGGCTCTGGAGAGGGGGTGATCTCCTGGTGGGAGAGGGGAATTTCACCAGGAGGTGTCCAAAGGGGTTTATTCTGATTTGTAGCTGCAGTAGGGAGCAGTCAGCACATCCTGATGTGTGATCATCACCCTGGGCTGGAGCAGCTCTGATCCTGTCCTGGTCCATCCCTGGGACACTTTTGGCACTGGGATGAAGCCAGGGCAGAGGAGAATGGGCAAACTGTGGGGTTCAGGTGAAACCCCCTGGCAGGGACTGGGGTCTGCTCAAAGATCATCAGGCCCTTAAATCCCATCCCATCCCATCCCATCCCATCCCATCCCATCCCATCCCACCCCTGCCATGGCAGGGACACCTCCCACTGTCCCAGGTGCTCCCAGCCCCAGTGTCCAGCCTGGCCTTGGGCACTGCCAGGGATCCAGGGGCAGCCCCAGCTGCTCTGGGCACCCTGTGCCAGGGCCTGCCCACCCTGCCAGGGAACAATTCCCAATTCCCAATATCCCATCCATCCCTGCCCTCTGGCAGTGGGAGCCATTCCCTGTGTCCTGTCCCTCCATCCCTTGTCCCCAGTCCCTCTCCAGCTCTCCTGGAGCCCCTTTAGGCCCTGCAAGGGGCTCTGAGCTCTCCCTGGAGCCTTCTCCTCTCCAGGTGAGCACCCCCAGCTCTCCCAGCCTGGCTCCAGAGCAGAGGGATGGGTGGCCTGAAGACCACAGAGATTCCCACAGGACCATCCAGTGCCACCCCTGCCATGGCAGGGACACCTCCCACTGTCCCAGGTGCTCCCAGCCCCAATGTCCAACCTGGCCTGGGACATTCCAGGGATCCAGGGGCAGCCACAGCTCCAGAGCAGAGGGGCTCCAGCCCTTGCAGCATCTCTGTGGCTCCTCTGGGCTCTCCCCAGCAGCTCCAGGTCCCTCCTGAGCTGCCCAGGGCTGGCTCCATTTCTCTGGAGGCCCAGCCCAGGTCCCAGCAGTGCCCCAGAGCAATCCCAGCTCCGCCATCCCCTCCCTCCCCCTTCAGCCTTCAGGCGTCCCCACACTCCCCAAATTTCTCTCTTTTCACCCCAGACTGAGAAGCCTCCCAGGGGAGCAGAGTGGAGTTGGGAATGCTCCAGGCAGGCAGAAATCCAGTATTTTGTAAGAGCTTTTTCCTTGCTTGATCCTGCTCGTGTTCAGGGTTTGCTGCTTTTCCTCCTGGTCCTTCTTGCTCTCATTTTTTCTGTCTGTGGCAAACAGAAGTTTTTGGTTTGCCAAAGGTTCCTCTGCCCGTGCTGCTCCACTGGGGTGAGAGTTTCCCAGAAATTCCTGGTGGGCCTGGAAACCCCTGGGCTCTGTCTCTCATCCAGGTGAGAAAAGAAAATAAAAATGTTTGGCTGTTTTTATTTTTCCCTTTCAGATTTGGCCCTGGGGATGCCGCAAGTCCTGATCCTTTCTGTGCCTTTATTCCAAATTTTTTAAAATGGGAACTGGGGAGGAATTGGTTCTTTCCCAGCCTTTCATGGGCGGTGCTTGCTGATCCAAGGTGGCCTGGCTCTTTGTGAAGTTGTTTTTTCTTGTTTTCTGTGTTTTAACCTCCAATCCCTCCCTTGGGCTGCATGGATGGGCACCTCCTGCTCCCAACTCCCAGCTTTTTCCAGCCCATCAGCTGCTCCTGCTGCAAAACACCCTGGGATGAGGAGGGGAAAATAACATTGCTAAAAATAACATCAAATAAAATAAAATTTTAAAAAATTCAAAAAAAAAAAAAAAAAAAGGAAATTTTTAAAAATTTAATAAAATGAAATGAAAGAAAATAAAATGTCAACAATAAAATAAAGTAGAATAGAATAGAATAAAATAAAATTTTAAAAATAGAATAAAATAAAATAAAATTTTAAAAATAGAATAAAGTGAAATAAAATGTAACTAAATGAAAGAAAATAAAATGTAAACAATAAAATAAACTAGAATAGAATAGAATAGAATGGAATAGAATAGAATAGAATAGAATGGAATAGAATAGAATAGAATAAGATAAAATAAAATTTTAAAAATAGAATAAAATGAAATAAACTGAAACGGAATGAAATGAAATAAAATAAAATGTAAACAGTAAAATAAAAGAAATAAAATTTTAAGATAGGATGAAATGAAACGAAATAGAATGTAAACAATAAAATAGAATAAGTTTTAAAAAATAAAATTAAATACATGAAATAGAATTTTTAAAATAATAAAATAAGATAAAATAATTGTAAAAATAGAATAGAATAGAATAGAATAAAATAATTGTAAAAATAGAATAGAATAGAATAAAATAATTGTAAAAATAGAATAAAATAAAAAAAAATAAAATAAAAAATAAAATAAAATAAAATAAAATAAAATAAAATAAAATAAAGTACAGTGGTTTGGATGCCAGCTCTCCTTGGTATCCTGAGCACCTCTTCTCCCTCCTGTTCCTGATTTTCCCATACTGAGGCAGAAGATATTGTGGGGCTGGCTCTGTCCGGCCTGTCCATCCCCCTGGCCAGGCTTTTCCCCAGGCTCCAGCCTGGAATCAGCCATTCCAAAGAGCTGGAGGGCGTTAAGGTGCAGGGAAAGCTGGAAATCAAAGCAGGCAGGGCTTTCCTGGCACGGAGAAACAGGATATCCCAGGATTTCACCTCCTCCCACCAGGATATCCCGGGATTTCACCTCCTCCCACCACAAACTGGGCAGGATCCCGGTGCAAGCGCTGGGAGCAGGGAGATGTGGGTGTCCCCAGAGTGGGATCATGGAATGATTTAGGATGGAGGGAGCTTAAAGCCTATCCCATCCCACCCGCTCCACTATCCCGGTGTGAGAAATGTTACTCACTTCAAAAAATGTAAAAGTTTATTAAAACTTTATCAGAAGTTGTGAGAAATAGCCACTCGCTTTTCATAGTTTAGGAAGGTTTATTAAACCTTCTGAAAAATAAAACAGAAGACTGAATAAAGATAAAAGGTTCCAGCGCTGGGAGCAAAAGATTTTCCCCACCGTGTGCTCAGCCCCCTCACAATGGAGTTTTTTCCTTTTTTAACCATTTAACCCCTCCCAAAGTTCTGTCCATTGACTCCTTCCCTGTTCTGTGGTGGAGCTCAGTGCCTTAAATCCTGATTTAACCCTTTAACCCCTCCCAAAGTTGTGTCCATCAACCCCTTCTTCCCTGTCCAGGGGTGGAGATCACTTCCTCAAATCCTGACTGGAGCTCAGGTGTTCCACAGTGACAAGCCAGCCCTGCCAAATGTCCCCTGATAACCATGTGAGGGGGTACAACAGAACTATAAATCTATAAACTTTTCTTAACCTATATCCATGAGATTTGTCCATTAATTATGAGAGTCAGTCATGGCATTACTCGTCTATCACAAAAACCCAACAGAAGACTGAATAGAGAAAATATCACAGCGCCAGGAGCAGAGGATCTTTCCCACCATGTGCTCACCCACACCTTGGAGGTTTCACCTTTTAACCCTTTAACCCTCCCAAAGTTCTGTCCATCGACTCCTCCTTTCCTGCCCAGTGCTGGAGATCATTCCTTAAATTCTGATTTAACCCTTTAGCTCTCTCAAAGTTCTGTCCATCCACTCCTCCTTCCCTGCCCAGTGCTGGAGATCATTCCTTAAAAATCCTGATTGGAGCTCAGGTGCTGCCACAGCAACAATCCCACCCTCCAAAATATCCCAAACCCAGGCCACCCCTGATAACAACACAAGGAGGGGTAAAACACAACTATAAATGTATAAAATTAACATCCATACAGGATATTTGCCTTTTAATTGTGAGAGCCAAGCATGGCATTGCTCATCTCCCACACCTCGCTGCTCCAATCCCCGTCCAGTCTGGCCTTGGACACCTCCAGGCATCAGGAATCCTCTCCCTGTGCCTGGAGGAAAACATCTTGGAAAGCCTCCCCAAAAGCAGCTGGGATTTCTGGGCAGCAATTCCAGCCCTTGGTGGAGCTGCCATCACTCCCTGGATGTATCCAGAGGGGGAAATCCTCCAGATTTTAAACACAGGGACAATTTCCCTTCTGCAACAGCACCAAACTCTGGAAGGTTTGGGGTTTTTTATTTCTTTCTGGGAATCCCTTTCCTGAGGGAGCATCCAGCATCCAGCTGGGCTTTATCCCCCTGGGCTTTATCCTGGCCAATCCAGCTAAATTCAGGATGGGTTTGGGAGCTGTGGGAAGAGGGGGCGGAAATGTGGGGGATAAAACCAGGGAGCTGAGGTTGGGCTGGAATCCACACCTGGGAATCGCAAGGGGATGGCAGGGATGGGTTTGACTCCAGGCAAAATCTCCATCAGCCTTCCCGGAGATTCCAGCCCCAGCCGGGGATGGGGCTCCCAGTGACCCCAGTTCCCTCCCTTTACTGGGATCAGTCCAGCCTGAAATCCCAGGGGCTGCTCATGGGACAAGATTTGGCTGTGGGGAACCTCCTGGGTGAATCCCTGGGATGTGTCTGGAGGCAGCCAAAAATCCCTATGTTGAGTTGGATAATAATAATAATAATAATAATAATAATAATAATAATAATAATAATAATAATAATAATAATAATAATTATTGTTATTTTTATTATAGTTATTATATAGTTATATAATATATAATATATTATAGTTATATATTATTATAGTTATTATTATTATCGTTATCATTATATTTTATTATATATAATTATATTTATTTTATATATTATAATATATAAAATACATTACATATTATATATTTATATGCATAATATATAATATAAATTGTATATTATATGTATATTATTATCATCATTATTATAATAACCAATATCATTATAATTATCATTATATTATATATTATATATTATATATTATATATTATATAGTATATATTATATACTATATACTATATAATATATAGTATATATTATATAGTATACATTATACATTATACAATATATATTATACATTATACATTATATATTATATATATACTATATATATAATATAGTATCTTATATTTATTATATATTATTATATTTATTTTATTTTTAATCGAGGTTTTTTATTTATATTGAGGTTTTTTAGGGCCTGGCATGTCCAAATCTGCCTCTGGGCCTTGGTGCTCAGCTCTCCTGGCCAGGCTGGTGTTTGTTGGCTCAAAGTGGTTTGGGGGGTTGAGAAGTTTAAACTCCTTCAAACTCCAGCAGTGTCAATATCCCAATAAAGCCGTGCCAGGAATAAACCCAGATTCCTGGCACAGCACCTGCAAAATCCTCCTCAGTTGGTGGGAAGGCTGAGCAGAGGCTTTTTTGTTGGATTTGGAGAAAAAAAGGGGGAAAATCTGACAACTTCTCTTGAGTTCTTGTTTGTCCCTGGTTTTTTTGGGGAGTTGGGCTGGGAGAGCTCCATGGCAGCTGTTTGGAATCAGCCAAATGGGGCTGATTTAGAGGTGAACGTCACTCAAGGATGATTGATGATGATGATGATGGTGATGATGATGATGATGATGATTATTATTATTGTTGTTGTTGTTGTTGTTATTTTGCTGGGCTGTGATTAATTTGGGAGCTGGGATTTGCCCTCCTCCTGGTGGGATGCCCGAATTCCCTGTTATATACACTTTATATCCATTTTATTTTATAACAAAATATACATTTTATTGGCATGGGTCCGGGGGAGCAGGGAATTGGAGCCTCTCCCTGCAGGCCAGCACCCAGGCACTTTGCTGCTCGGTGGTGGATTATTTTTATCATATTATTTTTTCCCTCCTCGCTCCTCTTTAGAAATGAAGAAGCCGGCAGCAGCTGTTTCTGTGCTTTGGGTTTGCTTTGTGCTGGTTTTTTGCAGTGAATGCTGTGCAGATTTGGCTTATCAGGCTCGTCAGGCTGCTCCACTCCTCCCCGGCCCTATTTACCCAGAGCCCCGGCCCTTTCCTGTGTTTGTCACCCCAAGGTGCTCCAGCGATAACTTTTCACTCCGGATTAGGGATTTGGGGCTTTTCAAAAGAGTCTTTAACCCACAGCCCTCAGAAATGTGTCACTCCGTTGAAAAAGAAACAAAAAAACCCAAAAAGCCAACTTAAACCACGAAATTTACTGCTTAAGGTTGACGCGAGAGTGATTTTTCTGCTTTGTGATTACCCCAAGAATTGATCTAAAGGTTCCAAGGTGCCGTTTGTGGGGGGCCTGATCCCGCTGGGAAGGAACGGGCTGGAAATAGGGGCTCAGATGGCACAAAATCCTGGGAAGCGGCTGGTTTTAGCTGGCTTTAATGATCTCGATTCCGCTGATTCCAGCGGAGTCGTGGAGCTCTGCTGCTGCTGCTGCTGCTGCTCGGAGCATCTGCCCCCAACCTCCAGCTGCTGGGGATGGCTCAGCTCAGCCACTCGTGCTTCAGAACAGGGCTTGCATCTGAATAACCCGCGAGTGACTCCGGCCCCTTTCAGGCTGCCGAGAGAGCTTTCAAAGCAGGGCTTTTTTAAAATCTAAATTACACCCCGGGTTTACAAGGAGTCCTTGAACTTTGGGGTGTTTTTTGTCAGGCCTTCAACGCGTCCTTAAAATGATAATGAGAGCAATTTGGATTTTGATGGGAAGGTGGCAGGGCTTGGGGCTGGAGGAAATGTGACTTTTGAAGGGAAGGGGTTCATATTTTGAAGTAGAATTTTAAAAGAAATGCAAGGGAAGACAGACAGGTCCTTCCCTGCCCTGTAACAGCGATGAAACATGAATTCATCCCCCTGGAATTTCTTGTTTGTGCGCTCCCATAATCTCATTTCTTTGGTGTCTGTATGAAGCACGAGATAGTTGAATGCCAGGAGCCAAATTCTCTCGGACTAATATCTTTTTATTAGATTTGCTGCGTGCGTGTGTGCCCACGTGTGAGGGAGAGAGATCGCCCTTCATCACCCACCTCGTGCCGAGGAGGAGGAGGAGGAGGAGGAGGAGGAGGAGGAGGAGGAGGAGGAGAGGAGCTCCCAAGGAATCTTTCCAACTCTGACCCCCAGGGCGGGGAGCTTTGGGACATAAACGTTCCCAAAGAATCTTTCCAGCAGCTTTTCCCAACTCTGACTCCCAGCGCAGGGAGGTTTAGGACATAAACGTGGCTTTGGGTGGGGTTTACAGGTGTCTTGTTGGATGCCGGGGTTTCTGATGGGATATTTCGCTTTGTCACAGCTCTGCCTGGTCACTGAGGGCTGTGACAGCTTCTGGACGTGGGGGACAAAGAGTTTTCCCCTAAAATGTCACGGGCAGGGAAAAGCTGGCCCGGGGATGTTTGAAAAGCGACCTGCCCTGGCCGTGAACTCCCGGGTTTTCAGGATTTGATGAAACCCCAGTTTTGCTCCACACCCGGCTTCCATGAGCCCCAACCTTTGTCCCGTGCAGAGGGGACGATGCCAGGGAATGCCCCGAGCCCGCAGAGGGTGCGTGGGTTCCGAGGGGTCACAGCAACCCTGCCCCAGCCCGCCGGAGCTCCGGGACTTCCCGGGCTGTGCCGGGGGTCGGGAAAAGGGAAGAGCGAAGAGCGAAGGCTCACTGCCACCTCTAGGCAAAGCCCAGCATCGGCGCTCGCTCTAAACTGGAGCACGGGCAGGGACAATCCTGGGATTTGTCCCAAATCGCCGCAGTGGCAGTGCCAGACCCCGCTCTCAGCTGCTGCGCGTGTGTGCGGGGTGTGCGCGCTCCGCAGCTCCCAAAGCTTTGGTATAAATATAAATGTTCAGCCCTTCCTGCAGCCCGCGGGCTCTAATCCCCTTCCGCACGCATTTCCAGCCGCGGGGAATGAGCAGCCCAGTAAGTCCTGAGCCGCGGAGGTTGGGTGTGTGATCCGTGTGTGTGTGATCCGTGTGTGTGTGATCAGTGTGTGTGTGATCCGTGTGTGTGTGTGATCCATGTGTGTGTGATCCCTGTGTGTGTGATCCCTGTGTGTGTGTGTGTGTGTGTGTGATCAGTGTGTGTGTGTGTGTTTGATCCGTGTGTGTGTGATCCGTGTGTGTGATCCCTGTGTGTGTGATCCGTGTGTGTGATCCGTGTGTGTGTGATCCGTGTGTGTGTGTGATCTGTGTGTGTGTGTGATCTGTGTGTGTGTGATCCGTGTGTGTGATCTGTGTGTGTGATCTGTGTGTGTGTGATCCGTGTGTGTGTGATCCGTGTGTGTGATCCGTGTGTGTGTGTGATCCGTGTGTGTGTGTGATCCGTGTGTGTGATCTGTGTGTGTGATCTGTGTGTGTGTGATCCCTGTGTGTGTGATCCGTGTGTGTGTGTGATCTGTGTGTGTGATCTGTGTGTGTGTGATCTGTGTGTGTGTGATCCGTGTGTGTGTGTGATCCGTGTGTGTGATCCCTGTGTGTGTGATCCATGTGTGTGTGTGATCCGTGTGTGTGTGTGATCCGTGTGTGTGTGTGATCTGTGTGTGTGTGATCCCTGTGTGTGTGTGATCCCTGTGTGTGTGATCTGTGTGTGTGATCTGTGTGTGTGTGATCCGTGTGTGTGTGTGATCCGTGTGTGTGTGTGATCCGTGTGTGTGTGTGATCAGTGTGTGTGATCTGTGTGTGTGTGATCTGTGTGTGTGTGATCCATGTGTGTGATCCCTGTGTGTGATCCCTGTGTGTGTGATCCGTGTGTGTGATCCCTGTGTGTGATCTGTGTGTGTGTGATCTGTGTGTGTGTGATCCGTGTGTGTGTGTGATCCCTGTGTGTGTGATCCGTGTGTGTGTGTGATCCCTGTGTGTGTGATCTGTGTGTGTGTGATCTGTGTGTGTGTGTGATCCGTGTGTGTGTGTGATCCCTGTGTGTGTGATCCGTGTGTGTGATCCGTGTGTGTGTGATCTGTGTGTGTGTGATCCCTGTGTGTGTGATCCCTGTGTGTGTGTGATCCCTGTGTGTGTGATCTGTGTGTGATCCGTGCCGAGACCACCCGTTCCTGAGGAGCTCAGGGAGAGCCGAGCATCCTGAGCCGCACATTCCCGGCGGATCCCCCAGCTGGGAGCTCCGGCTCCAGCTCCTGCAGCTCCCCGAGAGAGGTGGGTGAGGGACAAGGGCAGAGGGGAACCAGCGGGAGGGAATTTGGGCGTTAAGCGCTGGGTTTATATTTGGTTTGTATCCCTAACCTCTGGCAGCCTATGGCCGGGAGCGAGCGGCGCTGAGCTGCTTCCAGAGCAGAGGGGGAACCGGGCAGCGGCGCTGCGAGGGGCGGGGAGGCGGCTCTTGCCTCTCCCGAGCAGTTTTGGGGGATAACTTCCCAGGCAGCGCCGCCTGAATTGGCTCCCAGCTGCGGGAAAGGGGAAAGCAACTTCCATGGACGAGGCTGGCTGGGCAGGGCTGGGGATGGGGGGCTCCTCCAGAGCTGGGGCTGCTCTCTGGGGTGAGCAGGATGACAGGGACACGTTCCCTGCGGAGAAATGCTGTCCCCAGGCGCTTTTTGCAGGGGGCAGGAAGGCGCAGCCTTGGCTGTCGCACCGGGAGCTCTGTGGGGAAGGGGCTCAGGGGTGCGGCTGTGCTGGGGAGGGTCTCGCTCCACCTTCTCCATTCGCAGCCCACCCACTGCCTCCTCAGTTGTTTATGATCCTTCGCTTGCCCGCCCGGCTGACTCACGGCTTCCAGCGGGAGGGAAAGGCGACCTGGGGCTCCTCCCTGGCGCAGGGGGAGCGCAGGACACGCGGCTCCCTTCCCGCAGGGACACTCTGCTCCTGGCTGGATCTCCGGGCAGCTGCAGCGCTCCCGGTGATCCCAAAACGAGCTGGTCCCGCTCAGGTTCCCGTGGGGAAGGAAGTGCTGCCGTGCCCCGGGAGGATGCGGCCCAGGGATGAGCAGAGCTCTCTCCCTGGGATGTGTTCAGGGCTCTGTTCCTGGGATCTGTTCAGGGCTCTGGGATCCTGGGATCTGTTCAGGGCTCTGGGATACTGGGATCTGTTCAGAGCTTTGTTACTGGGATGTGTTCAGGGCTCTGTTCAGGGCTCTGTTCCCGGGATCTGTTCCGGGGATCTGTTCAGGGCTCTGGGATCCTGGGATCTGTTCAGGGCTCTGTTCCCAGGATCTGTTCCTGGGATCTGTTCAGGGCTCTGTCCCTGGGATCTGTTCAGAGCTCTGGGATCCTGGGCTGGGATCCCGCCGCAGGTGGAGGGTGGGAGGGCTGGACTTCCAAAGCCCAGAGTGTCCCAGAGTGGCACAGGGAGCTCTGATCCCCTGGATCAGGGCTGTGCTGCCTCGGATGGATCTGCCTGGCTGGCAGGAGGAGCAGGAGGCGCTGGTGGCTTTGTGTCGGGGTGGCTTTGGCAGTGCAGAGTCCCCTCAAACAGGTGACATCACAGCCACCAGCCCTGCGTCTGCCTGCACCCCTATCCGAGGAAAACTGCTCCAGCCCACAGAGCCCTGCAGCTCTACCGCTCCAAACTGTGAGCCCTGCAAGGAGAAAGGTTTGGACTTTTCCCAGCCCGTGCCTGGGTCACAAAGTCCTTTGTCACCGGTGTGTGCCCGCTGCTCTCTGGCCGGTGGATCGGAGCAGATGTCCTTGTGCAGCTTGCTCTTAGATGAGTCCTCGTGGCTCTAAAGAGGCAGAATCACGTTTCCCTTAGCCCCAGACAGTGTTACAGCCTGATCTCGGTGAGGAGGGGCGGAACGGGGGAGGCAGCCCCGATTCTGCCGCTGCATTTGCCCGTCCTCTCCGCCTCTGCACCTCTGCACAGCTCGCGGTGTGCCGGGCCGGAGCGGGGCTGCTCCGCTCCCCTTCGCCGTGGGAAGTTCTGTAATTGAGCCGCCCGCTGTGCCCTGCGCTGTTTGCCTGCCTCTGCTGAGGCACCGGAGCTGCCGGGCACCCACGGGCTGGGCGCCTTCCCCAGGCTCAGGACACCTCTGTGCGCTCCGGTGGGAGCTGCCTGCTGGGCTCGGAGCGGGCTGGGAGCAGGTGAACCTCAGAGCCCTGCCCGAGAGCCCGCTGGGTTTATATAATATTATATATCTATAATTGTGTGTTTGTTGTTGCCATGGGAATGAGCACAATCGCAAAGGCTGGAGGCTGATGTCAAGCCTGGGTCTGCTCTGGGCCGCCTTGGGGGCAGATGAAGAGTCGGGAGGGGAAGTGGGGTGAGGAGATCTTTGTTCCCTGCCCCGTGTGCAGCCCAGGGGCAGCTCCGGCAGCTGAGGCTCGGGAATGTCCCAGCCCCGCCTGGAGCCGGGCCGGGAGCGCCGGGAGCTCCTGAAGGGATGGAGGTGTCAGCCCTGGGCACCGAGCGGGCACGGGCTGCCGGGAGGAGAGCGGGATTTTCTGCAGCATAGCCAGCCTGGGAACAGGAGTGTGGGGGCTGCAGCAGGGCTGGGCAGGGACCTGGGGACCGCTCAGCCGCTCCGATGCCCCCCGGGGCAGGCAGAGCCCCCCACTCGCTCGGGGCAGGCTGAGTCAGGCCCGCGGGGGGGGACACGGAGCTTCCAGCAACAAGTAGGGGCCGGGGGGTGTCTCTGAGCTCTTTAATTGGTGAGGGACTTGGGGGGGTGGGCGATGCTCCCCGGCAAGGGGAGGGAGGGGGGGAGAAAAGCCACGCTGGAAATGAGGTTATATAAAAGATGTATGATTTGGAGAGCGGAGTGTCTCCTAATGAGGGCTGCACCGGCTCGCTCCACACCCATAAAAACCCTGGTTGGACGTCAAAGCGGATTCGTTTCGGTGATGCTGGGATAAAGGGGCGCAGCGAGGGCTGGCTCCCCCCTGGCAGCCCAGCCCAGCCGAGCCCAGCGCCGCGCCGGGCTCCGTCCCTGCCGAGCCGCCGGGAGCGATGCGGGGCCGGCCGCGGGGCCGGGGCCGGGCACGGCTCCTCTCCGCCGCACGGTAGGTGCCCCCCAGCCCCGCACCGGGCGCCGCTTCTCTCGGGGAAACTTTGCAGGGGCTGCGGGACCGTGCGCCCCGTCGGAAGCGCCGCCGCCGCCTCCGGGCACCGCGGCCGGGGAAGGGGAGGCGGCGGCGGGACCCCGGCCCCGGCAGCGTCCCCAGCCGGGCTCTGCGGAGCGGGGACACGCGTGGGACGTGGCCGGAGGAAGAGCTCGCTGCTCGGGGTGGCCCCGCACGGCCGGGACACGCTGCGGGTGTCCCCCCCACCCCGTCCCCCCGCACCCCGCAAAGTTCCCCCAGCGCCCCCAAGCTCGGCTCGCCCCGGGGCCCCGCGGGGAGCGGGTGTCCCTGCCCGGGATGGGGCAGCGGGAGGGCACTCGGTGTGCCCGGAGGGAGGGCAGGAGGGGCAGGTGACCGAGTGCGGGGGTGGCAGGCGGGCAGCGAGCCCGGGACAGGCGGAAGTCTGCCCGGAGGCGATCGGTGCGGAGAGGGCAGCGAGCGGGAGCGGCCGTTCACCCAGCCGGGGTTAGCGGGGCCGGTTTTGGGGGGGGCAGGGGGACAATTCCGCAGAATGCCACCCTGCCGGGGGATGCCGTTTCCCGGGAGAAGGCGGTTTCGGGAGGCGGGCGGTTGTCCCGGGGCAGCGGCGTTGTCCCGGGTGCAGGAGCCGATCCGCCCGCCCCGCCAGAGCTGTCCGGGGTGCTGAACGCGGCGGAGCGCCGGGGCTCCCGAGCCTCCGCTCCCCGACGGGGATTGCGGGAGACGCCGCCGAGCCCCGCGCTGGGGTGGGGAGTGGCTCACGCCAGGTCCTGCCCTCGCTGTTTGCCCTGTCCCTGCGATGTCCCGGCTGTCCCCAAGGTGTCCTCACTGTCCCTGGGACACTGCGGTGGAAGCGAGACCCCCGCCCAGCCCGGGCTGGGGACGACACTCCCCAGGGCGGCTCCAGCCTCGGGATGTCCTGTTGGGGCTGGCTCCTGTCCTTTAGGGAGAACGGGGGTTCAGCCCGGATCGTTCCCCGTCCCTCTGCCCACCAAAGACCCCGCGGGTCCCTCTGGATGAGCCGGGAATGCAGCGGGAGCTGCTGCCGCAGGGATCGGAGGGGACGAGCCCTGCTTGCCCTGCTGCTGCCCCGGCTGGGCTCGCAGCCCAAAGCTTTTGGTTCTGACTGGCAAAGCAGAGGGAGAAAGAGCTCTTTGTGCGGGCACATCTGGCACATCTGGTGCCGGGGTGTGCGGGTGTGCGCTGCCCCATCCAGCCGCGCTCCCTGCCCCGCTCGCTGAGCCCCCAAGCCCCGGTGCGGACATTTTCTCCCGACGCTTCCAGGTTCTCCCTGTCGGGAGGGAATTCTGGCAGGCGACTTGGCAATGATCTGCCGAGTCCCCGAGGAGCGGATCCGCCTCTCGCTGAGATGGAGGGGAAGCTTCTCCTTCCTTCCTTTTTCCCTTGCCGATCTCCCCCGTCCCCCCTTTCCCTGCCCAGGGGTTGTCTGGCACGGGGGACGGGGGACATCGCAGGGGCAGCTGCAGCAGTGGGGGGCTTGGCTGCTTCAAACACCAGCTCCTCTCCCTCACCCACATTCCCAAGTGCCAGCGGCTCTGGCAGACGGGAATCTACAGGGATGATCACACAGAAGCAGCAGGGAGGCTTTGGGAGCAGCGGGGAAATCACTCTCCCAGGAATTTCTACCTGCACCATTTGCTAGTTATCATTTTCTGCTCAAGGTCTCAGTGGGGAAGCCTTATTTAAAGAATTTGGGTTTGCATCAGCAATTTCCTCCTCCCTCTCTTTTCTCCCCAGCTTGTATTTCCCAGAATATTTCCTTAAAGACGCCACAAACTCAGGCACAGACTCCGCAGTTTCAAATGTTTGCAAACAAACTCCGGGTGCGGAGTCTCTTCCCCCGCAGCCGTGGGCTGGGAGGGGGCATTTCCCTGCTCAGGTACCCGCTCTGGGAGGAGCATCTCGTCCCCTCTGGAGCCCAGGGAAGGGACGATCCCTGGTGCCCTTCGCATTCTGTGTGTTCCCCCTGCCAGCGCCACAACTGTGAGCGAGAGGCCATCTTAGGCAGAGGGGTTTGGGCTGAATCCTCCTTGGAATCCTCGCTTGGAATTAACGTTCCGTGGCTGCTCACGGGGAAGGCTGGGTCCTCCCTCGCCCTCAGGGGCCGTTTTGGCCCTGTCAGATTTCCCCCGCTCCCTGCTTTGCTTGTGTATTTTGTCTTTTTCCATTTCGGTGGTGTGTCTGTACAAAGGCTTAGGAAATCTGCCAGATTCCCTAAATCAGTGCCTGAAAACAACTATTTTTAGTAACTGATAAGTCACATGAGCTCAGCTCGCATAGATTAGCATTTACCTTTCCCGAGGAACGAGGATATTGTTTGATACTTGTTGATACCATCGATTTTCCCCTAAAGAAACCCAACCCCGCTAACGAGGGGCCGGGTTAGAGAGGCGGCTCCGAGCGAGCTCTGATGCCTTTGTTCTACTCCCACTGCTCCCATCCTATCTGTGCGTTAAATCAAATCTATAGATGCAATCTGATCCCTCCAAAAATAAATGTATTGTGTCCCGAAGAGGCCTGCGAGCCGCTGTCTGGCTGAGGCTGGATAAATCATGCTCGTTCCAAATGAGCCCTGATGGGCTGTGTGTGATAAGGGACCCTGGGTTGTCACCATCCCAAATGAGCCCTGATAGGGTGTGTGTGATAAGGGACCCTGGGTTGTCACCATCCCAAATGAGCCCTGATGGGCTCTGTGTGTGATAAGGGACCCTGGGTTGTCACCATCCATGTGGGATGTGGCTTTGGGAAGCCCAGATGTCACCAGGGTGGTGGCTCTGCATGTGGAGCATGGAAACCTGGAGGTTGTGTGTGTGTGTGTCCCTACAAAAAGGAGGGCATTGAAGCCAAGGAAACGCTTTCCACGGCTTCTCCTCTCCGTGACAATCCCGAAATGCTTAATAGGATCCAGCAATGCCCTTCTAGGGGAGTTTGTCTTAATCCCATTTTCCAGAGTTTCATGCTTACGTTTCCAGACGTGCTGGAACGTGAGGTTCTGTCTCTCTTTCAGAGGCTGAGGAGCTCGGTGCCCTCCGAGCAGGGATTATCCTTCATCCCCACCAGGCAGCAAATGGAGCATCCCTGCCACATCTGGGACAGGGCTCCTGGCTGCCCCTGGGGTCACAGCCTGCCCCAAATGCCAGCAGTGAGGAGCAGGGGCTTGGGGAGCCAAAATCCTCTCCTCTGGCACGGAGAAAAATTGGTTTAGGATGGGCGCTGGGGCTGCTTCATCTTCCATAGGGAAGAGGAAACCCCCTGGGATCAATGGGGTCCATTTCCATCCCTCTCCCACACACACTCCTGGGGTTTTTTGCCACATCCACGTTCAGGGATGCTGGAGGGGTGAGGATGATGAAGCTGGTGCTGCTTCCAAGGAGCAGCTTCTCTCCCACAGGCAGCACCTTCAGCAAATCCAGGAGGCAGAAAACTCCACATCATCTCCCCTGCAGAGTCCTGCTGGAATCAGAGTCAGAGCCCTTGTAGGACAAGGAACAGGTCCCAGGAGGCCCCTGGAGAACTTTGCTGCTGTTGTTGGTACTATGGCAACAAGTGCTAATGCAAAGCATGGACAGAAGCTCGGGGGAACAAATTATCCTCAATTTTCCCCTGGCACGTCCCTGAGGATGCCAGGGCCAACAGGGCAGGAGCTCTGCCTTGGCTCCATGTGTTGGATTCATCCCCGCGGAAGGGAGAAATCCCAATCCTGATCCTTCTCCTGTTGGAGAGGGGTGGTGACAGCGCTCAGGAGATCCCAGAGCTGCCTCAGAATTCCTGGGATCTGCCTGGGGTTGGGGGCCGTGAGGAGCCTGATCTCCTCCCGAGGGTTTCAAACAGGGACACGAGTCACTCCTTTGGAAACCAGTGCCAACAGGATTTATTGGGAAATTTAATGCCAGGCAAGAAGGATTTTGGGGTGTCAGCAGCAAAGGAGGGGACGTGAGTGGCTGAACAGGACCAGGAGTTTATTCCTGGATGGACTCAGAGCTCCATCCCTGACTTTATTGATGCTGGCTGGCAGCTCCTGAGCTATTACAGCTCCAGCCAACCTGCTGTGATTTTGAAATTTTCTTTTTCTTTTGTTTTTATCCTAAATGGAGCCCCAATCCCCCTCTCATGCTGCGATTGGACTTCCAGACTATCCATCAAGTGGCATTTTCTCATTTATTTCCTCCCTACCTATTTTGTCTTCCAGGACAAAGTGGCGGTGTGTTAACACTGCTCCAATTTGTCACGCTGGAGCCACTGGTGTAATTCCAAGCCTCTCAGAAAATTGATGGTGGTGGAATTGAGGTTTTACAGATGGGCCAAGCCCTAATAAGAACATCAGTTTGAGATGGGGTGAGCAGCAGAATTGACGCTTTTATCTAAATTCTGTTGGAGCCACACACCGCAGGCGCCGGGGAAATATTGTAGGAAACAGCAAAAGAGGAAAGGCAGGCGTGGTGCAGAAATCTGCTCAGTCCTGAACTCCAAATTACAACAAAACCCTGGTTCTGGCAGCTACAGAAAAAGGGGGATTTTGTCAACACAGTTGTCTTGGCAACATTAAAATGCATTTCGTGCGTTCTGCTCGGGTTGTGCTGGGTGGGGTGAATGGAAGGGGGGTGAGGGGCTCCAATAAATTGCAGGAAAAGTTTTGGGGTGGCTCTGCCTCCTCTAGCACCCTTGTCCCGTGATCAGGAGTGTTCAGGACACTGGTGTGAGTGGGATGGGATAGGAGCAGCTCAGAAAAAATGGAATATTTGTGTTGGAAGGGAGCTGCAATGATCATTTTAACTGCCCGGATATTCCTGTGGCTGCTGTGCCAGCAGGACCTGGCTCTCCTTGGCTGCTCCATTCCCTGGAGAGGGCATGGACACCAAACCAGGTGCCAGGAGCTGGATAAATGTGCACGTCCTGGGGCTTTGGGGCAGATTTATGAGCAAACAGTTGTGGTTTGTTTTCCAGGAAACAACCCCTGATTAGAGGCAGATGCACCCTCTTGGGGTCTGGCCATGGATTTATTTCTACCAGAAGCAAGGATTTATCTGATTAACTGCCCTTCCTGCAGGAACAGGAATGTATTGGGTGCAGAGAGCCACGGGGAGGTGAGGGGGTGCCTGTGGCATTCCATCCCTTTGGCAGTGGTGCAATTCCATCCCTTTGCTGGTGCCAGCTCAGGTCAGCGGGCACCGACTGGCACCAGGGCATTGTACAGATGGCAAAGTGCCTCATTCCAGTCACTCCTGGTGGAAGTCAGGTTTACTGGGGGCAAAGGCAATAAGGATCCAATTCCAGCTGGAATGAGGATTCCCAGCTCAAGAATGGTTGGGAATTGAGCTGGGAATGGGAAGGGAGAAGCAGAGCCATCGTTTGGATTTGGAGGGAAAAGGTCTCGCCCTTGCTGGGTGGATTTTGGGGAGGCTGAGGGGAGGTGGGTGGTTAGAGCTGGAGGTGATCCTGGAACTGAGGCTAGACAGAGCTAAGAGAATAAAGTAGGTATTTCTTAAAGGCCTTCAAAGGATACACCTTGGGCAGTGCAAAAGTCTCACAGAGGCTACACTCAAGGTGGGCAATGGTCAGGGGGTTTCTCAGACTTATTTAAGTTTGGTCTATCTGCATATCAGAGGTTAATTGTCCAATTACAGCTTCAGGTAATGAAGTCACATTCTCTCAGTTTCCTCCACCCCAATTCCCTTTTGTTTACACTTTTTGGGCCCGAGGCTGTTGGTGCCCTCGGTTCTCAGGCCTGGAAGGATTGTTCTGTCTGCCCAAAATGTGAGGAGAGCCAACTAACACTCTGTATCAGTTCAGAGTTGTACGCTAATGCAGGATCTGAAACATGTAAAAGCTAAAACTTAAGACATCAGAAGAACATTATCTGAGGATTAAAAGGCCGTGGACAAGGACACCCTGGGCAGGGATGGAGTGTGGAACTGCTGGCACCAGCGAGCTGCCTGCCAGGGAATCACTTGAACGTTCCCTTTTCAGAGGCACAGCCATGCAGGTTTACAGGAACTGTGCATATGCTGCATCCCAGCGCTCCTCATCCCATCCACCGATGCTCCGTGGGTCGTAAAAATTAAATGGGCATCAATCCATCAGCGGCAGGGCTCTTCCTCGAGCGCTATAAATCCCACGAAAGCTAATTAAAGAGGACAATGGTGCCCATTTAAAGCTGGCACGGGCACGCAGGAGCCATTATCACCGGGAGAACAGGGCTCCAAATGGATTTGTGAGGATGAGGGGCTGGCGTTGAGCACGGCTCAGCCCGGCACAGCCCGCGGCTCTGCCTGGCACAGTCAGGAGATTGTGTTAAAGCTCCCAAGATTGATTTCTCCTCCGCTTTGCCTTGGAAATCAAATCATCCTGCTGTATTGCACTAAACAGTTATTTAGTTGTTTGCACTGGGTGTTTGGTAATTTGCACTGTTCACATGATTTGTATCCTCTCACCACATGGTCTTCCCCTTTTCCCCCTTCCTAAATGTCAGTGTGGTCTCCAAACACGGACTCTTACATCATTCCCATTAAGGTTTGTGCCGGGCTTTGTTCTTGGAATGTTATCTGGCAGCTCAAGGAGCTTCCCGTGGGGTTGGTTGGTTGAACTTTCATCGCTGCTGGAGGGGAGCAGGCTCTGCTGCTTTTCCCTGAAAGAGGATTATTCCCCCCAAATATACCCCATATTTTCCTCAAATATACCCCATATTCCCCCCAGATATATCCCATATTCCCCCCAAATATGCCCCATATTCCCCCCAAATATATCCCATATTCCCCCCAAATATATCCCATATTCAACCCAAATATATCCCATATTTTCCCCAAATATACCCCATATTCCACACATATAGCCCATATTCCACCCAAATATGCCCCATATTCCACCCAAATATGCCCCATATTCCACTAAATATATCCCACATTCCACTCAAATATATCCCATATTCCCCCCAAATATGTCCCATATTCCACCTAAATATATCCCAAATACACCCCATATTCCCCCAAACCCATCAGCCAAAGGAGGGATGTTCCCAGGGGTTGGTGTTGGGATCAGGGTTGAGGCTTGCCTGGGGTGCTGCCCCTCTGCAGGGCTTGTTGCTCTCCTGTAGTTTGAGTTGGGTTTATGCTTTGGGATGGGCAGGGAAACTGAGGCAGGAGTGGGGTGGCACCATCCGTGGAGGTTTATTCCAGCAGGGTTTATTCCCAATAAACCATGGGTGGCACCATCCATGGAGGTTTATTCCAGCAGGGTTTATTCCCAATAAACCACGGGTGGCACCATCCATGGAGGTTTATTCCAGCAGGGTTTATTCCCAATAAACCATGGGTGGCACCATCCATGGAGGTTTATTCCAGCAGGGTTTATCCTGACAGGGAGCTCAGCCCAGCTTTGCTGATGGATTTTTCATCTCCAGGCTGTTTTTTTGGGGTGGGATGAGTGTTCCTACCCTGGTGAAACCCCGTCCTGCTCTCGCTGTTTTAAGGAGTTAGACCTGACACCTCCAGCAGCTTCTAAATGTCTCACCTGGCTCTGGGGTCCATAAATCAGAGTCCTCATGGTGCTGGGAGGGAGAGCTGGGGATCTGT
The DNA here is from genome assembly GCF_901933205.1 of Camarhynchus parvulus. NCBI lineage: Eukaryota > Metazoa > Chordata > Aves > Passeriformes > Thraupidae > Camarhynchus > Camarhynchus parvulus. Next base: position 1,941,996 of record NC_044585.1, read on the forward strand.
GAGCTCACAGAGCTCAGCACAGCTCAGCCACCCACAGGGCTGAGCTGCTTGTGTTCCATCCGAAGCGTGTCCCCTCTGGAATCAGACCTGGGACACCCCAGAGTGGGACAGGAGAGCTCTGGTAGAGTTTTCCAAGCCCTCCTGGTGTCTCCTACCACCCTGAACCTCTCCCTCCTCTCTGTACTCTGAGTTTGTGCAAGGTTTTCCAGCTGGAAAATAATCGGACTTGATGATCTTTAAGATTGTTTTCCAACGTCAGTGATGCCATGATTCTGTGAAAATCCTTATGCAGCTATTCCCTAAAGGAACAGGAGGCTGAGGGGCTCAGGGCCTCTCTGTCCTCCTTCCCTTGCCTGTTCCTCTCCTTTCTGGCTCTTTTCTGACCTTCCTGACTCTGAGGAGCAGCAGAAAAAAAGGACAAATCCTTGGATGGGTGTTGAGGTACCACTTAAAATCTAAGTTTTTTCTTCTCATCCCTTTTGCGAGGAATGCTGAGGTGTCAGTGGGTTTGGGGGCAGGCAACAATGAGCACCTAGAAACGCCAGCGTTCCACGGGATTGCTGAGCACACACAAGAAATGACAGCCCTTTCCCATGGAAATAGCTGGAAATGATCCTGCTGGGAGGAGAGAGAGGGATTAAACACCGGGGGCTCCTCAGCTCTTTCCAGCGAGCTCAGCAAGTCCCGCTGTGAGGTCGGGCGGGGCTGAAGGACATCCGCGGTCCCGTCCAGCTGTGCAACATCTGCCCGTGTGAGCGGCTGGCGGTGCCCAGGTGGCTGTGCCCGCCGAGACGGGCACGATGCACACACAGGGGTGAGGAGCCCCGAGGGCACAGCGGGGCTGGCTCCTTGCAGGAAAACGCTGCTCCGTTCTCCCGGGGCATTGCGGCTCCTTCCGAAGCCACCCTTGTCCCCACGAGGCTCATGGGGATGAGTTTGGTGTGACTCAGCCCTGCCCGGACAGTGACGGTCACCTTGTGGGGGAGAGGGATCAGGAAATCAGAGCCTGGCAGGGAGAAGGGAGCGGCTCCTGTGAATCCCAAAGAGCCTGGGAAAAAGGGGAAAACTCGGCTGGGAAAGCGGGGTGGGGATGGGGAAGGGGCGGAGGGGTGGGAGGGAAGGAAAGGGACGGGACCTGGCGGGTAGAAGCGAATTCCTGCTTTCCTCCATCCTCCCCGAAACTGGAACCTTCCCTGTCCTGCTCTGCTGCCCGAGCCCCGGGAGGCGGCACAGCCCATCCCGGGGTCCTGATCCAGCGTCATTTGCAATTAGGGCATTAATTAGCCCTTGAGGATGTGACCCAGTGGTATTTAACCCTTTGCAAGCTGCTGCTGCTGCTCTGCAGGGCCGAGTCACAGCAAGGGAAGGGCCACAGGGGTTAAACGCATGGGTTTGGGTTATGAATCTCGAAAAGTTTTATCCCTAATTCGCCGCTAAAAAGCCCAGTCTGGGGTCAGCAGCGTTCCTCACATGAGGATTAACGTGCCCAAGTGGCGCTGGTGTCCCTGCCCTGCTCCTCAGATCCCTGTTTGTCCCATCTGGGGCTGGAGGGAGCTCCCGGCAGAGAGGGGCTGGAGGTGCCAAAGCTGCCCTGAGCATGGGGAGAGAGAAGATTGTTCTCCTTGTCATGGCAGTGCCTCCAGCAGAACACGTGCCCTCTGTTCTCCGCCTAAAACTCCGATTTTAAAAAAGAAAAGAAGCTGCTGGCTCGACGCGAAGTGTCAGGGCACAGTCCTGGAGAGAAACGTTCTCCAGAGCATACGAGAAAACGCGAGGGGAGCAGAAGTGACAGAAGCCAAGCGTGGCTTGTAAGAACAAGAGTCCCATCAGGAGCCAATGGGCTGTGACTCCCCGAGCCCTGCGAGGGCTGTTCCAGCTCATCCCGGGGGTGGGATGAGCTCCGTGCCGCTCTCCCGGCGATGCTGCCCCGAGGCCGGGATGAGCTCCGTGCTGCCCTCCCGGCGATGCTGCCCCGAGGCCGGGATGGGCTCCGTGCCGCTCTCCCGGCGATGCTGCCCCGAGGCCGGGATGGGCTCCGTGCCGCTCTCCCGGCGATGCTGCCCCTCCTCTGGAGCGGTTGGTGCGGGAACAGGGCCGGGCTCGCCTCCTTCTCCCCGTGCCAGGCTGGGAATCTGGGGAGAGGAGGAGCTGAGCGCTGATCCCTGCAGCCAGCCTTAAAAGCAGCAGTTGCCTTTGGAAGTGTTTTCCCAACTCGGGGGAAGGAAGGGGAGCTGAGCGGCCTCTTCTGTTCCCAGGCTGCTGCTCCTGGAGCCACCTCGGAGCCACAGCACCTCCGGAACAGGTTTCCTCCCAGGCAGGGCTGCCCGTTCCCTGTCTGGATCTCACCCAGCAGGTTGTGGGATGCTCCGGAGAACACGCGGAGAGGGGATCCCGAGCCACGGCCGAGCCCCCTGGGTGTGCCAGCCTTGCAGGGTGGGCAGCGCCCGAGCCGGGCTGCCCAGCCCTGCCCTGCCCTGCCCAGCGGCCCCTGCCAGGGCTGCCCGCTCCCCCCGCGCCCCCGCCGAACAGATGGTGCCGATTTTCGCAGGGGGAGGTGGAGGAAACAAAGCCCGGAGCGCTGCGAGGCTGCAGCCTGGCTCCCAAACGCAGCCCGAGGGGGGACATCTGCGGGGACGGGGTGCCCGTGGCGTGCCCAGCCCCGTGCTCAGCTCTGCAGGCACTTGCGCCTGCCCTGCCTCACTTATCTCCCTCCTTTGTCGGTTTCCCCCTCCTTTGCAGATAAAGAAGCCCGCGCACCGTCGGCGGGGATGCCGGTGAAGCCGGCGCGCTGCCTCCCCCTCCGTGCCAGCGGCTGACTGGAAGCTGGAATGTTTCCCATCCCGGGCGATGCCCAGCCCTGCCCCTAGCCTGCCTTCCCAGGGGTGACATTCCCGCTTTGCTGCTGTTCGGAGAGCAGAGCCACCGAGCATGCCGCAGGAAGCCCCTCGGCAGCCCAAGCCCAGGGGAGTTTTCCAGTGAGTCCAGCTCCTCCACAGCCAAAGTTGCCCCTTCCCACCCTCGGACAGCAAATTCCCCTGCGGGTGTTGAGGTCCTGGAGAGCGGGCTGGAGGAGGGGGCTGCCATGGAAGAGAATGTGTTCAGCGTGCAGCAGATCCAGCCCAACGTCATCTCGGTGAGGCTCTTCAAGCGCAAGGTGGGCGGCCTCGGGTTCCTGGTGAAGGAGCGCGTCAGCAAACCGCCCGTCATCATCTCGGACCTGATCCGGGGCGGGGCTGCCGAGCAGAGTGGCCTCATCCAGGCTGGGGACATCATTCTGGCCGTCAATGGCAGGCCCCTCGTGGACACGAGCTATGAGACGGCGCTGGAGATCCTGAGAAGCATCGCCTCTGAGACCTACGTGGTGCTCATCCTGCGCGGCCCCGAGGGCTTCACCACTCACCTGGAGACCACTTTTACGGGTGACGGGACGCCCAAAACCGTCCGTGTCACCAGACCCCTGTGCCCGGCTCCCAAGGCGGTTGACTTGTCCAACCCGAGCAAAGAGCAGCCAGCAGCCATGGGATCGCTGTGGAGCAGGGAAACGGGCAAGGAGGTGGAGCCCCATGTCCACGTTAACGGGCTCGTGTCCGGCAGCAAAGGGCCGGAGGGCGGCAGGGGCAAGGACGGGGCTTGTGCTCACTCCTGCCTCAACGGCGGTGTGGAGGACAACGAGCTGCTCAAAGAGATCGAGCCCGTCCTGGACTTGCTGAAGAGCAGCAGCAGTAAGGACAGCGATGGAGATGCGCCCTCCAAGGTAGAGACACGGGATATAGAAGTCCAGGTGGACTGGTAGGTCTCCCTAAATACTTTTTTTACCTTTGGTGGAACGCGCTGGTTTTGGCTCACCGAGGTGCCGATGAGCGCCTCTCCACAGCCGGCTGCTGCCTGGCACAGCAGGGTGGAAATGGAGATGGAGGGGAAGGGGTGGGGAAAAGGAGGAAGATGAAAAATTTGGAGAAGACTGTGGAAGGAAGGTCTAAGCGTGGGAAATTGGGGAGATTTGGAATAATGTCTCATGGAAAGCTGAGCTGTGTGATGTGGTGGATCACGGGCTGGGCTGGGATAAATGTCTGCTCCATGTTCTCAATTCCATTTGTTTTAAGTTGAAGCAAAATTGCATGCCTCGGTTTCCTCACCTGCTAAATAATGCCCAGGGTATTCCTGTCCTTGTGGTACTGCTTTGGAGCTCTCCAGTTGAAATCTGCTTTAACTTTAACGGGAGAGGAAGGTCGGACCTGTAGGGCACGTGCTTCCCAGGAGAAATGAGTTTCCAAACCTTTTGGGAGAGTGGAGGAGAGCCCTAGTCCAGCTCCATCTGAAGCCGAAATAGGGCGAGGGCAGCGGGACCAGCCTGGTGGGCAGGGGGGAGATGTTCTCCATCGAGAGCTCGGGATGGCCAATCCTCGTGGAAAAGGATGGATCTGCCCCTGCTCCTCCTAGAGCCAGATCGCTGTTTCAGGACTTGTGTGCATGGGTGGGGACACGAACAATGCTTGTCCCACGTCCTGTTGAGGAGGGGGAAGTGGCACAGCTCCCGATTTTCCTCAGCGTTTCCCTGAGCGCCGCTCCGGAGCCGGGGCAGCTCCCCGGGGCCCTTCCTGCTTTCCAAAGCTGCTGTTTGCAGCTGGGTTTTTTCAGTCCCAACTCCCTCTCCTCCTGACCATTCATTAACACTGTTAGGCTGCCTTTTCCTGCTGCTTTTCCCCAAGTCCCCAAACACGTTTTAGCAGTGTCAAGTGCCGCAGCAGGTCGTGGCTGCCCTCGCTTATTGACTGGCTGGAAAAGCCCCGAGGGTTTGCTGGAGCTGCAGATCTGAGCCTCGGCCACGGAAAGATCTGAAATGCCAAGAGTTCTCTGTAATTTCAGGTTCTCTTGCTGTAGACATCTCTTAGGAAAAGGAAAACGTTGTGCTCATTTTTCTTTATCAGAAACAAGAGGGGAGAGCCACAGCAGGGTCCCCTCCATGGGCTCCCAGCCAAGGCTGAGCTCCTGCTCGCTCCCATCCCAATCCCACCCACACCCTCTGTGTTTTCCACCTTCCTTGTTTTATTTTCAGTTGTTTTCATGTCATTCCTGCTCTCCCAATTTATCCCTGCTTCCCGTGGAGGACACGGTACTCAAAGCTTGTTAGGGTGCTCACACTGAGTCAGAGGGAAAAAATATCTGCTGGGCTCGGTGCTGGTGTCTGGGTGTCCTTCCTGCCACCCCCTCCCCACCACAGCTACTCTCCAGGCCCTGTTCACTTTTTGAACAAGAACTGTTCAATTGAATTGTTGGGAATTGGAAAATTCAGAAATCTGCTGTGCAATGGGAAGTGATTTAACCCCCCCGAGCTTGGGACGCTCTCCAAAAACCTGTCAGGACTGTGCACGCTTTAATCCCATCCTGGGAGAGCCTGGTTTAAGGATTGAGACACTGAAAGGGTCAGGAATGGGTACAAAATGTGCAGGGAGGCTTCAAAATCCCCTCTGGTTTAGCTCAGGGACCTGGGGGTCACAGCCCAGAGGACACAATCCAAACATTGGGATGGAACAGGGGCAGCCTCACCCTTCAAACCACGTCCCCCCTCCCAGCAGCTGCAGGATCTCCAAGGAAATTCTTCTCCAGCCATGGGGAGGGATGAAAAACGTGATTCTACTCTGAGGAGTCTCTTTTATTCAGAGATTAAACAGAAATGCTTTGATTTCACTTTGATTTCACTTAAACTGAAGGATCTTGAAGCAGCAAAGCAGGGACTTCACCAAAATATCTTTTTTTGTTTGTTTGTTTTCAATATCCTAATAATTAAAAAGAAAAAAGGCTTTGTAATCTCTATACCTTGGAGATGAAAATCCACTTTTCAGTCAAATTCTCCTGCTTGATGAAAAGCTGCAGCCTGACTCTTGTGGTGTGAGGGAGAAGACCCAGGCTGGAGCAGGGATGTGGGAAAGATTGACTGCGGGGAGAAGCTGTCAGGAGCTGCTGTGCAGGGCAAAGGGCATTTCTGTGGGATTGGGCTGGGGATGATTCATCTCCTCAGCTCGGCTCACACAGAGCCGGGGCATCCTCAAGGTCTCCTGCACTCCCAAGTTTTCTTGGATGGCAGGAGAAGTGCAGAAAGGTCAGGGAACGACGGGGAGTGGATAACTAGGGAGAGTGTTGGTCAGTGCCAAGGAAATGCCAAAAAAGCTCCAGTGAGCCGTGTCAGATGGATGCAGCTCAGCCCTGACTCCTCCAGGCAGGAACAGAGAAGGAATTGAGCTCTGCCTACACCCAGGAGGGAGCAAAACCTCGCTCAAGGTTGAGCTGGACACCTCCAGCCTGGCCTGTTTGGCTGTTGGTGCAGCTGGAGATGGTGGGATTGGGATGGATCCTGTTCTGTCTCCTCTCTGCCTGTGGATGCAGCTGGAGATGGTGGGATTGGGATGGATCCTGTTCTGTCTCCTCTCTGCCTGTGGATGCAGCGATGGAGCAGATGTTTTTCTGCTGTTGATCCAGCTGGAGATGGTGGGATTGGATCCTGGTCTGTCTTCTCTCTGCCTAGTGCTGACCACCCCAGCCCAGGGTGCTTTGTCAGATCCAATCTGGCTCAGGGAGCTGGGACAGCATTCCCAGGGCAGGAGGGGATGGCACAAGGCTGAGCTTGTCCACAGGGAGCCAAAAACTCCTTGCTCAAGATGGGCTTTAAAAACCAATTCAAACTACACCTGATGGTTTGGGCTTCCAGCTGCTCTCTCCAGCGATACTTCCGAGGAAAACTGGAAGGGAGCCTACAAGAGAGATGGAGAGGGACTTCCTATAGGAGCATGGAGGGACAGGATAAGGGGAATGGATTCAAAATGGGCAGGGTTAGGTGGGATACTGGGATGGAGTTGATCCCTGGAGGGTTCTGAGGATCTGGCACAGGGTGCCCAGAGCAGCTGGGGCTGCCCCTGGATCCCTGGCAGTGCCCAAGGCCAGGCTGGACACTGGGGCTGGGAGCACCTGGGACAGTGGGAGGTGTCCCTGCCATGGCAGGGGTGGCACTGGGTGGGCTTTAAGATCCCTTCCAATCCATCCTGTGACTGATTGATAGATTGATTGATCCTAAATTTGCTTCGGGGACACAATCAGTTCCTCTCCATCCCCTGCCCCCACAATCTGCATTCCCCAGGGGAATTCTCCTTGCTGGCTCCTCCTCCCACCCTGCGCCCTCAGGGCGTGTCCATGGAGTGACCACAGCTGCTCCTCAGCTCGGGCCATCTGCAATCAGGAAAGGCAGCACAGATGTGGGGCTCAAGGTATGATGAGAGCTGGCATTTGTGCCATGAGGCTCACCGTGGGCTAGGAAGCAAAAATAGAGTTTGATTCACTCGCTGCCAGCGAACCCAGGTCTGTTTTTCCCTCAGAGCTCTGGGGAGATTGTCAGGTCCCATCTTCCCTCCTTCTTCCCCCCCTCCCCGCTGAGTTGCCAGGGTTTATTTCCCTTCCCAGGTCTCTTCCATGACATGAGCAGCATGATGGAAACATGGCAGTTTCAGTCCAAGCAGCAGCCCCGAGAGGGAGAAGTGTGCTCAGAGCAGGAATTCAGCTCAGGAAAGGTTTCAAGGTTTCAGGCTCCAGCCTGCCTTGGAACAAACCCCATAATTTTGCTGTTCCCAAAGAGAAAATTCTCTTCCTCCCACCTTCCTCAGGACCACAAAAATCTCTTTGTGTTGCCCAAAACATTTCATTTGCTTGTCCGATCTGTCTTCATTCGTCTGCATTGGACACAAAACTTTAAAACCTCAGAAAGGAGAAGGTTCCCTGGAATTTCCACGTTTGTGCCATTCTGGAAATGGATGCAGGGAGCTCTGGCAGGGAATAGCCTTCCCCTGCTCCCCTGGCCGAGGCTTCTTCCTCATCACTCTACTCCATCACTGATCCAGGGACGCATTTTGTGCCTGGAGACCACATATTCCCCCCTAATATATCCCATATTCCACACAATTATATCCCATATTCCCCCCAAATATACCCCATATTCCTCTCAAATATACCCCATATTTCCCCCAAATATACCCCATATTCCACCCAAATATATCCCATTCCCAAAATATATCCTATTCCATTCCCCAAATATATCCCATATTCTGCCAAAATATATCCCATATTCCCTCCAAATATATCTCCTATTCCCCCAAATATATCCCATATTTTTCCCAAATCTATCCCATATTTCCCCAAATATGTTCCATATTCCACCCAAATATATCCCATTTTCCACCCCAATAGATCCCATATTCCACCCAAATATATCCCACATTCCCCCTAATATATCCCATATTCCATTAAAATATATCTCAAACTCCCTCTAAATATATCTCATGTTCCCTGATATATATCCCATATTAAACCCAAATATATCCTGTATTGCCCCCAAATATATCCTGTATTGCCCCCCACATATATCCCGTATTCCCCCCTAATATATCCCATATCCCACCCAAATATATCCCAAAGAAATCCCACATTCCCCCCAGATATATCCCATATTCCTCTCAAATATATCCCCTATTGTCTCCAAATATATCCATATTGCCCTCACATATATCCCAAACACACCCCGTATTCCCCCAAACCCATCAGCCCAGTTCCCAACCCACCCCTCACAGCTCAGCCCCTGTGCTGCTCCTTCATCCCCTGAGTTCCCCTGCCCTTGTCCCCATGTGTGACCCCAGCAGCCAAATCCCTGGGCCAGCTGTGAGCCCCCAGGACCCCACAGGAGATCCAGGTGTGATCCCCCAGGAGATGCAGGTGTGACCCCCCAGGAGATCCAGGTGTGACCCCACAGGAGCCCAGGTGTGACCCCACAGGAGATCCAAGTGTGACCCCACAGGAGATCCAGGTGTGACCCCACAGGAGATCCAAGTGTGACCCCCACCAGGAGATGCAGGTGTGATCCCCAGGAGATGCAGGTGTGACCCTCACAGGATATCCAGGTGTGATCCCACAGGAGATCCAGGTGTGGTCCCCCAGGAGCCCCAGGTGTGACCCCCCGGGAGATCCAGGTGTGATCCCCCAGGAGATCCAGGTGTGACCCCACAGAACATCCAGGTGTGATCCCCCAGGAGATGCAGGTGTGACCCCCAGGAGCCCCAGGTGTGGTTCCCAGCACCCCTGAGCTGTTTTGTTCCCCTGGCCAGGCTGGGATCCTCCAGGAGCTCACTGGGAAGGGACAGAGCGGTTGCAGCTCGGTGCTGGCCGAATTTTGAGCTGTGGGACTCTGGGACTGCCTGGATCTGTTCCCAGGTCTTTCCGTGTCGGTGCCTCCTCAAAGGCATTTGCCAGCCTCATATTTCACAGGCTCCCTGAGGCTGCAGCTTGCTCAGCTCATTAGTCCCTGATCCCGGTGCTGGGCACATTCCCGATGTTCTGAAGCTGCAGGATCATCTCCAGATCATTCCACAGGTTCTTCCTGAGGCTTTTCCTCCTCCTTCCGTGCTGTTCCAGATCTCCTCTCCCACTTGTTCCTCACTTGGATCACTTGGATCCCACCATCCCTGCTGCCTCTCCAGGGAGGGCATCCCAGATTTTGGAGTTTTTCCTTCCTCCAAATTCCCACCTCCTTCCTGAGCTCTGCTCCATCCTCTGCACCCCGCAAATCCCTTCTGCTGCCCCATCCCTCTCCCTCTGCTCTTGTCCAGACCTTGCTGAACCCTCCAGCCTGCAGCCAGCACCTTTTCCAGGGAAGGAAGCATTTTAATTTTAATTTAATTTAATTAATTAAACTAGGGAGTTTTAATTTCTGCCCCTCTGGAACGTGGTTTTCCATGGGGCGAAGGAAAGGTGAGGCAAGAGCTGAATATCCCACTGGAAGGAGGAGCACTGCAAGTGCAGCCATGCCCGAGGAACAATCAGGGAATGAGGTAAGAGGAAGGAATTTCTCTCCTGAGCTTCCCACACAGCCCCAGGCTCAGGTTTGCCAGGAGAAGGAGAGGCTGATGCCTGGTCACAGCACAGAGTGATGCTATCAGTGTCACCAGAGCTGTCACCGGAGCGTGGGCACTGCCACCCTCATCATCCATCCCGACTGGGGTGGCAGCAGCCAGGGCTGGCTCTGCTCCCTGCCTGGGAATCAGAGAGATCCTTCTGCCAAGGAAATTCAAAGGAGCCGAGTGACAAACTGACAAACTTCCCTTTCCATCATTTTTTCCCCTTTAATTTCTTTTTGGAAAAGCTTTGGAGAAATTTCTGAAAGGGCTGTCTCAGCAACTTCCCTTCTGCTTCATCACTCGGAGCACTGCAACATCATCAAATTAGTCAAAAGAAAACAGTGGTGCCTCTCATTTCTCCAAACAGCCAGATGCTCTTTCCAAGGGGAGGCAGCATCCCAGGCTCTGCCTGGCACCAGTGGGGGAGGGCAGGATTCCTCTTTCCTTTTTAAAGTATCAGATTTGGCTTTCAGATCACAAAACCCCCTCAAACAGGCCTTTGGATCTCTCTGGATCCAAGAGATCTGGCCAAGAGTGTGTGATGGATCTGGGAGTGGTCAGAGAGGGATCCTGGATCTTGGATCTGGCTTTTGGGAGAGTTCATCCAACCAATGGCCTCCACCTTCAGCATTGCTTCCAGTTCCCCAAAGACATCAAAATGGGGATTAAAAACATCTCATGGAATGGTTTGGGTTGGAAAAGACCTTAAAGCCCATCCAGTCCCAGGACACCTTCCACTATCCCAGGCTGCTCCAAGCCCCAATGTCCAACCTGGCCTGGAGTTCTCCAAAAAGAGGAGCAGCTCCTCTCTCCCTGTGGCTCATCCCTGGGGCTGCCCAGCCTGGCTCCCTCGAGGGAGCTGTGCCCCCCCAGTGCCCACCAGCATGGCTTTTGGGGCTCTCCTGTTGATAAAATCCCAAATTCCCGAAAGGGAGCGTTGCCCAGGGGCTGAGCTGTGGCTGTCCCCTCAGCCTGCTGGAGCTGCGAGTGACATCCTCAGGTCACCCTGTGCCTCTGGGGGCTGCAGCAGCCGCAGCAAGAGAGGAAAACAACTCATCCCAAAAATCCTGTTCCTGTCCCAGCTCGCAAACAAGGCCCTTACAAGCGAGGGCCAGGAAATATTTGTAAAATGAAGCAATTGATGGTTTTTATTTTTATTCCCCCATCTGTGCTCGGGCTGGGCTGAGGCTCTGGCTGCTCTCAATGGGCTTTTCTCTGCCTGCCTCTCTCCCAAAGGACAGAGCCGGATCCCTGTGGGCAGCCCCATCCGGGGGAGGCTCAGGGCAGCCCTGGCCAGGCACAGCACCAGGGACACCCCCAGGTCACTCTGGTGCCTTTGGCACAGCCACCCTTGGCTGTGCTTTCCCAGCAGGGTCAGCCCCTCAGTGCTCCGCTCATGCAGCCATAAATCCATGGGGAAGAGCAGCAGGAATCTGCTCCACATCCACTGTGTGCAGCACCCAGGTTATGGGGATCTCTCGCTGCTCAGAGTGACCCCGAGGAAAGTTAGAAAGTCTCTTTTCCCAGCCCAGCACTTGAAGAAGGAGTCAGGACACTTCATTTCTCGGTCTCAAGGTTGTTCATTGTTTCTTATCTGTAAAAAATTTTCTCCTCCCTGCCGAGGTCCAGCAGGACAGTTCCAGGCACTCTGCCTGCCCCCAGGGCGGTGTTATGTCTTTAAACTAAAAACTACGAGTACAATGTTTACAATAACTTCCCAATACCAATCACCTCTGTTAGACAGTGAGCTTCTACTCTAAACCAATCTGTGAGTGCCAGCATCACAGCAGAAGATGGAGGCCAAGAAGAAGAAGGAGAAAGGCTGGACACACCCAGTTCCCTCCATCTTGCCTCCTGAACCCCCATACCAAACCCCCAAAATCTACTTTTTCACCCCGTGATAACTTCACTATTATTCTACCTAAACTGCTGTGTACTGCTGATCTTCATCTAAGGTTGGTAATTTGCTCCACGGGTCATTATCAAACCCACAGGTGTTTTGGGCTCTGTGCCAGGGCTTCTGAGCCCCCTGGCAGGGTCCTGGCTGTCCTGGACAGCCAGAGGGATGTTCTGGGTGCTGACACCAGGTAATTCCCACCTGGATGTCCCTGTCCCTCAGCATGGGGCACCTCGCTGTCAGGTGGTGCTTGAGGCCAAGGAATGGGAGCAACCCCTGCTCCAGCAGGACCTGGAAATCCCAAACCACCCAAATGAATGCCCAGTTTCATTTGACATCTGGGATTTCTCCGCTGCCACCATTCATGGCTTTGCTGCTGTGCACACAACGAGATCCCAACGAGATTCCCAGGACTCCAGGAATCCTCTCCAAGCTTCCCTCATGCTGGCACTGGCCCTGCAGACCCTTCTGGAGGTGCCTGTGGGATCTCTGGCTGATCCCAAACTTCTCCTGGAGAGGCCCCATGGTTTTCCAGCAGGTTCCTTCTGCCAAGTCCCAAGTTCCAGGAGAATCAAGGGATCTCTCCCTTATGGATTCAGTGCTTCTGTCTGGATTTTGGGTCTGTTGTGAGGAGCAGCTGGGGCCTGTCAGCTGCTGGAGGTGACTTCAGGAGCTCGGGGGCCCTGTGCTGACCCGGCTCTGTGTCCCTGTTACACAATGCCCTTTTCTGACCCAGAAATGGGGCAACTGAGAGGTGTTTGAAAAACTTTTATTCCATTTTCAGTCTCACAAGAAGGGTGAGACAATACAGATAATGTATAATACAGTTATGATTCATGCCATTTTAAGTCATTCAAGCCAACTATTTTTTAATTCCAATACACTATCAGAGTTTCTTGGCCTATCAGCTTTTTGCCACACCATGCTGTAAATGCTTTAAAGCCAAATATCTAAAATTACCCTTCATAAGTCTTAATTCAATGCATGTTTCATAGTTCTATTTCTCTAAACTATCCAGTCTTCTTTGTGAGCCCATCCTCTGAAACTTGTTTCTGGCTCCATTTCTCTCCCAGCAATGTCTGCCCCATTCCATGGCGTTTCCAAGTCAGCATTTCTTATTTCCAGGTTTGCACACAGATGCACGCTGTGTGAGCCTTCTACCAGGTTTTGGAGAATCCTCCAATCCGTTTCCCCCAGTCCCCTGGCACGCCGAGATCAGGGCAGGAGGGCAGGGATGTGCAGCCGTGGGAATGAATGAGAGCTCTCCAGGAGATTGAACAGCTGGGCTGGCTCCGAGGGCACAGCCAGGCTGGCTGGGCTCTCATCCTGCTAATTCCCTGCTGCCTGCCTGCTGGGGATTACTGGGATGGAGGCAGCCTGGGCAGGAGCCCCTGAGCACAGAGGGATGTGTGGCTGCTGGCTGTCCCTGTCCCCAGGCTCTCTGTTCATCCCTGTGGATTCTGGGGTTTGTGGATCACCACCCCCTGCAGCAGAGATTGGGATCTTGTCGCAGACATCTCTTCATGAAAAATCCTTTCCTTAGCATTTTTCCTCCTGAGAAGCTGAGAGGCCTCAGGAACAAAATGTGAACATTGATTATCTGCTGCTGTGGAATGCAACAGGTGCATCTGTGATTGGTCTCATTGATTTGTTTCTAATTAATGGCCAATCACAGTGAGCTGGCTCAGACTCTCTGTCCAAGACACAATTATCATTCTTTCTTTTCCTATTCTTAGCCAGCCTTCTGATGAAGCCTTTTCTTCTATTCTTTTAGTATAGTTTTAATACAATATATATCATAAAATAATAAATCAAGACTTCTGAAGCATGGAGTCAGATCCTCGTCTCTTCCCTCATCCAAGAACCCCTGTGAACACGGTCACAGGATCTCTGTTGCCTTTGGCTGAGGTGCTTGGGTGGGATTTCTTAAAAGCTGTGTTTTATCTGATTGAAACCCTTTCACATCCTCCCAGGAGCCAGCTCACCAGGGAACAGCTTCCATGGCCTGGAGGGGCACAGAAATCCCAGGGGAAACAGCCCTTGGGCACCTGTGCCTCCTCACTCAAACCAAGGTGGCCACTTTCCAACGTTTGGAAGGTGGCCAGAGCCCAGGGAAATATTTTGGCAGCTGAGCATGGCTCTGTGAAAGCAGAAAAATGACAGGAAAAGCACAGGGAGATGCTCTATAAATGAAGTCTTTTCCTTAAGCTAAAGGAGTTCAAGGAGTGTGAAACTGAATTTATTTGTATTTATTTGTCTTCCTGAAATTGAATCAGGAGCGTGCTGTTGGTGTGATTTATGCCTTGGGTGCAAATGTCCTACTTTGGTCAGTGCCCAAACCCTGCCACCGTTAATGAGAATTCTCATTATTGATTCAGGGGCACCTGGAAGGCTTTTAAGGACTGACAGCAGGAGCAGAACAATTGCAGAGGGCATTTCCTCAGTGCCTGTGCCCATCCTGACCCGTGCCCCTGCTCTGCCCACCCCAGGAGCCCCTTCCCTGGTGGCCTTGGGGGTGCTGGTGACACAGGTGCCACCCCCTGCCTGTCTGAATGTCACCTCTCTAAACCCTGATTGTTTTCTCCTTGGCGAGGGCTCACCTGGCAGAGGTTCTGCACCAGCTCAGGTGGCATTTCAGAGCCTCTCCCGCACCCCAAAAGGTGTGTGGTGCAGTGAGCTACACCTGAGCTACACCTGAGTTACACCTGAGCTACACCTGGTGTCACAGCCTGGGCTGGGGCAGCCAGCACCGGGATGTCCCCAGTGCCCAGCCCTCCCCTCATCCCCAGCAACTCCCCCTAAATATATCCCATATTCCTCTCAAATATATCCCATATTCCACCCCAAATATATCCCATATTCCTCTCAAATATATCCCATATTCCCCCCAAATATGTCCCATATTCCCCCCAAATATATCCCATATTCCACGCAAATATATCCCATATTCCACACAAATATACCCCATATTCCTCCCAAATACATCCCATATTCAACGCAAATATATCCCATATTCCTCCTAAATATATCCCATATTCCCACCAAATATATCCCATATTCCTCTCAAATATATCCCATATTCCCCCCAAATATGTCCCATATTCCCCCCAAATATATCCCATATTCCCACCAAATATATCCCATATTCTACCCAAATATATCCCATATTCCTCTCAAATATATCCCATATTCCTCTCAAATATATCCCACATTCCTCTCATATATCCCATATTCCACCCAAATATACCCCATATTCCACCTAAATATATCCCATATTCCACGCAAATATATCCCATATTCCACCCAAATATACCCCATATTTCCCCCAAATATATCACATATTTCTCTCAAATATATCCCATATTCCTCTCATATATATCCCATATTCCCCACAGATATATCCCATATTCCCCCCAAATATATCCCATATTCCACCCCAAATATATCCCATATTCCACCTCAAATATATCCCATATTCCCCCAAATATGTCCCATATTCCCCCCAAATACACCCCCTATTCCACCCAAATATACCCAATATTCCCCCCAAATATATCCCATATTCCTGTCAAATATACCCCATATTCCACCAAATATATCCCATATTCTACCCAACTATATCCCATATTCCCACCAAATATATCCCATATTCCACCCAAAATACACCCCATATTCCACCCAAATACATCCCACATATTCCTCAGTTTGCCTGGCTGAGGTCACTTCCACTCCAGCACGTGGAAAGGTCAGGAGGATGAGGGAGAGCTCCCGGGAGCTCAGCTCCTGTTTGTTCTGCGCTGGTTTTTCCTCTTCCCTGCTCACCAGCACCGAGCTGCTCTGCAAGCTCCTTCTGCCACCAGCTTCTCCAGCCTCCCTTCCCCACCTCCCAGGGTTGTTTTCCCAGGTTCCAGCGGGATTTTGGGGTGCTGTAGGGGCTCTGCTGTAGGGTCAGTGTGGGCACAGGGCACTCCTGTGGCTCTGAGGTGGAGCTCCCGTGGTGCTTGGGTTGTCCTCACCTTGGTGATTCATCGCCCTGGCTGAGGCTCTGCCTCCCCTCCCTTCCCACGGAGCAGTGGCCAAGTTTTGGCTCCTGTGGGAAGCAGCTGGAGCAGGACCCGTGGTGCCAGCACCCCAGAAAGGTTTTTAACCCTTCAGTTTCAGGGAAGGGGAGAACAATCCCCAGAAAGCTCTGCCGGCTCGGATGGAGAACGATCGTGTCCCGGGGGACCTGTGGGGGAAGAGCAACGTCCCCGTGGTCCTGAACAACCCCTGCTCTGAAGGACAGCAGGTAAGAGGCCGTGGCTGGGGCTGCTTTGGGTGGGAAAACCAGAATTCCCAGGGTTTGTGGGAATGTGACCCATCCTGGTGGGTTCTCACAGCGCAGAGAACCTGCAGGGACAACGTGTGACCCCAAAAGCTGCAGGTGATGGATCCCTGAGCCCCTTGGCGCCAGGAGCTGAACGGGCCGTGGGTCAGGCAGGGAATGGAGGTCACTGGAGAATGCTGCTCCTCATCTGACGTGGGATGGGAGCCCAGCCAGGAGCAGGACGCCGAGGCCTCCCTGGGGAGTGTGATCCCTTCTGGTGGCACCAGGCCAAGCTGCATCATTAAAGTCCTTTGGATTCATCTGATGGTAATTCAATAGAGCACTTCAGATAATGCCTTCCACGGTGCCTTTTCATCTCCTGACACTCCACGGCCATAAATTCTCAGGCTTCCTTGCCAAGAGGAGATTAACTCCACGTTTGTAGCAGAGCCAGAGACGTCAGGCAGACCCTGCCAGGCCACCAAGAGCACCTCGGGGAAAACACGACGTGCGTGAGCTCTGCCAGGGCTTGGGCTAAAGAATCTCCCTGATGGGATTATCCAGGCAGGACCTGGGGGACCAGACTGGAGATCACCTCCCTGCCATGGCAGGGACACCTCCCACTGTCCCAGGCTGCTCCAAGCCCCAATGTCCAGCCTGGCCTTGGGCACTGCCAGGGATCCAGGGGCAGCCCCAGCTGCTCTGGGAATTCCATCCCAGCCCCTCACCACCCTCCTAGGGAACAATCCCTGCCCAATATCCCATCCAGCCCTGCCCTCTGGCAGTGGGAGCCATTCCCTGTGTCCTGTCCCTCCATCCCTTGTCCCCAGTCCCTCTCCAGCTCTCCTGGAGCCCCTTCAGGCCCTGCAAGGGGCTCTGAGCTCTCCCTGGAGCCTTCTCCTCTCCAGGTGAGCACCCCAGCTCTCCCAGCCTGGCTCCAGAGCAGAGGGATGGGTGACCTGAAGACCACAGAGATTCCCACAGGACCATCCAGTGCCACCCCTGCCATGGCAGGAACACCTCCCACTGTCCCAGGTTGCTCCAAGCCCTGTCCAACCTGGCCTGGGACATTCCAGGGATCCAGGGGCAGCCACAGCTCCAGAGCAGAGGGGTTCCAGCCCTTGGAGCATCTCTGGTGCCTCCTCTGCGCTCTCTCCAGCAGCTCCAGGTCGCTGCTGTGCTGGGCCCAGGGCTGGATGCATTTCTCCTGGCAGTCCTGCATGCAATGACGTTCCCATGCACTTTTGCAGCCTGGCAGTGCCAGAGACCCATGGGGGACACACGAGACCCTCTGAGCTGGTGCTGATGCCCACACAGGGCACTGGACAGCCCTGGCCAGGCTGCAGGGCTGCCCCCAGCCTGGCTGGGATCCATTTCCACCCTCCCTCACCTCAGGACCATGGCCAGGTGTCCTGGCAGCACAGCCACCCTTGGGCTGGGTGTCACCCCACGCCGGTGGCAGCGCCCCTGAGCTGCAGCAGCCACTGGGGGATGGCCCTGGGCAGCCCCACGTCCCAGCACATGGGATCCTGAGCCCAGGGACAGGTCAGGGCTGCTCCCTTTGCCCCAGCTCTGCAGAGTCTTCCTGCTCCTTTGCTAAGCCCCGTGCGTGTCCGTGTCTGTTACTATAAGCACTTTATAACCTTCTGTGTGCAGAGCTTAATTTCTCTCTGTGCTGGGGCTGCCAAAACCGCCAGTCTTAAGCTGCTATTAAACTCTTTATTATTTTTTTTTTCCACTGGATGCACAGCTTTCTTTTTATCCTTCTTATCCCCGAATCCTTACGCCTGCTTTTCTGGAAGCAGTCTGGTTTTTTCCCCCAGCCATTCCCCAGGGCTGTGTGCAGTCAAGGCAGCTGAACTTCTTTCAAGCAGCAATAAATACTATTAACACTGGGGAAAGTCAAGCCAAGTGGGAACTTTCCTTGGGTTTTTTTTGAAGCAGGATTGGGTGGATTCACTTGGCCAGGTGGCTAATGCTCACTGAGGCTCGTAATAAGGTGCTGAAAGCCCCGCTGGGCATCGATCCCCATCCCTCTGTTATTTTTTACAAAACCACACGGCGTTTTTCGCTGGTTTCCCAGCAGCCCGATCCCCCTGGCCCTAACGCTGAGGATGCTGAGGTTGTGCCAGGTCCTGTTCCAGCCCGCAGGGACTGATTCGGGAGCAGCCCGAGGGCAATCAGGAGCTATGTGCCCGTGTGGCTCTCGGGGGAAGCGACTCAGAGCAGCTTGTGGGGGTGATTTACAGCTGAGCAGAGGCACAGGACACGCTCTGAGCCGAGCGGGGCTGATGCAGTCTGGACAGAAATGTCAGCACGGAGATAAATCCACAACCCGGCTGCTGCTGCTCTCGCCCCGCTGGGACTCAGCCGAGCAGGGTGAGCACCTGCAGAGCCCAGGACAGAGATGTCCGCTGTCACCGTGTCCCCAAGGAGCCCCCCAGGGCTCCTCCTGTGGGAGCAGACAGCTCGGGAGCCGCGGAGTGCCGGCACGCTCCGGGTGGGAGCTGTTTGCGTAACGCGTGTGCCACAGTTGTCTCTCGGCTTGTCCCTCTCCTGAGTCACCCAGATCCCAGCTGCCTCATTAAAACATGAAAAGATCTCACGCAGCCTCCCTGGCGCAGCGGCAGGGAGTGTTTGCCTCCTGTTTCAGCACACACACACACACACACACACCAGCTCACACACAGCTCCTTCCCAGCCTCCCCTGGCTTCTCTCTCCTCCACAGCTGCTCCAGGATGGGGGTGTCAGAGCTGGCACCTCTGCTCCAGCCTGGCTGCTGTCCCACGATTCAGCACCTCCGTGGGCCTCTCCCAGTGAGGGTTGTCAGGCACTGGCTGTCTTACTTTAAAAGGCAGGTGTCTGCTAGGGAAGGCAGGAGCCTCACCTGAAATGGAAAATGCCAACCCCTTCCCTCTGAATTGTTATAAATTTGAAATTAAGGGGCTCTCAGGCAAAGATATGGGAGCAGGAACAACAGGTTCTTTATTAGGGAAGAAAATAAAAGGATAAAATAAACAATGCAGTACACTAAAACAACACTGACAGAGTCAGAACCCAACCTGACACCCTGTGGGTCAGGGTGCTGGCAGCAGTCCCATTGGAATTGTGGCTGCAGCTCTCCTGCAGTGTCAGGGGTGGTTCTGCTGGAGCAGGGATCCTGGAGAAAGGTGCAGTCTCTGCCTCTGAAGATCCAGGGGAAGAGGCAGCTGCTGTTCCTCTGGGAAATCCAGTGCAGAAGCTGTGCTGGTGTTCCAGAATCCCCAGATTATATCCAGGTAGGAATGCCTGGCTCCTCCCTCTGGGCTCACATCTCCCAATGGGATGCTGTAGTTCTTATCAGCCATGCAGGGACATTCAATGGCTGTTATCAGCAGGTGTCTCCCCAGAGGGAGGATTGGGTGTGGAAGAGATAAGGAAAACTGCCCAATTAACAGAAGACAACTTCCATGCAGATGGCAAATAGAATACACACATCACTGGAACAGATTAATGCGGTCCCATTAATCCCTGGAAGTGTCCAAGGAATGACACTCAGTGCTCTGCTCCAGCTGACAGCTTGGTGCTCACCCAGAGGTTGGGATCAACCACCTCAGACACCCTTCCTGACCTTAATGACTCGGTGATTCCAGGATTCCAGCTTGCCCAGCTCCTGCAGGGAAAAGACAAATGGGGAAGGGGAGAAGCTTTGGGGGTGTTTGAGGCAGAGCACTGCAGGCAGAGAAGCACCAACCCTCGGTGGTGCTTACCTGCCTTCTGTCCCTTTGTCCTCCCGTGGTGGACAGGGCAGGGAAGGGGCAGGGACTGCAGGTCTGAAGCCTCAGATTTGGCCAGATTTTTGAGCCTTGCATCCCCCCACTTGCTCCGAGGATGGGGACATTTCTCCATCTGCATTCCCAGCACGTTTTGGGGCCCTACCTGCTCCAGCAAGAAGTATTTTAGCAGCACACTTTGTCAGGAGATCAAAACTCCCATTAAAAAGTGCCGGGTGCAATCAACACTCCCTGCCTGGTGCTCCCGGTTTCTGTCTGGCAGGTGGAGCTGCAGGTGAGGATTGGTTTTGGTTGCATTTCTGAGCTGTTTTCAGCACATTTTGCCCATCTCAGGGAGCTGCTCTGAGCAATCAGGCTCAGAGGGAAGGTGGCAGATTGCCCCCTTTGGTCCTCGGGGTGGGTCAGGGAGCGCAGGAAGATGTTGGTGACTAAAGAATGATTCAATTCTCTTGGAAGAGTAAAACAAGCAGGGGGGAAAATGAGCAGGAGCTGCCACTGCCATGATTCAGGCTGGACTCCTCAAAATTGAAAAAAATGAGTTTAAAAATAGTGGTTTTGCAGGACTACATCGAGGAGGTTCTTATTTACTGCTGGGTTTGAGCTCTGCATGAGGTTTTTTCAGTTTCTGCAGCGTGCAGAGGGGGGCTGAGATGTGGTCAGTGGATATTTGGCTTGAAGGGGCAGACTTTGACACACTCCTTGGGAAAATCATGGGATCTGTGACATGAGGAATGTCAGAGATCCATGGCAGCACAGCCTGAGGCGTGCAGGGAGCAGCTTTTGGAAACTGCAAGGGCTAAAGAAGGTCCTGCTGAGGATTCAGGCTGTAAATCTCTGCCTTCCCCTCCAGCCTCTGTCCCTCGCTCCCAGAATATGTTTTCAGAGTATGTCATTACACCATGAGCCTCAGGCTGCTTGAAATCCTTGTTTTCCAGGGGGAAAAAAGTCTGGACTTATTGTAAAAATAAGAACTGAGCAAAAAGTCTGGCCAGCAGTGCCAGCAAATGCACAGGTATCTGCTCAGTCCGGGCCTCAGCCTTGGAGTCAGCCAGGATTGATGTCTCAGAGTTCTGGAGCAGCAGAACAACCCCCTGGTGAAGTGGGAGCCAGTAAGAGCTGGAGCCTGGGCTGCTCTGTCATCCCTGTGGCTCCTGCTGCCTTCCCTCCTGCGTCAGGAGCTTCTCCCACCCTGTGCTGGCTCTTTGCTTCTTTAAATTTGTGCTGCTGCTGCTGCTGCTGCTGCTGCTGCAGGGGTGACAGGAGTCCAGGACCCCCAGAAAGGAGGTGACACTGCTGAAGGCAGCATCAGCTTCAAGACAACCAGGTTGATTCAAAAGTGACGCCAGCCCCAGGATTGTTGCAGGAAGGGACAGACCCAGTCCCAGCCCAGAGCTGCTGTGCACAGCCTTGAAGTGGTGCCAAACAGCAGCAGCTTTGGCCAGGATGCTCTCAGACGTCCCCTGGAGAGCTGCAGCAGCAGCACCGTGGTTCCAGTGATGGAATTACATCCCTGTGTAAGATCTGGTTCCTGGGAGACAGAGCTCTGCTGCCCAGAGCCACTGCAGGCTCCCCTGTCCCCACTGGCAGACATTGATGGCTCTTGAAGCTGTAAGTGCTTGGGGTGAGTAAGGGCCAGGGCAGAAAATTGTGGTTTTATCTGTGAAAACGTGCAAAAAGGAGCACCTGTAACCAGTTCTGCTCCTCACAAGATCTGTGCTGGCTGAGGCTCTCCCCGTGCTGGCACAGAACTCAAGGAGAGCTGGAAGAGCCCATGCCAAGGCAGTGTCAGGGAGCTGAGGCTGGAGAAATCCAACTTCTCATGATTCAGCAGCCCCCCCACTTGGATAATTTATCCATCCTCATTCCTGCAAGCTCTCCAGCATTGGTCTCAGAGGAGCCATGCCTTTGGCCTGCCCAGATTGATGCTCAGCTCTTCATTCTTCCAGGCAGAGCTTGGCACCTGCAGAACCGGAGCAGGTGATGCTCCTTGGGAAGAAACACCCCACAGATTTTGGAGGAGAGTCTTCCTCTGGGAAACTTGAACACAACATTCTCCAAGTCACTTCCACCTCTGTTTTTAACTCATTTCCCACAGGTTTAGCTGTCCCATAACCAGACACAACTTCTTAATTCCACTGCAAGTCGGCGGCTCCGTTGTAGGATCCCAAATAACACCAAATATTGGGATAACACACCTTGTCTGGCTGTGTCATCCCCTCACAGCCATCCAGCCATACACAATGCTGTGTTGCTGGGACCTCTCGGGGTTTCTGTGGTCGAGATGACCCTGAGGTGTTAGAAAGTCTCTTTTTCCCAGCTCCGAGATCGAAGAAGGAGTCAGGATTCTTCAGCCGTTGTTGTTTATTCTTTGTTATGTGTAACATTCTTTCCCTGACCTGCTGAGGTCTGTCTAGCAAGTCAGTCTGAGGCACACTGACCACCCCAGAGGTGGTGTTCTCTTTTTATACTAGAAGCTATGTGTGCATTATTTACAATAATTTCCCTATACCTATCACCAATGTTAGACAGTGTGTTTCTACTCTAAACCAATCCAAAAGTGCCACCATCACCCAGAAGATGGAGGCCAGGAAGAAGAAAGAAGGAGGACAAGGCACGCCAAAATCCCTCCATCTTGGCTTCTGAACTCTTATTCTAAAAACTCAAAATTCTACTTTTCTGTCTTGTAACAAACTAGCTATCATTCTACTTAAACTTTTGTGGCCTGTGAATTCTCATATAAAGTGGGTAATTTTTTCCATGGGTCAAAATCAAAGGCACAGGGGTCTTTGGCTTTGTGCCAAGGTCTCTGAGCCCCCTGGCAGGAGCTCCAGCCATCCAGGACAGCCAGAGGGATGTCCAGGGTTCCAACAGGGACCTTTTCCTGCATTTTGCTGATGGGTTCTGACCTCGTGCTGGGTGTTCCCTCTTTTCCAGCCGCCGCCATCCGGGCGCCAGTCCCCAACCAAGAACGCCAATGGGAGCCCTTCCAAATGCCCCCGCTTCGTGAAAATCAAGAACTGGGAGACAGGCTCCGTGCTCCATGACACCCTGCACCTCAAGACTGCCATGGTGAGTAGAGCTGCCCCAAATTCCCTGACCATCGGTGGGTGGATGGCACCGTTTCCAAGGTGGATTTACCCAGGAATGCAGAAGTGGAGGAATTCATGTCTTGGTTTAAAAGCCAGGTGTATGTTAAGGAAGGCAGGAGACTCTCCTGAGATGGAAAATGCAAACCTCCTCCCTCTGAAATATTATAATTTTGAATTTAAGGGGCTCTCAGGTAAAGATAGCAGAATAGGAATAACAGTTCTTTAGTAGGAAAATTAAAAATACAAATGCAATAGTACAAACAAAAAAAACCCCTGCCAGAGTCAGACCATGCCCTGCCCCCTGTGTGTCAGGGGGTGGCACAGCCCCATCCCATGGGGGCTCAGCCCTCCTGCAGTGCCAGCTGTGCTGCTGCTGGAGCAGGGATCCTGCACAAGGGGGGAGTTTTCCTCTGCAGCTCCAGGACTGCTGCAGATGGGCCTGGGCTCCCTCTGGCAATGCAGGGCAGCAGAAAGCTGCTCCTCTGGCAATGCAGGGGGCAAAGGCTGCTGTGCTGCTCCAGGCTCAGATTGGATCCAGGTAGGAATGCTTGGCTCCTCCCCTGGGCGCAGCATCTCCCCATGGGATGCTGGAATTGGATCAGCCCTGCAGGGACACTCAGTGGCCTCGGACAGCAGAGATCTCCTGGAGGGAGGGTTGGCTGTGGGAGAGATAAAGGAAAAACTGCCCCATGGACAGCAGAGAACTGCCCCAGCTCTGACAGATGGGGACAGAACACACAGCCCCAGCCACACCTTTCAACCTAAGACACTCCAGTAGGGTTTGAATTTCAAATCTGGTGCAATAAGCAGAGAGAGGGAAATCCATCTGGGCTAAATAAGGAAAAGCATCTGACTTCATGCCAAGCTGGGGTGTGAACCCCATCTCTCCACTGTCTGGATCAGGAGCGACAAGTGGTGACTGCACATGGCCTGGCTGTCCCCACTCAGTGTCCCCAGCCAGGTGGCAATGTCCCTGTTTGTCAGACACCACCACCCTCTGTGTGGGTGCTCGCTGACTGCCCCAGCCCAGCCCAGCAGTGCCGTGGTGGCTCCAGGACATCCCTGTCCCCTCCTGTCCCCTCAGGCCACGGCGTGCACCGAGCAGATCTGCATGGGCTCCGTGATGACCCCCAGCCCCCACATCCGCAAGGCAGAGGACACCAGGAGCAAGGAGGAGGTGCTGCTTCTGGCCAAGGACTTCATTGACCAGTACTACTCCTCCATAAAGAGGTGGGTGCTGCTGTTGCTGCCTGGCTGGCTCTGTCGGTAGAACGTGGGACTCAATGCCAGGGTTTTGGTTTCATGCCGCACGCTGGGCGCCATTTAGGGCCAGCACAGGAAGGAGCTGGAGCTGCTGGAGAGAGTCCAGAGGAGGCACCAGGATGACCAGAGGGGTGGAGCAGCTCTGTTGGGAGGAAAGGCTGAGAGAGTTGGGGTTGTTCAGCCTGGAAAAGAGAACTTTTGGGGTGACCTCAGTGTGGCCTTCCAGTGCCTGAAGGAGGCAAAAAGAAACATGGAGAGAAACTTGAGGCAAGGGATGGAGGGACAGGACACAGGGAATGGCTCCCACTGCCAGAGGGCAGGGCTGGACGGGATATTGGGAATTAGGAATTGTTTCCTGGCAGGGTGGGCAGGCCCTGGCACAGGGTGCCCAGAGCAGCTGGGGCTGCCCCTGGATCCCTGGCAGTGCCCAAGGCCAGGCTGGACACTGGGGCTGGGAGCACCTGGGACAGTGGGAGGTGTCCCTGCCATGGCAGGGGTGGGATGGGATGAGTTTTAAGGTCCCTTCCAGCCCAGGCCATGCCATGATTCCATGATCTGATCTCCTCCCCCTGCTGTAAGTCACAGCAGGGGGAGGCTCTGGTGCTCCTTCAGCAGCTGCTTCTTGAGTAGAGTTTCATTCCTGGTGTTTGTTTGCACAAGCCACTGTCCTCTCCCCCGGTCCTTGCCCTCCTGTTATCCCAAATCTGGGATAACCATCGCCACAATCCCTGTGGCTGTGTAGGAATGAGGCATTCCAGGAGGAGAGCAGCAGCATTCCCTGCCCTCCGCCTGACTCTCCACCTCCTCTGCTCCCAACCTTCCCAGATCCGGCTCCAAGGCCCACATGGAGAGGCTGGAGGAGGTGACCAAGGAGATTGAGGCCACTGACACGTACCAGCTGCGGGACACGGAGCTGATCTACGGAGCCAAGCACGCCTGGAGGAACGCGGCGCGCTGTGTGGGCAGGATCCAGTGGTCCAAGCTGCAGGTGAGCACCAATCCCACCACAAACACCCAGGAGATTCCTGCCAAAGGGTGTGCTGGAGTTCTGGAGAGGCAAATCCCTGCTCTCCAGCACCTGGGAAGCACAGCACAGGTCCAGGGGCAGGTTTTCAGCACACACAGCTCCCCTCAGCAGCTGTGGGATGCTGGCAGGAGCTGGAAAAGTGTCTGTGGGATGGGAGGTGAGGTGGCTGTGTCTGAAATGGAAGCTGGTGCTCCAGGGGATGTTTTCCAATATCAGATCCTGCTCCAACATCTTTCCTGCTGCTCCCAAACCTGTTGCTCCACTTGGAGAGAGGCAGCAGGACACATTTGTCCTCAGTACTGAGACCCAGCAGGGGAGGGTTTGGCTCAGTGCCCTTTTGGCAAGGGAATCACAGAACAGGATTGGAAATCAGTGATCCCCAGGGAATCCCTTGGTACAGAGCTGTCCTCTCCTCCTGTAACCTGGAACAAATCCAGTGTGGCTGAGCAGCTCCTGTGGCTGCTTCACACAGGGAATGGGCACAGCCACTTCCCTTGATCCCCCTTCCTGATTTCCCCATGCTTTCATGGATGCCCCTGGATCCCTGGCAGTGCCCAAGGGCAGGCTGGACGGGGCTTGGAGCAGCCTGGGATGGTGGAAGGTGTCCCTGCCATGGGCAGGGGGTGGAATGAGATGCTCTTTAAAAGTCCCAACCCAAACCATTCCATGATTCCGTGATTCCCTGTCCCTCAGCCCTGGCTGGCACCTGTCCTGCTCCAGCTTTGAGTGCTGATCTACAAGAGAAGCAGAGCAGACTCTGTAATTGTTGGGGGATGAGGCAGGAACAGCAGCAGGTTGGGAGCATGGGAATGAGGAGGTTTTTGCCTGAGCAGCAGATGAGTCACCTCTCCAAAGCAAAAGGGGCAGCTGGATTAGACATCCACGTGTTCCAAAGGCAGGGAACACATAATTACGGAGCTTTAGATCCCTGAGAAGCCACAGTGATGCCTGGAGTTCTCCATGTGCTGTGTTTCCTCTGCCTGGCTCTGCCCTAGGAGCTGGAACATCCCCACAACTGCTTCCCTGTTCCAGGTGTTCGATGCCCGGGACTGCACCACGGCCCATGGGATGTTCAATTACATCTGCAACCACATCAAGTACGCCACCAACAAGGGGAACCTCAGGTGAGCTACCAGGGAGTCACCAGGCTTTGAATCCGAGGGCCTCTGGATGAGGGGAGAGACCCAGCTGGAGTTGGGTCTGGGCACTGCACAGCCAGCAGCAGTCCTGGGAAGGGTTAGAGGGATCTGATCTGGGGTGGAGGAGTCTTGCTGGTCCAAGTCTTTCTCTTCTTGCTGCCTGTGGAACCTCAGAGGGAAGTTTTTCCCATTATTTCCCCTTTCCTATCCAGCACAGAGCTCAGACTGCTCTCCAGATCTGTCTGAAACCCCCTGTGAGCAGCCAGGAGTTGAGAACACCCCAAATTCAGAGCCACCAACTCTCAGGGACTCACTTGGGGCACACCCAGAGGTGGTGGCAGCACTTTTCCTCCAGCACCTCAGCCCTCCCTCAGCTCGTGGCGTTCACCAGCGCTGCCTTTCCCCCCCAGGTCTGCCATCACCATCTTCCCGCAGCGCACGGACAGCAAGCACGACTTCCGCATCTGGAACGCGCAGCTGATCCACTACGCCGGCTACAAACAGCCCGACGGCTCCGTGCTGGGCGACCCCGCCAACGTGGAGCTCACCGAGGTACCAGCCTGTCTGACCCTGCTCTTCCTGAGCCTTCTCCACTTGTCCTGCTTTAGGGCAGATTTGGGAGAAAACCTCCAAAAGGGGGCCCCTCCAGAAAGCAAACCCACACAGCCCCTCTTCCCTTACCATTTCGGGAAGGATTCCTCAGAGAGAAGCAGAAAGAACCTGTTTATTTAACAGGCACAGCACCCCCAGCACACAAAATGAACAATACCGGGTGACACCACTCTGTCACTGCTCTGAAAAGGATGACAAATTCAGAAAGTCTCTCTGGGGGTGGTCGCTCTGTTATCAGTCCCTCCTGTGCTGGGGCAGCTGCTGCAGCCACAAGGTGCAAACTCTCGCTGTTCCCTGGTCCCAGTCCGAGCAGGCTCGAGTAGCTCCAAAAAAGGGAAAGGAGAAACAGTCTAGGAAGAAATTTGGACTGCTTAGCTAAACTAATGAGCAGAAGCAAAAAGCAAGAGCAAAGCAGGAGCAAGAGCAAAGTGAAAAGCCAAGCAAAAAGCAAAAGCAGCACCATGTACTGCCCTGTCTGTGTGTCCTGCCAGCCGTGGGGGAGCGGCTGAGAGCAAACAAAACTTCGCTCTTCAGAGCCAGTCCTGAAGGCACAGAACATGATATCCAGCATAAACAGAACACACAAATGAGGATACAAGCAGCATAACGTCACCCTAGGACAGGGCTTCACCCAAAACCCTCTCCCAGGTCTTCCCTCCAGTGAAGCTGGCAGAGCTGCCAGGGAGTTGTGTCCGTGTCTCAAGGCTTTCCCTTGTATCCAGATGGATTTCCTTGGAAAGTTTCCTATTCCTTGAAGTCTCCCAGGGCTTACACCCCTCCATAATCACCTTGTCCCCATAAATGAGAGATGGGGCAAATGAGAGGTGTTTGAAGATCTTCTATTCCATTTTCAGTTTCATGAGAAGGGTGAGACAATACAGTTGTTATAATTCACGCCATCACAATCAGAAGCTAATTATTTCCTAATTACAATACACTGTAAGTTCTTCTTGGCCTATGAGCTTTAGCCACACCATGCTGTAGATGCCTTAAAGCCAATAATCTAAAATTACCCCTCATAGTTCTATTTCTCTAAACTATCCAGTCTTATTTGTGAGCCCATCCTTTGAAACTTGTTTCTGGCTTCATTTCTCTCCCAACAATGTCTGTCCCATTCCATGGCATTTCCAACTCAGCATTTCTTATCTCAAGGTTTGCATACAGATGCACACTGTGGGGGCCTTCTGTCAGGTTTTGAGAATTCTCTACAAATCCATTTCCCACATTAAACCCACCCTTCCCGTGCCTGCTGGGAGCACATGGGAATTCTGAGCACCCCCAGAGGGAGGAGGGTTGGGATTGTCCAGTGCAGTCCCATATGGGGAGGTTGGGTTTGTGTCGCCCTTAGGTTTTTCCCCAGGAGTAAAGGCTGGGTTTTGTCACTTTTCTGCTTTTCTCACCCATTTTCTCTTTCACCACTACAGGCACAAGCCATGATCCTACTGGGGATCAATTCCAGGCTCATTTGTAGCCCAAATTCCCCTGACTTGGTCATGGGTGGGCTGGGACAGGACACCCCCTGTTTGTATCTCCCTTTGCTCAATCACCAGGACAGAAATCCTGCCAGGAGCTGCTCCCAGGACGGCACAATTCTCTGCCCACAGCGTCTGAAGAGCTGGGACACCAACCCTGCCTTTATTTTCCCTGCAGATCTGCATCCAGCAAGGCTGGAAGGCTCCGTACGGGCGCCTCGATATCCTGCCCCTGCTCCTCCAAGCCAATGGCAACGACCCCGAGCTCTTTGAAATCCCACCAGAGCTCGTGCTGGAAGTGCCCATCCGACACCCCAAGTGAGTCAGGGGCAGCCCCAGAACTGCTCCAGGGGATCAGCAGGACTGGGCTCCCCTGGGTCCACCCTTGCCATGGCCTGGGGTCTTCACCCAAGACCCTCCCTCCAGTGAAGTTGGCAGGGAAGTTGTGTCCGTGTCTCAGGGCTTTCCCTTGTATCCAGGTGGATTTTCTCAAAAAGTTTCCTTTGCCTTGAAGTCTTCCAGGGCTTACACCCCTCCATAATCACCTTGTCCCTGTGAACAGCCCCAAAGGGAGGTACTGATGGAAATGTTCTGCTCAAGTCCTTCACCCTGGTGGCAAAGTGACCTCCCCATCCTCCTGCCTGCACTGGGAAGGGAATTCCTAGCTGGTTGCCTAATCCTGACCTTTTCTCCGGCAGGTTTGAGTGGTTTAAGGACCTGGGCCTGAAGTGGTACGGGCTGCCAGCCGTTTCCAACATGCTCCTGGAGATCGGGGGCTTGGAGTTCTCGGCCTGCCCCTTCAGCGGCTGGTACATGGGCACGGAGATCGGCGTCCGCGACTACTGCGACAACTCCCGCTACAACATCCTGGAGGTACCTCCTGCTGCTCCTGCTGGGCCTCTGGGGCACCGGGGAGCAGGCAGGACCCTGGGAGAGCACAGGATGTCCCTTCTGGGCCCAGCTCTGGGCCCCTCAGCTTGGGAAGGACATTGAGATGCTGGAGTGCGTCCAGAGGAGGCAATGAGGCTGGAGTGGGGCTGAGAACACAAACACTGAGAGGAACGACTGAGGGAGCTGGGGGTGCTCAACCTGGAGAAAAGGAGACTCAGGAGTGACCTTATCACTCTCTGCAGCTCCTGAAAGGTGGCTGTGGCCAGGTGGGGCTGGGCTCCTTCTGCAGGAACTGAACGAACCAGAGGACACAGCCTCAAGCTGCATCAAGGGAGATATAGGTTGGATATTAGGAAAAAGATTTTCATGGAAACAGTGGATAAAGTTCTGGAACAGCTGCCCAGGAAGATGGTGTAGTCGCCATCCCTGGATGTGTTTAACAAAGCCTGGACGTGGCACTGGGTGCCAGGGTTTAGTTGAAGTGTTGGGGCTGGGTTGGACTCAATGATCTTGAAGGTCTCTTTCAACCTGGTCATTCTGTGAATTCTGTGAATTCTCCTGGAGCCACGTTGCTGAGGTCGGCAAGGTCTCTGTGTCCTGTGGGGCCAGCAGGTGTCTGACACAGCCAGCGTGATCCCTGTGGAGCTTCCCACAGGCTTCCCAAAGAATCTTAGGGGTCAGCAGGCACCTGGTCGTGTGCTCAATTGAGGCCAAGTGCTGAAACATGAAAGGGTGCAGAGACCCTTGGTGGCTCCTCAGGGATGTGTGTCCCAGTGTGGTTCAGGGACTGCCCACACTGGGACAGACAAAGCCAAGCCATGGGAAGGTGCCCATGCAGGGGCTCTGGATCCATCAAAACTTCCCAGGGAATGTTGTGTTATTAGAGGGGCTCCATCCCTCCCCAGTCTCCTGAAAACCAGAGGGGTGGGAGCAGGGTGAGTGTCCAGCTGCTCCTGGTGGCCTCCTCAGCAGCATTTGGCCACCTGCCTCTGCCCAGGGAGGAGGAAAGGCCATGCTCCTGCCATGGAGAGGAAAAGGCAGGATTTCTTCCCAGAGGAAGGCACAACATCAGCCCTTCCCTGCCCTGTGGGTGCCTTGTGCCAGCCTGGGCCTCTCCTCTGGGTTCCTCTCCCCAAGAAGAGCTCTCCAATCCTTGTTTCTTGGCCATTAAATCCTTCCCCTCCTGCCATATGTTGTTACAGCAAGTGGCCAAGAAAATGAACCTGGATATGAGGAAAACGTCCTCGCTGTGGAAGGACCAGGCCCTGGTGGAGATCAACATCGCCGTGCTCTACAGCTTCCAGGTACCTCACTCAGACCCTGCTGTGCCTGGGCCAGCTGCAGGGACACAGGGACAAGTGGGACAAGAGTGGAGACATCCACCCAAGCACAACGGCTGGAACTGGGCTGTGCCTCCCAAATTTGGGCTGCTGCAGTGAGATTTAATAATCTCCACACTCTGGATGTTGTAAAACAACACCGCCAGTGCCTGAGTCCTGCTGGTCCAGAAGGAATATCCCAACAAGGGGAAAATCCAGCCCTTCTGACCTATCCATGAGGCAGGAGCTGGCCCAGGCTCTCCCCCAGCCTGCACCTAAAGGCTGAGTAGCAAAACCAGTCCCTGGCAAGCCAGCTTCAAAGGGGGAGAGTCCTTCCCAGAGCTGGGTTGGAGCTGCCCTGCTGGAAGAGCTTCCCAAGGGTCTGAGCAGAGGATGCTCCACCCCATCCATCCCATCCATCCCATCCGTCCCATCCATCCCATATATCCCATCCATCCATCCATCCATCCATCCATCCATCCATCCATCCATCCATCCATCCCATCCCATCCCATCCATCCATCCATCCCATCCATCCCATCCATCCATCCATCCATCCATCCATCCATCCATCCATCCATCCATCCATCCATCCATCCATCCATCCATCCATCCATCCATCCATCCCATCCGTCCGTCCCCATCCGTCCCATCCATCCCATCCATCCATCCATCCATCCATCCATCCATCCATCCCATCCATCCCATCCCATCCCATCCCATCTTTGCTTGGCCAGGACAAGGGGAACAGGGCTCCCATAGCACATCTATTCTCAAATCACTTTAGAGCCCCCTTGGGAAGACCAGGGTCAGCAGCCACCTTGGATCATCCCCAAAGACCACGGGAGTAAGGAATACTTGTGACAAACAGCTCCAAATGTAAAATTTTGGCTTTTCTCCCTCTGGGATGTGTTGACAGCTGCTGGCTCTGCTCTCTTGTCCCCCTGCAGAGTGACAAGGTGACCATCGTGGATCACCACTCGGCCACCGAGTCCTTCATCAAGCACATGGAGAACGAGTACCGGTGCCGGGGGGGCTGTCCCGCCGACTGGGTGTGGATCGTGCCGCCCATGTCGGGCAGCATCACCCCCGTCTTCCACCAGGAGATGCTCAACTACCGCCTGACACCCTCCTTTGAGTACCAGGTGCTGTCCCCGCCCTCCACCGTGCCTGTGGCCAAGGGCGGGGTGGGAGAGGGAGCTCAGGAGGCGCAGGAAGGACAGGGACACCATCCAATTCCTGCACAATGGATATTTCACCCTAATACAGTGTCATAATGGGGGCTTGCCCCTCCATGGGGATGTGCGACACCTGAGCTCCCAGTTTTTAATCACACTTTGGAAATGCCTAATGGGTGGGTGAGGAAATGGCTGGAAGGCCGCTGGATCCCATTCCAGCCTGTAGGTTTGAGAGGATGGCTCCTGCATCCCATATCCCATATCCCATATCCCATATTCCATATCCCATATCCCATATCCCATTCCACTCTGCAGGTTTGAGAGGATGGCTCCTGGATCCCATATCCCATATCCCATGTCCCATCCCAGCCTGCAGGTTTGAGAGGATGCTCCTGTATCCCAAATCCCATATGCTATCCCAGCCTGCAGGTTTGAGAGGATGGCTCCTGGATCCCATATCCCATATCCAATGTCCCATATCCCACATCCCATCCCAGCCTGCAGGTTTGAGTGGACATAGCTCCTGTATCCCAAATCCCATATCCCATCCCAGCCTGCAGGTTTGAGTGGACATAGCTCCTGTATCCCATATCCCGTATCCCATTTCAGCCTGCAGGTTTGAGAGGATGGCTCCTGCATCCCATATCCCATATCCCATACCCCATATCCCAAATCCCAAATCCCAAATCTCAAATCCCATATCCCATATCCCATATCCCATCCCAGCCCAGTTTGAGAGGATGCTCCTGCACCCAGGGCATCCAGCAGTGGGGCAGGGGCTGCAGCCCAGTAGGCCCAGCAGGGGACCCAACGTTGCTGCTGGGCTGTTGAACCTTCCAGACCATGAGGACAATCCCCTCAGCAAACACTCCCTCCTTTTCCAGCCTTCCCTGCTCCGGTGCTTTCCACACAATGTGACCTTTAGTCAAGAGCCCTTAAGGAATAATCCCAGAGCAGGAGCAGTCTGTTCACTCCTCACCAGCCCACCAGGCCCCCCGATGCTTCCTGGCTCTGACTGCAGCCTGCAAGGGCACGGAATGAGCTTCTGTGTGCCTGCTCTGCCTTCAGCTGCCTCCCCTTCCCAAAGGGCCTCTTAGGCAATAAAACCTGTGGCCAGAGCAGGGGAAAGGATCTGTTTCCATCACCTCTCCCCTTCTGGCGTTGTCTCCTTTTTGGCTGTGGCCTATTAACGCTGCTCTCGAGAGGTGACAGAGCAATTGGCCAGATGCTGCTACAAGCCAGGAGGGTTTATTAGATTGCAATATTCCTGGGCATGTTCCATTGCCCAAACCAACCCCCCACAAGGCTCCAAGGATCAGGGACACAGAGAGGAGAGGCAGAGCTGTGCTGTAGCAGCGATTCCTCCCTTTCCTGACGGGAAGAATTTAACTCTCAGTGCTGTGGATACTGCATTTCTCCAAGCTCTGAGCACTCCTCACCCTCTGATCCTGCTTTTCCCTCTCCTAGCCGGACCCCTGGAACACCCACGTCTGGAAAGGGGTGAATGGGACACCCACCAAGAAGAGGGCCATTGGCTTTAAGAAGCTGGCAAAGTGAGTACCAGCAGGCTCTGGAAAGGCCTGGAATGTTTGGGGCTGGTTGTGGGTTTAAGCACCCTGTGGGTGTGTGCGTCACCCTACAGATGATGGGCTCTGAGCCTGGGCTTTGGGCACTGAAGGCTTTACCTGCCCTGAGGGACATTTGGGGACACAGGCTCTCCTTTGAGCACCCTCAGACCACCAAAAGGGATGTGACCAGATGAATCCCACATCCTGGGTATTTGTTCTCCTGAGCTGTTCATTCTCTGGTTAGGAGGTTTTGATGCTCAGGGGTGGCTTTCCCACTCTTGGAGGGTGTTTTGCCCATTTTTCCTTTCCCTGGGGCAGGAAGATTCCCCCTCCCTCTTCAGGGCTGTGCTGGCACTGAGGAGATCAAACTCCCGTCCAAATTCCTCCTTTTCCCACTGACTTTTCCCTACATGAGGAGAACCTGCCCCCAGTGTGTGCCCAACCCTCCAAACACCTGCTTTGGAAGGAAGGGGGGAGATGGCAAGGAGGAATCCCCCTGCAGGCAGCAGATGGATCCGGGCTGAGCTGAGATTTGCACTTCATGGTCAGTTGACCCCTGGCAAGGAGCCACGCCAGCCCCTCTTCCCTGCCAAGGCTCCTCAGCAGCAGGGATGCAGGAATGAAGCACAATTTGGCTGATTCCGGCCCAAATTCCTCCCCTGGGGGCCATTGGCAGAGAGGAGCTGCTGGTTCTGTGGCAGCAGAGCCCTGGGCTGAGGCAGGAGCGGGCTGGGTGTGCCCTGGGGACGGTGGCCAGGCTGCCAGGTGGCCCTGGCTCGTCACAGCATCTCCCCACGCTTCAGTTTCCCCAAATCCCTGCCATCAATTTGCTCCCACTCTTCAGCTGTCACCTCCTGCGAGCTGCTCTCCGTGGTGCATCCATAAACAGGAGCAGCAGCTGAGGAATGTGACACTGGGGCTGGGGGAAGAGCAGGAGGATTCATGGAGTTTGGAGGGAAAAACGCTTTTATTGCTCCCCTCTGCCCCATTGAGGGATGGTTTTATAAAAATGTGAGCGTGGCAGGTCATTTAAAACAAAATCTCCATCATTCCTGGTGTAGGGAAAGGAATTGTTTTTGTAATTCACCATTAATCCTGTCTGGATCTGAGCTTATCAGCTGAAGAAGACGCAGCCTGAGCCCAGAGCCTTGAGCATGATTTGGTGCCTGCTCAGACTCAAAAATCTGGCCAGATCTGAGCCTCCAGACCTGCAGTGCCTGCCCTGGGGACAGGGGACACTGCCACCATGGGAGGACAAAGGGACAGAGCTGCACTGAGGGTGGTGATGCAGCAGCAAACAGAAATGTTCCTGAGGCTGACCCTGCCAAGGGCAGGCAGGATAAACCAGCCTGCAGGAGTTTCTACCTCTTCTTTCCTCTTTTTGTCCTCCCTAAATGACTCCCCAAACCCAGAGTATTCCTGGGCAGGAGGGGCAGGGGGAGGCTGGGCTCCTCCTGCCCACTGTGACCACTCCAGGGTCGCAGGCATCTTTTTGTGAAAAATCTTTTCTTTGGGATTTTTCCTCCTGAGAAGCTGAGAGGCCTCAGGAACAAAATGGAAACATTGATTATCTGCTGCTGTGGAATGCAACAGGTGGATCTGTGATTGGCCCATGTTGGTTGTTTCTAATTAATGGCCAATCACAGTCAGCTGGCTCAGACTCTCTGTCCGAGCCACAAACTTTTGTTATTCATTCTTTTCTATTCTTAGCTTAGCTAGCTTTCTGATGAAACTTTTTTTTCCCTATTCTTTTTAGTATAGTTTTAATGTAATATATATCATAAAATAATAAATCAAGCTTTCTGAAACATGGAGTCAGATCTTAGTCTCTTCCCTCAACCTGAGACCCCTGTGAACATGGTCACACTCCAGCTGCAGCCTCTGCTCCCCACAGCTCCTCTGAAGGGGCTGCAGGAGCCCTGCTGAGCTCAAAAACCTGGGGCAAGGGCTGTCAGAGTGAATCAGGCGGCCCTTCCTCCTGCAGAGGCCACAGAGAGGCTTTGTGCTCCCTCAGCCTCCCAAAAGTCACCTTTCCCTGTTGCAACAGCAGCCTAAATCCAGACCTGATGGATCTCTGCCTTTCTGGTGGCCCCATTTAAAGGCTTGGTGGTCCACTTAGAAAAAAAAATATGTTTGGCACTAGGAAAACCAGTATTGGTGTGATATAAATGTCCCTAAAACAACAAACCCTCAAGCCCTGTCCCCATCACGGTGCTCCCAGTGGTGCTACAGACAAGGAATCAGCATTCCTGGGGCTGCATCACCTGGGCCCGGGTGGGAGGAAGGCTGGGGAGCCCCAGGGCCCCTCTGTGTGCCCTGAGCCAGGGGAAACCTGGAGGAAAAGCGCCCAGGCACGGCTGAGGCACGGGAAAGAGTCAGCCGGGCACCAGGCTGGGATAAATGTGCCACCCCCAGCCTGCTCCTCCCAGGGAGGTCACCAGAGCACAAATCACAGGCACTGGGACAGCTCGGGGTGACCTGGGTGTCCCCAGGCTCTGTGTGGAGCAGGGCTGGGTTGGATTTAAGGGATGGAGGAGATGCTGCTCCTCCTGTCGCTCCAGCTCTGGTTGGTTCCAGTTCTTTTCTCTTTTCTTTTCTTTCCTTTCCTTTCCTTTTCCTTTCCTTTCCTTTCCTTTCCTTTCCTTTCCTTTCCTTTCCTTTCCTTTCCTTTCCTTTCCTTTCCTTTCCTTTCCTTTCCTTTCCTCTCCTCTCCTCTCCTCTCCTCTCCTCTCCTCTCCTCTCCTCTCCTCTCCTCTCCTCTCCTCTCCTCTCCTCTCCTCTCCTCCCTTTTCCTTTTTCCTTTTTCCTTTTTCCTTTTCCCTGCCCCTGATTCTCCTCCTGCTTCTGTGCCCCTGCACAAATACCACCCCCATGCCTGGTTTAGCATTTTCCTCCTTCAGCCCATCCAGGTATTTGAGCTCTCCTCTCAATCTCCCCCATCTCCTCTTCCTCTCTGACCACTCGAGCTTTTCCAGGCTTCCCTGTTTGCTATGTGACAACCAAAAAACTGATGCTGCAGCTTTTAAGGCTGATCATTTAATAGGAAATAAAAAGGTCTGGGCTAGAGGCACGCGTCAGGACCAGGCTCTGACTGGGATTTATTCCTGCTTCCCAGGGCTGTGAAGTTCTCAGCCAAGCTGATGGGCCAAGCCATGGCCAAGAGGGTCAAGGCCACCATCCTGTATGCCACGGAGACGGGGAAGTCCCAGGTCTATGCAAAAACCCTCTGTGAGATCTTC
Source organism: Camarhynchus parvulus (assembly GCF_901933205.1). Classification (NCBI taxonomy): domain Eukaryota; kingdom Metazoa; phylum Chordata; class Aves; order Passeriformes; family Thraupidae; genus Camarhynchus; species Camarhynchus parvulus. The sequence continues at coordinate 1,978,702 of NC_044585.1, forward strand.
AAGCACGCCTTTGATGCCAAGGTATTGCTCCTGACACGTGCTGGGTGTGAGATCATGGTGTGGGGACAGCTGCCAGGGGCCTTCAGGGTGTGCCCCTGTGGGTCTGGGGTGGAGGAAAATCCTGATTCCTGCACTGATTGCAGCTGTGGCCCCTGGGGTGGCAGCTCCAGGGCTGGCCCTGTCCCTCCAGGCTCCTGTTCCCACCCTCCCCGTGCAGAGATCCCAGCAGGGATGTGCTGTCCCCATCCCCAGCCTGCCCAGGAGGCTCCCAGCTCTCTGTGCCCTCTCTGTGCCCCCAGGTGATGGCCATGGATGAGTATGATGTGGTGCACCTGGAGCACGAGACCATGGTCCTGGTGGTCACCAGCACCTTCGGCAACGGGGACCCTCCTGAGAACGGAGAGGTAGGACAGCAGGGGACAGCAGGGGACAGGACAGGAATGTCCTCTTTTGGCTCAGACTGAGCTGGAAGGACCCAAAACACGTCCAGGTGCTGCAGCTGCCTCCAGGTTGCTCTAGAGCAGGGACATCTCCTGGTTCCCTGCCATGACACAGCCACTGATCTGGTGTTAAATTCATCCTGCGTGACCCCCAGCAGTGTCACACAGAAGGTGACAGTGCCCTGGCAGGGGGGCTGTGACCTGGGCAGTGAGCAGGGAGCAGAGCCACAGCCCAGGCTGTGCTCAGGGCTTGGTTTCCTGCCAAACCTGGCAAAACTGATGGCCTTTTTTGTTCTTTTTCTGTAGAAATTTGGCTGTGCATTGATGGAGATGAAAAATCCCAACTCCAACCTGGAGGAGAGGAAGTAAGAGCACTCCAACCCCTTCCCCTCCCACTCCAACCCTTTCCCCTCCCAGTCCAAACCCCAGCATGCAGGACAGGTTTCCTGCCTCCATCCTCTCACAGGGGAGTGGGAAATCCTCGGGCAGCTCTCACATTTGCAAATATCCAGGAATGGGACCTGCCTGGAGACCCAGGGAATGGAGAGACTGGAGGTCCCAGGGAGGACAAAAACGCAGACTCGGGGGTGCCTGTGGACCCCAGCTTGTAATTCCCTGGGGTGACACTTCAAAGCTTCTCTCTTCATCTTGAAGAGGCAGGAATCTGTGAAAAAAACAGATAAAAGTAGGAATTTCTCCAAAATCATCGATTCTGAGAGCCAGAGCCTGTCCAGGAGGCACCAAAATAGTAAGAGTTGGAGGTAGAAGGGAGTTCCCAGCCTTGCAGATGTAGGTGGGGGAGGGCTGGAGAACCAGATTTAGCTCCATGCATGGTGTGAAAAGATTTCTAGGGAAAATAAGAGCTGTGATAATCCTGTGATGTTTGTAACCGGTACCTAGGAGACAGAACGTGGGATTGTAGAAAATCCCCCTTCAGGGGAGGATGAGCTTTGTGCAGATCCCAGGGGGGGAAGGAAGGGAGGGCTCTGACAATGATCATTTGGGGTCTCCTCTAATTTTAGCTGGGAAGAATAAAATATTATTTCCCTGAACTGGGTCACTGCTGTGCCCTGGAATATCTCCTGAGCTGACGACTGGCACAGGGCTGCGCCTTAATTCAGGAGGGATCCAGGGCAATTCCAGCACCCTGGCTCAGGGCAGTGTCACTGGGGAGGTGACAAACACAGGGACCAGTCTGTGCTGGGATGGCCCTGTCCCCAGGGCCGTCCCTGGCAGAGGTTGCACTGGGGCTCTGTGACCTGGCTGTCTCTGGCTCAGGCCGTGCTCTCCCATGCCATGCTGTGCCGTGCCATGCCCTGCTGTGCCGTGCCATGCCGTGCCATGCCGTGCCGTGCTCTCCCATGCCGTGCCGTGCTCTCCCATGCCATGCCGTGCCATGCCATGCCGTGCCGTGCCATGCCGTGCCGTGCCATGCCGTGCCGTGCCGTGCCGTGCCGTGCCGGCTGCAGGAGCTGTGCCGTGACTCATGCCCGCAGCACTGCTCACTGCTCACTGCTCTGTCTGTAAATTTAGAAACTCTTGTGCGGAGCAATTTTGGGAGATGGCTCAATTCAGAAATACTTCTGCTGTTGTCAGATTTTATTTTTTTTTTCTCGGCTCCCCTTCCCCCTCCTCACCCCTTCTTCTCTCACTCTGTTTTTTGGGTTTTTTTTCTAATTTCCCACTTCCTATGAATGAAAGAACCCTCAGAATATCTCTTCAGACGCACACACCCGACCTTGTGTGCTGCCAGGGAAGGGCAGGTAGAGCCCAAGGTCCTGGCAGCTCTGTGTCACTGTGGTGGCCAGCACCTGGGCCAGCACCGTGGGAGGTGACCAGGACCTCATGGAGCATCCCTGCTCCAGCTGGGGATGCACAGGGGTTGCTATGGCTTTACCCCACTCCTCTGCTCTTCCCACACTGCCTGCTGGTGGAATTGTGAGCCCTGAGCTCTGCTTTGGAGCCCCCCTGTGAGCCCCAAGCCGGGTGAGAGGCACAGAGGTGCCCTCAGTGTGAGCCTGGCTGTTGTTGTTGCCCACAGGAGCTACAAGGTTCGGTTCAACAGCGTCTCCTCCTACTCGGACGCACGGAAATCCTCCAGTGATGGCCCTGACTCCAGGGACAACTTCGAGAGCACGGGGCCCCTGGCAAATGTCAGGTAAAGGGACAGAGCAGGAGCCAGCGCTGCACAGATCCCAGCTCACCCTGAGGTGTTTGGGTGATGTGCTGTGGGTGGTGGTGGGACAGGAGGAGCCAGCTGTGCTCTGGCAAATTTAAAATATCCTTTTTCCTATAATATTTCTATGAGACCTGGCTCTGAACTGAAATAATGCAAATCAATAGCTGCGATTTTTAAAACTTAATAGCTGTATCTGGATGAAGCTTTTGAGCTTGGCCTGTCATTTCATGACCTGCTACCCAGACGTGTGGTCTCCAGTGCAGCACAAACTGCAAATTTTCACCAAGGCCCCACGTCAAATGAATTCTCAGAATAAATTAAATGAATTCTCAGAATAAATTGTTCATATATTAAGTGAAAACAGCTGCATTGTGGTGAGTCACCCCACTGCACACTGGGGTTGAAAACTGCTCACCACCTCACGTGTGCGAGAGAGTTGTGAGCCCTGCGATTTAGGGACCCCATTAGTAAACTCTGGTGTCTTCTGGTGGGATTACCTTCCCCCTCAGGGTCCCTCCCAGCTGAGCAGCCACAGCTGAGCCGTCTTTGCACAGGTTCTCCGTGTTTGGGCTGGGCTCCAGGGCTTACCCCCACTTCTGCGCCTTCGCCCGCGCCGTGGACACGCTCCTGGAGGAGCTGGGGGGAGAGAGGATCCTCCGCATGGGAGAGGGGGATGAGCTCTGTGGCCAGGAGGAATCCTTCAGGACCTGGGCCAAGAAGGTCTTCAAGGTAACCTGGGGCTGCAGGGAGGAGCAGGGGGGAGAAGGACAGAGCCTGGAGCTGGATCCGAACCCAGCCTCCCCTTCCTGGCACCGGCACACTCCAGCACCGCCCCAGCCCACAGCAAAGAGGGTGGAGCTGATGCTCTGCTTTGTGCTGACCACCCAAAGGTCACCAACGTGTTGAATCCCTGCATCGCCCCAGATATGTGGGAAGGAGAGCACCATGAGCAATGGCCATGGCCCCTGGTCCAGCTCCATGCTGCTGAGGGCTCCTTGTCCGTGTGGGCCGGGCTGAGGGGGTCAGCTGGGCCGGGCTGAGGGGTTCAGCTGGGCTCAGGGGGTGCCTGAGGGCCTGGTGGGTGCTGCAGGCAGCGTGTGACGTGTTCTGCGTGGGGGACGACGTGAACATCGAGAAAGCCAACAACTCCCTGATCAGCAACGACCGCAGCTGGAAGAGGAGCAAGTTCCGCCTGACCTACGTGGCTGAGGCCCCGGAGCTCACACAAGGTACAGGCCTGGAGGGCTCTGCCTGTGGGGAACATGGAAAACACACAGGGACAGAGGGGCCAAACATCTTTTTTTCTCTCTGTCACATCCCCAGCGTTTCAGCCCTGCCTTTGCCCCCATCCCATGCCCAAGGAACAGCCCCAGGCCCCTCAGGCCGGTCCTGTCTGTGTCTGTAACAGAGATGTTTGGACCTGATCTGCTCTGATGTTGCAGTGTGTTTTTATTTTGCAGGTTATTGTTTGATTTGTTGTTTGGTAGTTCTTTGAGCTGTTTTTCCCCCTGCTTTTAGAGTGACACAGACTTGTCTTTGTTACTCAGTTGAACCAGGGTGTGGGTTTATCTCTTTGCTACTTCACTACTTTTCTGCCGAGTTTCAAACCCCTTCCTCCCACATCCAGTTGTTAACCCCTCCTATCCCAAGCAGTTTTCCTCCCTTGTATCACTTGCCCTTGTGTTCCACCCCCAGCCCTCCTCCTGACCCCTTTTTTTGTCTCTGTCAAATCCCCAGCGTTTCAGCCCTGCCTTTCCTCCCATCCCATGCCCAAGGAACAGCCCCAGGCCCCTCAGGCCAGTCCTGTCTGTGTCTGTAACAGAGATGTTTGGACATGATCTGCTCTCCCTCCTCCTGACCCCATTTTTTGAAGCAAGGAGCTGGAAAATTGGGATCTTTCCAGGCTTATTTTGTCCAAGGCTGCTCCATGGAGCGTTGTGGAGCAAAGGCAGGCCCGGCCCATGGACACCTGGCCCCTCAGCATGGCTCCTGCAGCTCCTGCAGCACCAGCTCAGCTCTGCCCAAACCCAGGCGCTCTCCTGCCAGCCAGGCAGCAAGAGGAGCTGTGGGCAATGTGAGGGCACTGCCCTGAGTGTCATAGGGGTGCTTTTGGAGTCCTTCTCTGTCACTAAAAAAAACATGCTTGGGTCACCCCTGGGGTTTCTGATCCCTTGGGCTCACAGGAGGGAGGTGAAACCCCTGTGGTCAGCTCTGCTCTGAGGGCTGAGCCCACAATGATCCTACAGAAGCCTTGGCCATGCTCTGCTGAATCCTTTCCCTGACTCTTTTCCTCCTCAGGACTGTACAGCATCCACAAAAAACGTGTCTATGCAGCCCGGCTCCTCACACGCCAGAACCTGCAGAGCCCCAAGTCCAGGTAGGAGATGCAGCTGTCCTGGGAGCTGAACACACACCTGGGGCACCCAGAACAGTGCTACAAACAGCCCTCGAGCCCTGGGTGTTCGTGGAATCCACCTTTGTGCAGGCCATGACAGGGGGGGTGTTCCTGCCCTCCATGCACGGTGGAATTCCTGCTGGTCCCTCCCTCAGCCCACGGGATGGGGAGCTGGCTGGAGGGGTGTGGGAACCCAGAACATCCCTCTGGCTGTCCAGGACGGCCAGGACTCTGCCAGGGGTCTCAGAGACCCTGGCACAGAGCCCAAAACACCTGTGGGTTTGATAATGACCCGTGGAGCAAATTACCAACCTTGTATGAAGATCGGCAACCACAACAGTTTAAGTAGAATATTAGTGAAGTTATCATGGGGTGAAAAAGTAGATTTTAGGGTTTTAGTATGGCGGTTCAGGAGGCAAGATGGAGGGAACTGGGTGTGTCCAGCCTTTCTCCTTCTTCTTCTTGGCCTCCATCTTCTGCTGTGATGCTGGCACTTACAGATTGGTTTAGAGTAGAAGCTCACTGTCTAACACAGGTGATAGGGATTGGAAAGTGATTGTAAACATTGTACACGTAGTTTTCAGTATAAAGACATCACACTGCCCTGGGGGCAGGCAGAGTGCCTGGAACTGTCCTGCTGGATGGACCTCGGCAGGGCAGGAGAAAATTTTTTACAGATAAGAAACAATGAACAACCTTGAGACCGAGAAATGAAGAGCTCTGACTCCTTCTTCAAGTGCCGGGCTGGGAAAAGAGACTTTCTAACTTTTCTCGGGGTCACTCTGACAAGCTAAGGATCCCAACAGAGGAGCAGCAAAGGAAGGATAAAATTGCTGAGCAAGAGGTTCAATTGGTTTTCCCCTTTTAAAAAGTCCCTGAGGGTGAGTCAGGGTGTGCTGCAGTGTCCCTTCTCCCTGCTGTGACTTTGGTGACACGGCCACTATACCTTGGACGTGCCACCACCCCTGCCCAGCTCACCAGCAGCTCTTGAGGCCAGGGCTCAGCCACTCGCTGAGGGATCTTTGGGGGCTTTCCCAAAGACCATCCCAAAGTCGGTGATTTTGGGGAAGGAACCACCAAACCACTTTTCCCTGCTTTTGCTCCTTGCCCCGCAGCCGCCTGACGATTTTCCTGCGCCTGCACACCAACGGGCACCAGGAGCTGCAGTACCAGCCCGGGGACCACCTGGGCGTCTTCCCGGGCAACCACGAGGACTTGGTCAATGCCCTCATCGACAGGCTTGAGGATGCCCCTCCAACCAACCAGCTGGTGAAGGTGGAGCTGCTGGAGGAGAGGAGTACAGCTCTAGGTAACCAGGGAGCACAGGTGGCCTCTCTCTTCCTTTCCCTGAAGTTCTTGTAGCTCCTCAGGGAGGTGGGTGGCCCCAGGAAAATCATTTTCATCTGCCTGCTGTGTTTATGTGGATTGGGAGCACCTCCTTCATCCCAGGTCTGCCCAGAGCCATTGCTTGTCTGCACTTGGGATGTGAAGCAAGGGTTTGAAGGGTGTGACAGTGTTCACAGAGGTCCGAGGATGAGGGAAGAGATGAGGATCTGACTCCATGTTTAAGAAGGCTTGATTTATTATTTTATGATATATATTACATTAAAACTATACTAAAAGAATAGAAGAAAGGATTTCATCAGAAGGCTAGCTAAGAATAGAAAAGAAAGAATGATAACAAAGGCTTGTGGCTCAGACAGAGTCTGAGCCAGCTGACTGTGATTGGCCATTAATTAGAAACAACCACATGAGACCAATCACAGATCCACCTGTTGCATTCCACAGCAGCAGATAATAATTGTTTACATTTTGTTCCTGAGGCCTCTCAGCTTCTCAGGAGGAAAAATCCTAAGGAAAGGATTTTTCATAAAAGATGTCTGTGACAGAAGGGTGGGCAGGGCCCTGGGGAAGATTTTCCGTGGAAAAGCTAAAGATGTTTATATTCCCTTAGAAAGGGCAATGTCTAGGACTGGGAAGAAGAGTTAAGGGATGTGGAGGGGCCATCCCAACACCAGATTTCAGGGTTTTCCTGATTCCCTGCCTGAGATGGAAAACCCTAATCCAGTGTCTCAGAGGGGGATGAGAACCAGGATTTGCCCACCATGGCCCTGCTGCTCAGCTGATGCCAGGCTCGTGCTGGCTTCCCTCCTGGCAGGTGTCATCAGTAACTGGACAGACGAGAACCGTGTCCCACCCTGCACCATCTTCCAGGCCTTCAAGTACTACCTGGACATCACCACCCCTCCCACCCCGCTGCTGCTGCAGCAGTTTGCTCTGCTGGCCACCAGTGACAAGGAGAAGAAACGTCTGCAGGTCCTCAGCAAGGTAAAGGGCCCAGGCCCCAGGTTCTGCAAGGCCTGGGGGCAATCACAGCCCAGCTGGGGCATTCCCTCCCATCCCACACTGTGCTTAGGCTGAGTCTCCACCCCTGAGCAGGGCTCAGGGGGCCTTCACTGCCCCCCACTCCAGCTTTGCCATGGACCTGCTGGGATATCAGCTGGAAAAGGTGGATCCTGCAGCTCTCTCCTCCCTCCCTGTTTCCCAGGGCCTGCAGGAATACGAGGAGTGGAAGTGGTCCAAGAACCCCACGATCGTGGAGGTGCTGGAGGAGTTCCCCTCGGTGCAGATGCCCTCCACGCTGCTGCTGACCCAGCTGCCCCTCCTGCAGCCTCGCTACTATTCCATCAGCTCGTCCCCAGAGATGTACCCAGGGGAGGTGCACCTCACCGTGGCTGTGGTGTCCTACCGCACCCGAGGTACCGCCCCAGGGCTGGGCTCTGGGCAAAACAGCACAGGGGCAGCCACACCAAACCTCTGGCAGGGAGATGTGCCTTTAAAGCCTGCAGCAAGAGTAGATTGCCCAAACCGCTGCTGTCCCATGTCATGAGAGTGGCAGTGACACAGAGGTGACACTTCTGGGGCGGTGTCTTGGTTTGAACAGATAGGTTCTGCTAAGGAAGGCAGGAGCCTCCCTGAAGTGGAAAATGCAAACCCCCTTCCTCTGAATTATCATAATTTTGAATTTAAGGGGCTCTCAGGTAAAACGGTGGGAGTAGGAATAACAGTTCTTTACTAGGAAAATTAAAAATACAAATGCAATAGTACAAACAAAAAAACCACTGCCAGAGTGAGACCAGGCCCTGCCCCTGTGTGTCAGGGGGTGGCACAGCCCCATCCCATGGGGGCTCAGCCCTCCTGCAGTGCCAGCTGTGCTGCTGCTGGAGCAGGGATCCTGCACAAGGGGGGAGTTTTCCTCTGCAGCTCCAGGGCTGCTGCAGATGGGCCTGGGCTCCCTCTGGCAATGCAGGGCAGCAGAAAGCTGCTCCTCTGGCAATGCAGTGGGCAAAGGCTGCTGTGCTGCTCCAGGCTCAGATTGGATCCAGGTAGGAATGCTTGGCTCCTCCCCTGGGCGCAGCATCTCCCCATGGGATGCTGGAATTGGATCAGCCCTGCAGGGACACTCCGTGGCCATGGACAGCAGAGATCTCCTGGAGGGAGGATTGGCTGTGGGAGAGATAAAGGAAAAACTGCCCCATGGACAGCAGAGAACTGCCCAGCTCTGACAGATGGGGATAGAACACACAGCCCCAGCTAAATCTTTCAGCTTGAAACAGGCAGGTCCATAACCCAAGCTCCATGTAGGATTCTGTTTGCCCACCCCAAAATCCATATTCCCAGTAGCCAAACTTGTGCAGCAGTGACACTGAAGTGTCCAGGCATGGTCATGGTGTAGATGGACACAGCCGTGGTGCTCTGCAGGACACAGGGAGGACACAGTGGAGCTGCCACGGAGGGTTTGTGTCCAGGAGCATCACAATGCTGCTCCTGCCAAAAACATCCAAAGGAGAGCTGGGTGCTCCCTAAGGATTGTGGAGGTCCAGCTCTGCCAGGTCAGGGTCCTGGGTAGCTCCACAGAGGGATCCAAGTGCCAAACTCTGCCAAGTTTGTGGAGAATGGACGCTGAGATACAAAATGTTTCAGGGAAATGCTCGTGCAGGATGTAGCAGGGAGAGTTGTAGGAAAGAAAACAGAATCGTTGGGTGATGTGCCATGTACAGACCTCCTTCCCTCCCTCTCTCCCTCCCTCCCACCCTCTCTCCTTCCCTCCCTCTCTCCTTCCCCCCCTCCCTCCCTCCCTCCCTCCCCAGATGGAGAGGGACCCATCCACCACGGAGTGTGCTCCTCATGGCTCAGTCGCATCCAGACGGATGAAGTGGTGCCCTGCTTTGTACGAGGGTGAGTGACCCACAGAGGCCAGGCCTGAGGAGGAGGGGGTGAGGCCCCTCACAGGATGGGCTCTCTGCCCTCGATTGTTGTCACAGCGGGAGAAAACAGGGCTGGGTTTGTGAGCAAATGGTTCCCCTTTGAGGGAAATTCTGCACAAAAATGTCACATCCTGCGATTTCACCTCATTTTCTGCCCCTCATTCTCTGGGAGCTGTCTCAGCTGGCTGTGGGCAGGGGGAACACCCTGCTGGTGTTTAACTGGAGCTTTGCTGTGTGCAGTGCCCCCGGCTTCCACCTGCCCCAGGACCCCCAGGTGCCCTGCATCCTCATCGGCCCCGGCACCGGCATCGCCCCCTTCCGCAGCTTCTGGCAGCAGCGGCTCTTCGACATCCAGCACAAAGGTGGGGCCCTCCTCTTCCTCATCTCACAGAGTTTGGGTGGGGCCATCCTCTTCCTCACCTCATACAGATTTTGGACAGGGCTGTCCCCTGCTTCTTCCTCACACAGATTTTGGGTGCAGTTATCCTCTTCCTCACCTCACAGATTTTGGGCAGGGCCGTCCTTCCTCTCCTCTCCCTCACACAGATTTTGGGTGGGGCCGCCCTTCCTCACCTCACAGATTTTGGGCAGGGCTGTCCTTCCTCACCTCACACAGATTTTGGGTGAGGCCATCCTCTTCTTCATCTCACTCTGGGTGTGGCCATCCTCTTCCTCACCTCACGGATTTTGGGCAGGACTGTCCCCTGCTTCACCTCACTCAGATTTTGGGTGGGGCTGTCCTCTTCCTCACCTCACACAGATTTTGGGAACCCTTGGTTGGGGTGTCAGGGTGTAGGTTCCACCTTGCCGAGGGTGTCCCAGCAGATCTGGTGGCAGTCTGGAGGGAGGTGGCTGATGGAAATTGGAGGTGGCTGGTGGGAATTGGAGATGTCTCGTGGGAATTGGAGGCGGCTGGTGGGAATTGGAGATGTCTCGTGGGAATTGGAGGCAGCTGGTGGGAACTGGTGGCCCCTCATGGGAGCTGGTGTCCCTGGGCTGAGAGCTGTCCCCACGCTGTCCCCAGGGCTGAAGCCGTGCCCCATGGTGCTGGTGTTTGGCTGCCGGCAGTCCAGGATCGACCACATCTACAAGGAGGAGACGCTGTTTGCCAAGAGCCAAGGTGTCTTCAGAGAGCTGTACACGGCCTATTCCCGGGAACCCGACAGACCAAAGGTGGGCACAGCCCTGGGAATGCTGCCCATCCTGGGCAAGGTCCCTGGCCAGTGGTGGCTCAACCCTGGGGCACGGAAATGGGCAGGGTTGTCCCTTCCCTGTGGGCACTGTGCCGAGGGTGTGTCCCCATCCCAGTGCCAGCTGGAATGTGTGCCCAGGCTGCTCCTTCCTGCTGCCATCCAGGTGGGAGAGGAGGAGGGGAAAGGGGAATGGGAAAGGGGAAAGGGGAAAGGAGAAAGGAAAGGGGAAGGAGAAAGGGAAAGGAAAAGGGGAAAGGAGAAAGGAAAGGGGAAAGGAGAAAGGAAAGGGGAAAGGGGAAAGGAGAAAGGAAAGGGGAAAGGAGAAAGGAAAGGGGAAAGGGAAAGGGAAAGAAAGGGAAAGGAGAAAGGAGAAAGGAGAGGAAAGGAGAAGAAAGGAGAGGAAAGGGGAAAGGAGAGGAGAGGAGAGGAAAGGGGAAAGGAGAGGAGAGGAGAGGAGAGGGGAAAGGAGAGGAGAGAGAGGAGAGGAGAGGAGAAGAGGAGAGGGAAAGGAGAGGAGAGGAGGAAAGGAAAGGAAAGGAAAGGAAAGGAAAGGAAAGGAAAGGAAAGGAAAGGAAAGGAAAGAAAGGAAAGGAAAAGGAAAGGAAAGGAAAGGAAAGGAAAGGAAAGGAAAGGAAAGGAAAGGAAAGGAAAGGAAAGGAAAGGAAAGGAAAGGAAAGGAAAGGAAAGGAAAGGGAAGGGGAAAAAGGAAAGAGGAAAAATAGGGAAAGGGAAAAGGATGTCACCCAGTGGGGTGACCCAGAATCAGTGCAAATACATGCTCCAAATTCCCACTGGGATTAAACAGGCCTGGCAATGGAGAAGAGAGGGTTCAGGTGTGCCCATGCAAGAGCAGAAGGATGCTTTGCTGCTGTGCCCATCTCTTTTTTGTCACTGTGGGTGCTGCAAGGCACAGCTGTGTCCCCCAAAGAGGGGTGACCCCTCAGTGCTGCCCCCAGGGTTAATCCCAGCTCCCTCCTCGTCCCTCAGAAATACGTGCAGGACGTGTTACAGGAGCAGCTGGCCCAGACCGTGTTCAAAGCTCTGAAGGAGCAGGGAGGCCACATCTACGTCTGCGGGGATGTCACCATGGCTGGGGACGTCCTCAAGGCCGTGCAGCTCATCGTGAGGCAGCAGGGCCAGCTGTCAGCAGAGGAGGCAGGAGCCTTCCTCAGCAAGCTGCGGGTGAGTGCTGTCTGCAGCGTGCCACCCCCGCCACCCCTGCCAGGGGCACTGCACCTGCTGCCTGCCCCCTGTGCCCAGGGAGGGTCAGCAGGGGGACATGCCAAAGGTTTCTGTGGGCAGGGAGGTCACCTGGCTCCTCTGGGCAGCGGGGTGAGCACCGGTGCCAGCGCTTTTGGGCACCTCTGGCAGGGCTTGTTGGCCATCCGTCAAAAAATGGATTTGTCAGGGCATTTTTGGGTCCCCGCTGCTAATCTCCTGTCTGTGCACCCCTATGATGAAGCTGAAGCTTAAGTGAGCTCAGTTTGGGATCCAGGCCCACAGGTAGATGGTGGAACAGCTCTGCTTCTCCCCAGGAGGATAACTCAGCATGATTCCCGTGGGATTTCCCCTTCTGAACCATGTCCCCACCTCCACCCAGGCCCCATCCAAGGGAGCCCAGAGCCTCTGCCTGTCCACAGACTGTGCCCCTGCCAGCCAGGAATTTCCAGCAGCTGAGGGGGTCTGATGCCCAGAACAGCCCCACTGTGCCCAGGGTGTGACCTTGGGAAGGCCACCCTGTCCCCTCGTGACAAACCCCAAACCCTCTCCTGTGCTTTTGCTGCCTCCCCACCACGCAGGATTTTGCTGGGGCTGACCCTGAGTGCTCACAAATGCCCTTTTCCCCCCTGCCACCCTCCCTCCCAGGATGACAGCCGGTACCACGAGGATATTTTTGGAGTCACCCTGCGCACGTACGAGGTGACAAACCGCCTTAGATCCGAGTCCATCGCCTTCATCGAGGAGAGCAAAAAAGACACGGATGAGTGAGTCCACACCTTTGTTTTAACCCCTGCAGCCACCTCGTGGGCTGGGAAAGGATGGGGAAGGAAGGACAGGAAAGGGAGCTTTGGTTTTTGTGCACACCTTGAAGCAGAGGCTGAGGAAGGCGCTGATTTTTGCTCTGGAGTAGCTGTCACCTCTCTAGGATAAATCCCCCCAGCTTTCCAATTTATTGCACTGATGTGCTCAGACCTGACAATCCCATCCAAAGGAAAATGGTCCTGCCTGCTGCCTGCTTCCAGGCTGGCTAAACCCACAGGCAGGGGTGGCTCTCTCCAGTTGCTGGGGAACCTGGCTGGCTCCAGATGTTCAGCTCTCCATGCCCCTTTAGGAAAGATCCAGAGATTTTTTCTCCCTGCTGTTGCAAAAACAACCAGAAGTTGAGAAAAAAAAAAAAAAAAAAAGAAATTTTGACATTTGCCGTGTTTGTTTCTGCTCTACCAAGTCCTGCCATTTGCTCAGCTTGGTCATGGTGGGATTTTCCCTGGCTGAGCAGAAGGATTATTTAGGATAAATGCTGGGCAGCTGCATGGATTGTGCTCCTTGTGCAGCTTGGGGTGAAGCCCCTTCCCTGTGTAGTGCCTGGAGTGGGTTTCCCCACATCCCTGAGGCTTGGCAGGAGTTTTTCTCCAAGGAATCACATCCTCTGGGGTCTGCACTCTACCACAGTGCCTCAGTTTCCCACCTGTGGATAGGGATAAAGGTCACCTTGCTGCCCAGCCCACCCAGCTCTGTAAACCCCTGCCCACAGCACGGAAAGGCCAGGTCGGGGTGTGATCCCGGTGCTCCTCACTGCTCCCTCTAAGGCCAGCCTTTCTCCCCTTTCCCTTGCAGGGTTTTCTGCTCCTAACTGGACCCTTCGCCCCCAGGGGATGCCAAACCAGTCCCAGCACCTGCTGCCCCCTCCAGCTGGAGGGCACTGGGTTTTGTATTTCACGGACACGGTGGCTCCTTTCCCAGGGGAACTGCCCATGGAAAGCGCTCTGTCTCTCATCCTGTTATTGTGTCCTGATGATGATGATGATGATGATGATGATGATGACTTTTATTTCCTTTCCTTCCTCCTTCTCTTGCTCTTGTCCTGTAGCCATTTCTTTTCACCTCCTTCCCCTCCCCTGGATTTCCCCACTGGAGTTGGATGGCTTTGTAACCTGCAGTGGCTCTTTTCAGAATTCCACACTTCCACTCCTTCCCGTGAGGGCATTTTGCAGCTGCATGAAATCACCACCTTTGTGATCATTTGTGGGAGTTCCTGGGGGTGAGCAGAGGTGGCAGGGGCTGGGCAATGGCGAGGTCTTGTTGCTTGTCCAGAGCTGGGGGTTGTTCCTGCCAGGCTCCCTCTTTCCCCAGCTCGGGGCTTGGCTGAATCCTTGTGTTTTCGTGGCTTTTCTCTGGATTTGGACAAATCTGGGCATATGCCCGAGGCTGGGGGCAGATGATGTGCAATTCCCTTGAATTGTATTCATCCCCAAGCAGCCTGGGTACAGCTGTGTGGTTTTTGATCTGATTTATGTGTCATGATTGCTCCTAAATGGGCCCTGCTCTGTCTCTCTTCCCTGCTCTCTTTTCCTGCTCCCTGTGAGCCTCTCCTTTTGCTCACTCCCAACTTTTGCTGCCAAGGAAGTTCTCCCACAAGCTCTGAGCACACAGGCTGATGTGCAGGCTGAGGAAAAGCTCCTGGCAGTGACTTCTCCAGGAGGTTTTCCAGGGAATATTTGATCTGCAGCCATGCTGGCTGCACCCAGAGCTCTGCATGCCCTGATCCCTCTCCCAGACGAGCCTGGAAAGCCACGAGGATGGGACAGAAGCAGCTCCCAGAGGGAACAAAGGCAGCTCTTGGAAGGGGATGGAGGCTCCAGGTCTTTGGTGAGGATGTGCCAACAGAGGAATCATGAAATGCCAGAGCCAGCAGCTCTTAACCCATCTCATGAGCGCTTCTGGGACAGCAGATCCCAGCCCTTTCCACGTTTCAGGGAGCAGAAAGTGCCACCATGGAGCCACCTGCCTGCCAGGAGAGACGTGTGTGGCGTTTTGGGTTGAGGCCCCTCTGTGCCACCTGCCAGTGGCATGAGCTGTCTCAGGCAGGACAGCTCCTGTGAGAAGGGAGGTGAGATCAGCTGCAAAGGTGCTGGGCTCTGACACGCTCACACCTCAGCCCTGCTGCAAGGGCCTGGCCCCAAAAGCAATTTAACACAACCACAGAAAGGTTGGAGGAAACAGAAAGGCTCTGACAGAGAAAAGCTGTCTGCAAGGGAAAGCAAACGTGACCTTGTGTGTCCTTCCTGCTGCTGCACCCTGGAGAATCACAGAACATTCTGAACTGGAAGGGACCCACAAGGATCCAGCCCAGCTCCTGATGAATGGCCCATCCAGGGATTGAACCTTGGCATTTTTTGGCTCTGCCCATCCCAGGTTTGTCCTCCCTCACTGCCACCACAAGGACAGCAGGGCACGGCTGCAGCTCTTGCTGCAGGCAGGCATGCAGGGTTGGCATCTTGAGGTGGCAGCTGCTGATCCTCCCCTCCTGCCCTGCTGTGCCCAGCTGTGCATGGATATCCTGGATGGAGCTGAGCTCCTGAACTGCTGACAGCACAGGCATTGCCCAGGAGCTTTCACAGGGCTCAGTTCTCCTGCCCTGAGCTAAAGGCAGCACAGAATGAGCTGCAGGAGCTCTGCTGCTCTCCCAGCCCTTGGAACAAGCCCCACCATCCCGGGCTGTGCTGTTATTCCCACCCTCAGCCAGGATCTCCTGCCACATCTCCGTGGGCTGTGACACCTTCTGCAACTTCGACACCCTGAAGCATCTCCCGCCCAAAACCCAGGAGCAAAAGGGCTCCAGGCACCGGGAGAATTTGAGATCCATGTCTGCTGGTGTCAGCTGAGCAGCCAACACGGGATAAAACGAGTAAATGCTGCCACGGTGTGGCCAGAGCTGAGCCGGCAGGGCTGGGACACACGGCCGGCTCTGTGGCACTGCCTCGACCTGGCGAGCACGGAGGAAAGGACAGCCCACCCCAAAGCCAGGGCAGGCAGAGGGATGGGGCCCTTGGCTTGGGGTATGTGAGTTTGGGACAGGTCCTGACTGGGAGAAAACTCCCTGGGCTCCAGAGCTGGGAACTTGCAGCAAGCTTGGCCTTGACCCCCATCCTGGGGCTGCAGCAACAAAGCGAAAATCAGAAAAATCAGAACGAAAATCAGAAAGAAAATCAGAAAGAAATTCAAACGCATCCTCTTCTTCTGGGAAATTCTGGCTCCAGCTTTATGCTCTGGTTCTCCTTTAGAAGAAGAAGGGAAGATGCAACCTGATGAGGAGGAGGAGGTAATGCCCAAAGAAACATCTCTGTCCTCTTCCCAGCTCCTACTGAGGTGCTTCAAGGTTTCCCTCCTGCCCTGCCTCCTGCCTGCCCTGCTGTACCACCTGCAGCCCGTGCCTGAGCTGGATTTTCTCGGATTTTGTGCATCCCAAAGCTCATCAGCTCCATGTCCCCTCCTGCTGTAGCACCTGCAGCCCTCCTGCCATGGGTCTGCAGAGGGTCTGGGCCAGGCAGGCAGAGCTCAGCAAACACCTGAGCCTGAGCCCTTGGAAGGGGAATGCTGGTTTAGGGCTCCCTGCCTGGACCTGGAGCAGAAACCCCCTCCCTGCCATGAAGGTCCATGAGGTTAAACCCCCCCAGGGCTCCGAGCTGCCTCTGCTCCTGCTGGCTCCTCACAAGCTGCACCACTGGGAATTTTGATTCACTCTTTGCTGTTGAGTCAGTCTCAGATGTCTGAACTGCTCCCCTTCATCCCCTCCAGCTGCAGGGGCTTCGCACTCCCCTCGAGCTGCATTTTCTCCCATAGCAACAGGGAAAAGAAACTTGTGGATGTGCTTTATTATTCCTGAGATGTGGCTCTTCCAGCCTGGCCTCTGCTCATCTCCCTGTGGCCTTTCTGACGTGCAGGTGTAGCCACAAAATCTCTGCTATGAACACAGAGGGAGGTGGGTCTGCCCCAGCCCGGGGCCCTGAGCTGCCCCAGGGGTCACACACACAGGGGTTGTGCCTCTGGGGCACTCAGGTGACAAATCTGTCCCCTCTGGGCGCCTGCTGCCCACCCCTCCTGTGCTGGACCTGATGGACCCAGCCTGGCTCTCCTGAGGATCTCCACCACCCCAGTTTGGAGCAGCTCTTCTCCTTTTCACTCTCCAGGTGTTAAAGAGCCTCTTCTCCGAACAGGAGGTTTGCTTTTCAAGACACTACAAAGTGATATTTCTGCAAAGATTTCACTTCCTCGTTCTTTCAAGTGTCCACAGAGAGTCATTTATATGGATTTGAAATCCCAGGGGGAAAGGTTCTGTGTTTTCCCACCCTGCTGTGCCCACCAGCAGGGAAAAACCACTCGGTGCACGGCTATCCAGTGCTGTGCTCTTGGTGATTTCCAAGGTTTCATCTCCTGGGAAGGGCTGCCTGGGAGTTTGTTGTTCTTCTGTTTATGAGAGACAAGGGTAAAACAGTGAGACAGGGGCAAAACAGTGAGACAGGGGCAATTCAATGAGACAAGGGGAAAACAATGAGACAAGGGGAAAACAATGAGACAAGGGGAAAACAATGAGACACCTGCCACCATGAGTGGCCTCACAGAGCTGTCACCTCCACACCATGGCCTGAGCTTGTTGCTCGAGAGGAGCTGAGCCAAACTGGCCAGAGGATGGGATGTGGCTCTGTGCTGTCCCTGTGCCCTGTGTGCCTGTGTGTCCCCAGGGGGAGCAGGGACTGTGTGCAGCCCCTGGGCACAGGGATCTGAGCGATCTGAGGGATCTGAGTGCTGCAGCTGTGTCCTGGCCAGGAGGCACACCCTGCAGGGAGGCTGTGGGGACAGAGGGGACAATGCCCCCGTGTCCAGCCTGTGGCTGCTCCTTCCCTGGCAGTGTGTGACTCCTCTGCCCCATCCTGGCTGTTCCCCTGGGATCCCTCCCTTGCCTGCCCAGCTGGGGGCACAGGGATCCCAGTGCACAGCACTGCTCCTGCCTCGGGCTCCCTGTTCCCCTGGGATAACTGGGAGCAGACCCAGCCCCATCTCCCTGAGCTGGGGTTCCACACGGGGATGGAGGTGGGGAGAGGTCACAGTGTGGGTGCAGATTGGGCTGGGAACTCTGCCACACCCTGGAGACCCCGTTCTGGTTAAACTGGGGGGAGAGGTCGTGGTTGTGCTCACAACCTCATGGACTTGCACCAAGCCCAAGCCAAAGCTGCTGCCTCCTGACTTCTGACCACTGAAGCCATTCCATTGCCCCCTACCGAGGGTTCCCACCATTTTTTGGAAGGATGATTTTATGCTCAAAACTCGATTCTGTTCCTGCTTTCACCAGGGACCCGTTCTCAGCTTCAGAACTGCTCTGATAACTCTGCAATTGCATTGACAGTTCCAGAGGGGAGCACAGTCCCTTCACACAACAGATGGAGACTCATTTGCAGGACCATTCAACTTTGCTGTAACTCCCTGTTTGTTGTAACAATTCCTTCTGCTGTAACAGGGAGAGCAAAATTTGGCCAGTGCTCT
Source organism: Camarhynchus parvulus (assembly GCF_901933205.1). Taxonomy (NCBI): domain Eukaryota; kingdom Metazoa; phylum Chordata; class Aves; order Passeriformes; family Thraupidae; genus Camarhynchus; species Camarhynchus parvulus. The sequence goes on from NC_044585.1 coordinate 1,996,716, forward strand.
TGAAAAACCTGTAATCCTAAACTTGGATAAAATCAGCCTGAAATCCAAGTCCTCCCAGATCCCAAATGCCTTCCACACCTGCTGGCTTCAGTGGCACTGGGGATTTTGGCAGCTTGCACAGCAGCAGCAGCAGCAGCAATTTCAGAATATTTTTGCGTGTGTCAATCTGCGCTTGCACGTGCCTGCAATGCATGGCTCCAGCAATCCCTGGGGAATCTCCCCCTTCCCAGGAAAATCCCAGCTCCAGCTTCTCCCATGTGGCCATGTGTGCTCAGCAGGGAGTCAGGGGAGAGGGAGAAAGCTGCTGCTTTAAAGCACTTGGTTCCAGAGGTGAAACAGAATTTAGGAGAGATGAAAATCAGCCTGGGAAACTCGTGGCATATCCAAGCATTGCCATGCAGATCCACCTTGTTGTTGGTTTGTTTTTTTTTTTTTTCCCTGCTGGGAAAATGAAGCAGAATGGCAATTCCTGGTCTCCACCCCTGCAGATGTTTGGCTGTGATGGAAATTTGAGCCCTGGAATCACAGGAGTAAAACCCCAAGAGGTTCTGAGCTCAGAGCAGTGGCAGCACCTCACTGCCAGGGCTGCTGCTCTCCTGCCTCACTCATCCACATCCTACCTGGCCAGATTTTGGGGAGGAAGCGCCTCAAAGTGAGCAAATCAAACCTGTGATGCTGACCCTGAGAATCCCTGGTTTATCAGGAGCCCGTGGGCTGAAGTTTTGCAGCTATTCCTCATTGCAGTGCAGAGGAATTGGGCAAGACTCTTGTATCCAAAGCTTTCAGAGCTGTTCTGGAGCTGTGGAAAAGCAACAACTGGGATGCAGGGCAGCTCTCTGCAGGGCTGGTGCAGAAGTCTGGGAGGGGAAAACACCAGGCAAAGTATTTTCCTTCCAGGGGCATCCTCAATACCTGGAAAATTGAAAGGCTAAATACTGGAAAAGTTGGTCTAAAAGAGGAGCTAATTCAGGGCTCCTTTTTGCTGCTTTTGTTTTCATGTGTTGGTTTTGGGGTGAGGAAAGCAAACAGAGAGCAAACAGCCAGTGTGTCAAATTTGGATTCAATCAAACTTTTTGTTCCTACAATAACTGCTGGCGGAGATTTTTAAAATGTATCGAGGGCAACAAAACCGGCCTTAATTAACTGAGACATTAATGCTCCTTGCTTCTGAGCCTGCTTTTGTGTTCTCCTCTCTGTGTGATCGTGGCATGGAATCCTGTCTTAACAAAAGCCACTTCCCAGCAGCCCAGAGGATGCTCAGGAACAGAGATGGGGTTGGAGCATCTCCGTGTGAGTGAGATTCAGTGCAAAATCCCTGCTTTGCTAAAACCCTGCAAGATAGGCAAATCCCCACAGTTCCCAAGGTTGAATTCCCATGCTCTGCTGCCTCGAAATGCCTTTAAAAACCCCAGGCTGTGTGTGCTTTGTGAGCAGTGTGCAGCTTTTCCAGAGTGCACACACAATTCCCCAGGCAGAGGATGAGCAGAGCGCGGTGACTTTCAGCCGGGACTCGTCGCTTTTTCCATTGCACAGAGTTAAAACCACCACTTCTGCCAGCTGCCCGGGGAATTTGATATTCAGTGCCAATTCATTTTTGTAACAGGAGCAGGGATTTATCCCCTTGGCTCCCCCAGGCACCTTCAGTCTCAGACTCAAAGGTTGGGTTGGAGTCTTGCACTTTCCAGTGGCCTTTTCCTGAAGAGCAGCGGTGCCACGGTGAGGACGGGGACTGGGCTGGGGAAGGTGGCAGCTTCGGGGCAGGGAACTCCCAAATTTTCCATTGTAAACCCTTCAGATGTGGGTAAATCCTGCTGGGCTGGCTGGGGCTCCCGGGCCTGGCTGCTCCCTGCTCCCCTCACACCCTCAGGTCACTGTGCCTTCATCCGCTCAAGGAAACCATGCCAAGATTTGAGCCTGGCACTCTCACTTTGCATCCCATCCCCCAGGTGTGTGGGGGGCAGGGGGAGCTCCTTTTGCAGCTGCTTTTTGTGTGATCCCAGGGTAGGTTTGTGCAGGGGGGGTGACCTGAGCTGTGTGTGATCCTACCAGTGCTTTAAGCAGCCAGAAACATGGTTCTTCCCCTACCTCCGAGCTCTCAATGCTGCTAAAATCTCTGCCATTCGTCCCCCGTGCTCCAGCCCCTCTCTCAGACTGGCTCTGGCTCTGTTTGCAAGATATCCACATTGTTCTGAAGCATGCACCTCTCTCTGTATAGTCCCAATCTTCTGATTTTATGGAATACTTATGCCTGTTTGCATTACGGTCCAAATAAAAAAGTGAACTAAAAGCTGGCAGTTCTCCTCTCCTCTCTGGGTTTTTAACACCCGAAGGTGCTCGAGGTCTCTGCTGGTGCCTTGGCCTCGCTCTGCTCTGCCACCTGTAATGCCAGGGTGCCACAAATAGCAGTGACAATCGGCAGCACCCCTTCACCTGCCAGACACAGACACTGCCTCGTGAGGTGGCTGAGTCACAGCACTCGTGTGTGAAAAACACCTTCACCCTCCTGGGAACATCCAAAAAGTTTAATAGAGGACAACAGGGGACAAGAAACACAGAGCAAAAGTTATTATGGCCAGGTGCATCTTGGCACTAAACCAAGAGCACCCTGTTATCTTCGGGGTAAATACCTTTTAATTACATCAGCCTGTTGCATATTCATAAATAATTATGCACAGTAAAATTTTTCTCAAACTGGTTTGTAAGTTCCAAGAGTTGTTTAGCCTGGCTCCTGCTTGGATCCACCTTTTCAGAGCGTGCCTATTCCTTGGCTGTGGTTTTAGTCCTTTTTTATCACCACCAGTTTCTGGGGCTTGCTCCACTCTGCTTTCAGCCCGTGAGTGCTGATAATTGGAATATCAATAGCAGGGTCCTCATCCTGTGTTCACTGGGTGTTATCCCATCCCAGCAGGCTTTTTAACACAAGCACACCAATATCAGCTATTTCACTAACCTTAACTAACACCAGAAATAAAAACTGTATCTTTATAACAAAATTACTTTAGCACCACACATTTTAAAATTTCTGAAAAGCCAATAGTATAATCTGTGTGTATAACACACAGATCCCATCATTTATCCTGTGTCCTTGGGGGAAATGTCACAGGGCTGCCTGTGTGCAATCCAGGGTGAATTTTGGAGCCTTGGGAACACAGCAAAAGCAGTCCAGGCCTGGAAATGAGGAAGAAATGAGACAGTGGCCAGGGCAATGAGGCAGAAACATGGACATGGCTTTTCCCGTGGGAAAATGATTTTCCCATGTAAGGGAAAAGGGGGCTTGTTAAAAAAGAGATTTTTTACATGGGCAGGGAGTGGTTTCACACTGGTAGAGAGCAGGGTTAGGTGGGACAGGGGGAAGGAATTGTTCCCTGGGAAGGTGGGCAGGCCCTGGCTCAGGGTATTGATACTCATTGATCCACTTCTGGTACTTCTACCTATTGATGAGGTCCCCTCCTTAGGTACTGATACAATTGATAAATCCCCTTTTGGTACCTCCTTTGAGATATTTTTACACATTGATATGTTCCCTCTTGCACCCCTTTAGGTACTGATTTGTTAGAACCTTAGCTACTGAGAATTTTAGATTTTCAGTGCTGACAGGCACTGACCCTCAAGAGAACACTGCATTTGACCATGGCCTGTGGAGAAGGCTCCCAAAATTGAACGACAAAACTAAGATTATGGGTGGGGAATTTGAATAGAAGTGTGTAATATCACATGGTGGAAAACTTAGAGTTTAAGGTTTTAGAATATAAAAATTATATATATATATTTTTATATATATATACATATGTATATATATAAATACATAAAATTATAGAATAATATCTAATTTAAATAATATTTATAATAGATATTATATATAAAATAGATATAATTTTTATATATATATAAAAAACAAGATAAAGGTTTTAGGGTGGAAGCTAGTCCTTCTCCTTTACCTTCTTCACAAATTTAAGTAGTATTGTGTAATTAGATTTTAAAAGTCCACATTACAGAACACAGGTAATTAGTCATTAAGTTAAAAATACAAATAATTTAAGTGTCATTTCTTAATTAGGCAGTTTATCCTTAAAAGACCTTATAAACATTGATAAGTCTCCTTTTGGTATATTTTGAGATATTTTTACACATTGATATGTGCACCTCTTTTAGGTATTGATACACATTGATAAGGTTCCCTTTGGGCTCCCCCTTTCAGATATTGATACCCACTGATAAGATCCTACTTTTGGCCTCCCCTTTTCAATATTGATACATTTTGATGAGTCCCCTTTGGGCACCACCTCTGAGGTATTGATACACATTAGGTATTGATTAGATAAGGTCCTCCTTTGGGCACCCCCTTTTTGCTATTGATACACATTGATGAGGCCCCTTTTTGGCTTTTTTTTTTTTTTGCTATTGATATGCATTGATAGGTCTCCTTTTTGGAATCTCCTTTCTGATATTGATACACATTGATAGATCCCCCTGTGCACCCCATTTTTGATACTGATACACATTGATCAGATCTCTTTTTGACATCCCCTTTCCAATATTGATTACACTGATCCCTTTCTGGCCGCCATTTCTGAGATTGATCACACTGACGCAGTCCCTTTCTGGCCCCCGTTTCCAATATTGATCTACATCAATGTATCAGCCCTTTCTGGCCGCCATTCCCAATATTGATCACACCAATGTGGTCCCTTTTTGGCACCCTCTTTCCAATATTGATCACATTGATCAGGTCCCTTTTTTGGCACTCCTTTCCAATACTGATCACACTAATTCGGTCCCTCTTTGGCACTCCGTTTCCAATATTGATCACATTGATCCCTTTTTGGCACTCTGTGTCCAATACTGATCACGCCAATGGGGTCCCTTTTTGGCACCCCATTTCCAGTATTGATCCACATTGATGTATTGGCCCTTTCTGGCCACCATTTCCAATACTGATCACACTGATGTGGTCCTTTTTTGGCACTCCCTTTCCAATATTGATCACATTGATGTGATCCCTCTCTGGTCCCCATTCCTGATACTGATCACCCTGATGCCCTTTCTGGCTGCCGTGTCCAATATTGATCACATTGATGCAATCCCTTTTTGGCACTCCGTGTCCAATATTGATCACATTGATGCAATCCCTTTTTGGCAGTCCGTGTCCAATATTGATCACATTGATGAGGTCCCTTTTTGGCACTCCTTTCCCAATACTGATCACACTGATACGGTCCCTTTCTGGCTGCCGTGTCCAGTATTGATCACACCCATACGGTCGGTCCTTTTTGGCACTGCATATCCAATACTGATCACACCAATGTGATCCCTTTCTGGCACTCCGTGTCCAATATGATCACACTGATTTGGTCCCTCTTTGGCACTCCATTTCCAATATTGATCACATTGATCCCTTTTTGGCCATCATTTCCAATATTGATCAAATTGATGCGGTCCCTTTCTGGCCGCTGTTTCCGATATTGATCACATTGATGTATTGGCCCTTTCTGGCCCCGCTTCCTGACACTGATCATCCTGATGTGGTCCCTTTCTGGCCACCGTGCCCAATACTGATCACACCAATGTGCTCCCTTTTTGGCACTCTAATATTGATACACATTGATGAGGTCCCTTTTTGGCACTCCTTGCCCAATACTGATCACACTGATACGGTCCCTTTCTGGCTGCCGTGTCCAGTATTGATTACACCCATACGGTCCCTTTTTGGCACTGCATATCCAATACTGATCACACCAATGCGATCCCTTTCTGGCACTCTGTGTCCAATACTGATCACCCCGATGCAATCCCTCTGTGCCCGCCGTTCCCGGTACCGGCAGCTCCCCGTGCCCTTTCCGTCCCGGCCGCTCCCGTCACTTGTCAGACGCTCCCTTGCCCGCTCTGCGCTCGGCGCCGCGGCCGCACTTGGCGGACGCTCCCCGGGCCGCCCCTCCCCGGAAGCGCCGGCGGCCCCGGAGCGCAGGTAAACAGCCAAGATGGCGGCGGAGGCCGCGGGCCCGGCGGGGCCCGGCACCGGCAACGGCGGCGGCGGGACGGGCCTGACGGACCTGCCGGGCGAGCTGCTGGAGCTCATCCTCTGCTGCGACGTGCTGGGCGCCGCCGACATCGGCCGCGTGTCCTGCACCTGCCGCCGGCTGCGCGAGGCGTGCCAGCCCCGCGGCAAGGTGTGGCGGGAGCGCTTCCGCCTCAGGTGGGCAGCGCCGCTCGGCCCGGCCCGCCCGGGCTCGGGCGGGAGGGAACGGGCACCGCCGGGATTCAGCGGCACCGGGCATGGCCGGGCCGGCCTGGGAGGGTCGCGCGGGGCGGTGGAAGCGCCGCCGTCACCGCCCGATCCCTTCGCGGTGAGCTCCGCCCGGGCCGGGCGAGCCCGCGGCGCTCCGGTGGCACCGGGCGGGCACCGGGCACTGCGGGTGGGGAGGGAGCTGTGAAGGCATCGCTTCACCCCGTGCCGCGGGCAGGGACACCGGGCGCTGTGCCAGGCTGCTCCGGGTTTATCCAGCCTGACCTGGAGCACCTGCAGGGATGGGGCAGCCAGAGCATCTCCGGGCCGGTGTGCTGCGCTGCTCCGAGGGTCCTGCAGGGCTCCCTGCCCTTCCAAATCGCCTGGGAGGGACCAGGCTGAGCCTGCTGCTCGCAGGGGCTGCCTCTTGGCCAGGGATCAGGTTTGTGGACCTTTCCACACCACCGGGGCCCGCGGATCCCCTGCATTCCTAGGGCCAGCCCCACCTCTGGCAGTGGAATCATGCACTGGGGCTGTGATTTGGCCTCCCTGACCCCTCCAAAACTCCCAAAGCAGCAGCCAAAACCCATCTCAGGACTGATGCTGGGCAGCACTGAGGTGTTTCTGCCTGAGGGTTTGGGGAGAGCTGTTCTCACAGATGCCCAGGTCCTTGGTTTGGGGTTTTGCTGCTGTGCTGTTTCCCCCGGGGGCTGTGCTCGGTGGCACTGTGCATATTTTGGGATGAAGGGTCAGTGTGACACTGTGGTGCTGTGCTGGTCTCAGCAGTCCTGGGGGCAGCTCCCCTCATTCCTGAGGCTGTCCAGGCTCATCTCTTACCTGCTTTTGTCTGTGCTGGCACAGGAAAAGCAGCAGAGTTGCTTTCTCTCACTGCCACTTGGCTCCTGAAGTTCACCTCAGCCCGAATGTGGGGATTGTTCCCTTTTCCCCCCTTTTCACAGGGGTAAAAAAGCTGCTGAGGAATTACAGCTTCCCCACTGCACCAAGCCGTGGCTCTGGGACTGACTTTCAGCAGTTCAGTGCCTGCAATTCCTGCAAGTGTCAGCCTGGTTGGGATCCAGCAGCTGGAATGGGATGTGGTGGGTGATTGGCACACATTTCTCTCCTCCTCTCTCCTTGGTAGTGGAATTTTTGGCAGGAGGCTTCACCCTGACCTTGCCATCCTGGCTGGATTCCATTGTGAGCAATGGCACCTTCATCTTTCCAAAATTCCCAGTGTCCTTCCAAGCCATGAAATTCTCCTTTCTCATCCCAAAATAAAGGACTGTGATGGTTATTGTGAGGTGGCTGCATTTCAGCAGTAGCTGAAAGGCCAGGGATTCATCAGGAGAGAGGTTGTTATGTAATGTGAGGTTATTTGACTTCATTTTGTGGGGACAACTGCAGGGGAGTTTTATTATTAACCAGCAGTGAAATACCTTCCAGGTGTGGTTTGGACACTGCTAATAATTATTATACAGGAGGAGTGATTTCAATATTTGGCAAATTAAATATGTAAATTTATATAACCTGAAAAGACCCTAAGACAAAGGAAAATGTTTTGTATAAACCAGTAATAATGAACAGCATTTCAAAATATGGAATAAATCCCCCAGCAAATGAAAAGAAACCCCTTTCTCTGAGCTTCATCTCCAAAATATTTCCATCTGTGCTGATTCTTGTTCATGTTTCTCACACAAGTGATCCTGGTGTCTTCACAGCAGCAGCAATTGCAGTGCTGGCACCTATTTTATGGCACAAAGCTGTGTTGTGGCAGCACACACCCACTTTATTCAAAAAGGTGCTGCTAACAGCCCCCCAAAGCATGCCCTGGAGTTGGATTTTTAGCTGAACCTTGAAATTCTGCATAAGCTGTGAAATGTGTGGTCTTTGAGTCTCAGTAAAGGAAGGGTTTTATTACCAGAAAGCTGTGAGGTGTCGGGTTTTTTTTCCAAACAATTATTTCTTGTCTCTTGTCAAACTGCAGAAGCATTTAGCTGTCACAATTTGACTTCAGGTTGTGTTTTCCTCCCCTAGATGTTGCCACCAGCGAGGGCAGTGCAGGGAGCTGTGTTTTTAATGAGCTCCCCAAGGTGGTAGGAAGAACACAGGACAGAGAATTCCCCTTCTGTTCAGTGCCAGGTTGGCTTCCTTCTTTGTGGTAAACTCTTTTAATTATAAAACTGAAGCATTTAGGATGTTTAGGCATTGAAATCCTGGAGTGGGAGCCTCTGAAGGCTTCAGGAGAGTTGCTTTTAAATAATCATTAATGCACAGCTGCAGCTGGGGAGTTGTGCTTTGATGTCTGAGGTAATTTCATACAATTGAAAGCTGGGCACTGTCTGGGCTCTGTCTCAGCTCCTCAAGTCGTTCTGGAGGTTCTCAGGGAGGTGAAATATTAATGCTGCTGTTGTTCTGTGTGTGTGTGTGCAGGTGGCCATCCCTGCTGAAGTACTACAGCCACAGTGACAGTGTCAGCTGGCTGGAGGAGTACAAGGCACGGCACAACGCGGGGCTGGAGGCACAGAGGATCGTGGCCTCCTTCTCCAAAAGGTTCTTCTCAGAACATGTAAGTCCTCCTCTCTTTGTGTGTGTGTGCAGCAGCCCAGCCACTTGTCCAGTAGAATCATTAATAAAACCATTAATTGAATCATTAAGGTTGGAAAAGACCTCCAGGATCAAGTCCTGAACCGTGTCCCTCAGCACCATATCTTCATTTTCAAAGGACCTTTGAAAAGCCAGAGCTGACATTCCTAAATTCCCTCAGGAAAACAAATCCTGCCCCTCTGCAAGGAGAAGCTGAGAGCAGCACAGTGCAGGTGTCTGTAGGGCTGCTTGTGTTGGTCCCACAGCTTTATATGGACAGAAACCAGAGCTCAGAGGGGCTGAGGGTTCTCACAGCACCCTGGGATGGCATCTGGAGTACACAAAGAACGTTGTTGTTGTTGTTATTATTGTTATTTTCAGAAATTTTGGGGCTTGCAGATGATGCAGCCACAAGAGCCCATGTTCTACCCCTGATCTGCTCCCAGGAGGGTTTAGGCTGAGCCCAGCACTGGTCCTTGCCCCACCCAACAGCAGCTGCTGCCAGGAGATTTTCCTTCCAAGGGTCCAGAAAACTGAATTTCTTTGGAGGACAGCAATGGCACCACTTCCCTAAGCAGCTTGACAACCCTTTCAATTGATCAATTTTTCCTAATATCCAACCTAAACCTCCCCTGGAGCACCTTGAGGCTGTTCCCTCAACACTGCCTGAGCATTCACATCACCAGGCTGTATTCTTCTTTAAAAATCCTTAAACCATTCAAAAGTTGTTTATCTCTTAGAAGGGTTTTCCCTTTTTAAAAATGTGTTTGTTTAGTCTTTGTTATTATTTTTATTAGGAAAAGGTTCTTCTTCCCCCAGAGGGTGCTGGGCACTGCCCAGGCTCCCCAGGGTAGTGGGGACAGCCCTGAGGATGCCAGGGCTCCAGGAGCATTTGGACAGCACTGCCAGGGATGTGATGGGATTTTGGGATGTCTGTGCATGGTCAAGAGTTGGACTGAATGATTCTTGGTAGCTTGGGGTATTCCATGATTCCATAATAATTCAGAGATTCACCTTCCTTGATTGTGATCAATTCTTTTTATTAGTTTTTCTTGCCCCTCTCTCCACATCACCTCAACTGTGCACTCAGAGATTTTTGTATTTCCTGACTTTGTGTAAAATGCTGAAACACAGCCAGAAGGGGAGAGAGTTCCAAATGCAGAGGTGTGTGGAGTGCAGCACACCCTGGGGTTGCATTCAGCCCTGAAAGCTCTTTGCTTTGTGCTGGGAGCTCAGCCATGGCTCTGGGAATTCTGAAGGCCACGGGGTTTTATTGACACAAAGCACAGCTGCTGTTCCTCACTGCAGACCTTGTGCAAGGACGAGTTCTGAGAGCTGTCACAAGCCCTTTGAGTTCAGGAGCAAAGCACAACAGGCCCACTCAGTTGCAAAGTGTGTTTTTGAAGTTCTCCAGCCAGCCATGGCCCTGAAATGCTTCTGTGTTCAGTGGGGAGAAGGTGAAAATGTGGTGTCTCACACTGATGTGCACATGAGACAGGGGTTACTTGTCTGTTTGCTTGGTAGCTGTGGATTTTGGCAAGCTGTACAGCTGGGTCAGCCTGGAATTCTGTGAAATCAATATAAATACTGCCTGTAACTTTGGCTGAATTCAAAATCCCACACAAGAGCCACTAAACAGCCCCCCTTTTATGGCTCCTGTGCAGAAGGAAGGCAGCAGGGCCAGGTGGGTGTTTGGTGTCTCCTGGCTGCTCTGTTCTGCAGCTGCCAGACATTTTCCCATGGAGAATTGTCAGAGCATTAGCTGGGAGAAGCAGCTCCTGGATTCCTCCTGTTTTGATCACATATGCAAAGACCATGGAGAGACCATTAAGCAATGCCCAAAGGCCTTGTGATGAGAACCATCTCCTGTGGGGCCAGAAACTGCAGCTTGATTCCTTGCTCAGAGCTGAGAGGAGAAGGCTTTCAACCCATACATGAGCCCATATCCTGTAGTGAAAAGCTTGAAAGCCAATTTTTTTTTTTTATAGTTCAGCTAAAGTTTAAAAAGTAATTCTGAATTCTGGAAGAAAATAGCAGTTCTGAATATAGATGCAGAAGTGGTTGTTGCAAAAAATAAAGGCTCCTGCCTCTTCATTCCTCCAGGATGAATCTTCTGCACAGGGGAGTGTATGGAGGGGTTCAGTCAACCCCAAGCAGGAGTTGATTCTACCTTAAAATCACTTGCAGCTTGTGCCCACCCTGCATAAATGTGGTTCTGCTGGTCCTGAACTCAGCATCACAGCCCTAAATGCTGTGGAATTGAGCTGAAATGGCTATAGAATGTTCCTGGGGTTCTCAGTGGATTCATAAATCCATGAGCACAGACTGGGAGTATTTGGGGAGCAGGACATTTTTAAGATCTTTAATAAATTAAAAAAAAAAAGGATTAATTTGGTTTTGAGACTTTTTCTGAAGTTATGGGAGAATCTGTTGTGCTGTGCATGACTCCTTGTCTGCTTTGGCAGGTGCCCTGTGATGGATTCAGTGACATTGAGACTCTGGGGTGCCCCAGCCATTTCTTTGAGGATGAGCTGATGTGTATCCTCAACATGGAAGGAAGGTAAGAGGGGGCTGAGAAATTGCAGGGATTTCCCTCTTTCACCAGTTCAAGGAGAAAAACACCCTGGTTAATGCCTGACCTCAGCTTCTGCCCCTGGTCGCTCGTTAAACAACACCCCCAGGCTTGCTGAGGCCTGGTTTCACAGCAGATTGAGTATTTCCAGAGGAAACCATGGAAACCTTGTCCCACAAGAGGAGATCCTCTGGCTTTGTGGTGCTTTTTGTTGTTTATTTCCCTGTCAGCTCATGGTATCTCTTGGGACATATCCCATGCACCCTCAGCTCTGCCTAAGCAGTTCCCATCATCTTATTCTTTTTTGATTTAAGCCTGGGTCAGTTTGCTGAAGTGATTTGCAGGATTAGGCCAGAGCACCAGAGGGAAGCAGGAATCCTTCAGGAATGGCACCATGAATCCCTGTACCCTGAAATTCCAGCTTTTTCTTTCCTTTTCTGAGCTGGGGTAGGTTGGTCCAATTCTTGTCCCCAGAGAAGCAACTCAGTTGAATTCAGCCACTGCAAAATTTGCAGTTCTGTGAATTGTTCAGCCAGGTGGTAAATAAAACTGCTGGGTTTTATCTGCCTGGGTAATCTCATCACCTTGATTAACACTGGGCAAGATGATTATGTTTATTTGAAGGTTTTGTTTGCTTTATTTGAAGGTTTTTCTGCTGGTACCACCTACCCAGGCTGAGTTTGGTGTGATACAAAGCTGTGATAAATGTCCTTAATGGGGCCTAATAGCCTTGATTAGAGGGACTGTTAATAGGGCTTGAAAAAACCCAACTGGAATGGCAATCATCTCATTTTTGCCTTTTCCCATCCATTTTATTGCCTTTTCTATTTGAGCTGGGCCTGAGCATCTCTCATTTGACAACTGGTTAAAAAGCTTTTGAGGCTTTGCACTGGCCAAATGCCTCCCCATAAAGCAGAATTGATGCTAATTACACCCTGATTAAGCTGTAGTCCATGCCATTCAGGAGCATTAGGCTAAATCATCTCCCTGGAAGATATCCCAATAAAGCAGTTGTCCCTATTGAGGATCCCAGTTTATTGGAAGAAGATAAAATATTATGAGTTTTGATTGCCCTGCTGTCCAGGAGGATGGAGACACTTTAGAAAGTGATGGGGCTTTGCTGTAAAAAGTTTTGGAATTGTGTCATCTACAGAGCAACTGTTGATCTCCTCCTGCCTTTTCAGAGCTACAGAGTTGGTTTTCCTCTGGGGAGTTTAGTTTTTCTTCTGAATACTATTGGACTGACATTCATGTCCCTCATCAATCTATTTTTAATGCTGAGAGGATGCTTTAGGAGTGGCTCTGGAGAGATGCAGTGAGACAGAGGGTAATGTTTTATGAATAAAGTACAGGATTTTAATCAGATATTCCTGAGCTCCTTTAATTAGGATCTGAGTTGTTTCCCATGATAATGTATCTTCTCAAAAGTATGTATTGGTGATGGGATGAAAACTGGAGATGATAGGAGCAATGTTTTGCAAGTTGTGTGGCTTTTTGTGATAAATTCCCCTCAGCATTCCCCTTCTGGTTTAACTTTCAGTGACTGTGCTTGTTGAGTAAAACAATAACCCAAAACTGTAAACTTGTATTAAAACTGAAACCAACTGTTCACCCTTCAAATACCTATTTAGAGAAATGCTTCCTCTTGTGTTTAACTGTGCAGGAAAGGTCTCACCTGGAAGTACTATGCAAAGAAAATTCTCTATTTCCTACGGCAGCAGAACATATTAAAGAACCTGAAGGAGTATCTGCAGCGCCCCACGGAGAGACAATCCTTCCTGGAGGGTGAGTGCTTGGCACAGAGCCCCTCAGGACAGCTCTCCATCCTGCTTTCACTTGCCAGGAGCTTGCCTTGCTTAGATGCAGCAAGCCCTTGCCTAATGACTCAGAGTTCAGGCTGGATTTTGGATGTGTCTGGAATCCTTCCCATCCCACAGCAGCGTTGCATCAAAATGTCAGGATGGCATCAGGTGCTGTCAGTGCTGTGTGCTTGAAAAATCAGCCCTGGACAGCTGGGTTGAAGGCAGAAAATGGTAAAACACTGCAATCTTGAACAAGGTGCTGAAAAAATGAGCTGGAGCTCAGCATCCTCATTACTGACATTGCTGCTGTGGCCCCTGGGCTGATTCCCAGTCAGCTCTCTGCTTTCCCCTTTCCCAGGAGCTCCTCAGATAAGGGCAGGGAGCAAGCAGAGGGAATTGTTGTAGCCTGAGCACTGGGAGTGTCTCGAGAACTGAGTGCTGGACTTTGGTGGGAAACAAATCCAAGTCACATGGTGGGAGGGCACTTACACCTGCTGAGAAAGAAAAAAATCTTTCTTCTGCTTCTTTTGCTCTTCATGTCCTTAGTCTGGTGGATTATTCTCCTTCTGTCTTTGAATGGCTCAGAAGCTGCCAGGGGCTGTAGAAGAGTCCCTTCCTCTTGGTCCACACTCCAAAATGTCCCTGAAAGAGGGCAAAAGAGGCTGTAACACCAAAGCTGGTTCTTGTTAATGCAATAGGCTTTGAAGAAGGGACTGTTCGGGCAAGAAGAGAAAGCAAAAAGTGTCATTTTCTAGAAAAAAACAAATTGATTATGAGATTTAGTCATGTGGGTGACAAATATGTGTGGTTTGTTTGCCATGAGCGTGCCTTTGAAGCACCAGCAGGAGGTGTTTTGGGAATTTCAGCACAGGGAACACTTTGGGAGGACAAAAAGGAGACACGGGGCCCTGCTGAATTCCCTGATTTACAGACCAGTCATGGACATGCTGACAAAGCCATGTAGGAGGCTGGAAGAGGTATATGGTCCATGCAAAATCCTTGCAGCTGATTCCAAAAATTGAACAAGAGGAGATTTTGGAAAGAGCAGTGGTACCAAGGAGAAAGATCTGTGAAATGAAAATGTTTTCCTGCAGAGGCTGGGGCAGGAGGAAAGCTTGTCCTGTTCTGTGTTGTGTTAGGAAGATGGAGAGCAGGTGTGGAAGAGAAAGATGAATGTAGCAGATAAGGAAATGATGAACAAGGATGATATGGAGGATGTGACAGGGAGCAATCAGAACTGAGGCAGTTTGAGTGAAGCTGGGATTGTTTCAGGCTCTGAATAAAAATCTCTGTACGTTGGGGAGGTGCCAGGGGCTGCAGAGCTGGTCAAGCCTGACCCAGCAGCATTCCTGCTCAAGGTACAGAAGCCTTTCAGCATGGTGGAGAGGGCAATACTGAGTGCAGCTGGTAATTTCTCATGTCAGCTCAGTCTCTGCACTTTGTGTATCCAGGAGATGACTGCAGGTCAGACACAGAGCTCTGCTGTTCTGCTGCAACCGCTCGCTGCATGCCTGGAATGTAGAGCAGGCAAAAGCAAGCAAAGAAAAACTGAAGTCCTGTTTCTTATGCAGTTTGTTTTTTCCAGGTGCTGTTTTGATTGATCAGTACTGTAACCCCCTGTCAGACATCTGCCTGAAGAGTGTCCAGGCTCAGGTGGACGATATCACGGACAAAGTGCGCAAAGTGCTGCGGACCAAGAACCCCAGGCACCCCAGCTTGGCTTCCAAGGCAGGTACTGTACAGAAATGTGCCTTCCTGCAGGGCCTTCCTGCCCCTCTGCACAGCTGAAACAGCTGGGGAATTGTGGCAGCTTTAAGAGCTGTTGTTTTTATCCCCTGCCAAACAAAATTGTGACATTTACTGAAGCCATCATTCAAGAAACAGCTGTTCAATAGCCCAGGGTTCAGTCCATCTGATGCTGAAAGAATTGGGAGGGGAATTCTGTTTTTTTCCCATTTGTCTCTGGAATCTTATTAGTGCTGTTATCTACAGCTGAGCTGTGGGACTGGGAAACAACCTCTTCCCTGCCAATCTCAGAAAATAATTAGTGGAAAGGTGCATGTTTATCATCTCCAAAGGTCAGGCAGCATCTTGCTCCATGGTTTTATAAACACTGAGTAATTTCTGGCTTCCAAGGAGAGACTGAGCCTGCCCATGTGAAGATTTCATTGCAGAAAGGTTGAGTGCTCTTGTTTTCTCAGTCTTTATTTCATTACATGTGTTTGCAGGAGAGGTTCTCATTCCAGAAGTGGAACTTCAGAGGCAGGTGCTTGATGCCATGAACTGTGTCCTGTATGAGCAGCTGAAATACAAAGGAAATGAGCTGGATTACTACAATTCCCTCAATTCCTACATTCACCAGGTATGTGTGTGTCACGTAAAATCTGGGAGGCTGCAAGGCTTGAGACACTTTGTCTGAATGTAGCCAGACAAGTAATTCTCTGTGAAGAAGAACTCTTAAATAAATATGTTACCCTTCAGTGCATATTCTGTCAAGTTGCATTTTCAGTTGTGAAATCAACCCTTGAAATTCATGTTTTTCTTAAACCCTGCCTGTGTTTTTGTCATGTTTTTCTCCCCCAGGTTTTGATCCGCAGGACAGGAATTCCCATCAGTTTGTCTGTGCTTTATTTAACAATTGCCAGGCAGCTGGGAGTCAAACTGGAGCCTGTCAACTTTCCCAGCCATTTCCTACTGCGATGGTGTCAAGGGAAAGAAGGGTGAGTGACCTGCTGAACTCTGAAATTGTGCCCACAGTGACAAAAACCAGAACATATTTCCAGCTCCACACCTCTGTGAGAGTGTTTAATTGTGTTCCATCTGCCTGTACAGAGGGAAAGATCAGATCTTCAGGAAAGTTTTCCTAGAACTCAGCTGCTGCTGCTGAAGAATAACAGATTTCCTGCTCTAGATTTAGAGGAAAATGTTTAATTATTTTCCACATGGAATTATAACCTATACAGAGGGGAAAAACCAGATCTTTAGGAAAGTTTTCCTAGAACTCAGTTCTGCTGCTGCTGAATAATAACAGATGTCCTGAAATAATAGTACCCATGAGGTGATGTGAGAATTATGGAAAAGAGAGAAGGTACCAGGTAGTCTCTGTTTAGGAAGGAGCTGAGAAATGAAGATGTTTAGGAAAGCTTTCCTGAAAATCAGTTCTGGTGCTGCTGAATAATAACAGATTTCCTGAAATAATAATACCCCTGAGGTGATGTGAGAGTTATGGAAAAGAGGGAAGGTACCAGGTAGTCTCTGTTTAGGAAGGAGCTGTGGAATGAAGGACATGGATTGGAAGTGCTGAGGGAAGAACAGAAACAGCAAACCCTGCTTTACCACGAGACCCTGCTCACAGTCTGGGCTCTCTGTTGCCTCCTCAGGAGCACAGATATTTTTGACTACACCTACATCGATGCCTTTGGGAAGGGGAAGCAGCTGACAGTGAAGGAGTGCGAGTACCTGATCGGGCACCACGTGACAGAGGAGTTCTATGGAGTGGTGACCTCCAAGGAGGTCCTGCAGCGCATGGTGGGGAACCTGCTGAACCTTGGCAAGAGGTGAGCTGAGGATCCAAACCCTGGGGAAAAGGAGCTGGGGTGCATTATCTGCATGTCCAATATTGCTGCTCCCAAAAGGTGTCACTCACCCCATGAGATCCTGAAAATTCCCTGTGTCACAAGGCATTTTAATCACCTGCATCTGAGGGGAAACAAAAATATTTAGTGAAACAAGTTCCTCTCAAGAAAATAGACAAGATGTTTTATCTTCTCTGTGAAAAGCTGATAGGGACTGTCCACCTTGAGAGCAAAGCCTTTTCCTGTCATGTGGTAGGCACAACCCCCATGTTCAAATGAGCATTTTCAGAGATCCTGTTGGTGTGTAGAACATCAAGTTTTGTTTCCAAATCCTCCTCACAACTTCTTTCCTGAGCATCCACAGACAGACTCCCAGGAGTGGAAGGATTGTTGTAGGTGTCAGGGGAACAAAAGGCTTGGAGAGTGAATTCTCTGACCAAGGAGAGGAGCAGTGGGTGGGAGGGCAGAGTTCAGTGATCAAGTGTGTGGAGTGCTTTTCCTTGTAGCAGGCTGATGTGGTGAGTGACAGTCCGTGCTGGAGTCACTGCTGTGAGCATGCTGTGCCTGCAGCACCATTCTGGGGACTCCCCCTGGCCCTGGGAGCTCTGGGGACAGGGTTGCAGAGCCTCACAGGTGAGTTTCCTTTCTGCTGGCAGAGAGAGCACTGACCAGTCCTACCAGCTCCTGAGGGACTCCTTGGACCTGTACCTGGCCATGTATCCAGACAATGTGCAGCACCTCATGCTCCAGGCCAGGTTGTACTTCCACCTGGGAATCTGGCCAGAAAAGGTACCTGGGCACTCAGGGGAATGCTTTGGGGAAGGCTGAGCACTATTAACACTGGGTTATTGATTTCTGGGCTATGTCAGCCTGCATTACAGTCTGCCACCATTTGTTTCTGTAATAAATGCAGTTGGAGGAGTTCTCACATTGCAGGGAATCAATTTGAAGCAGGGAGAGTGGATGATTCTTGGCTGCTTGTCCTGGGGGAGGCTTGGGAGCAGCTTTGAGTCATAATTTATGATTTACAGCTTGTCTTGTAACCAACACCATGGACTGTGAGTTCTAAGAGCATCCTGTGCTTAAATTGTGGTAAAACTCCTGCTGGGCTCCTGGAAAGGGAGCAATTACCTTATCAGAAAACTTTAGGAAGTTATCTTTTATAAATAAAACCAAAGCTGTGCTCCCAACTTTGGCCACACAGTCTGTGGCTCTTGTGAAAAAGCAGCTTGATATTCTTGTCCTTGGAATTCCTTTTCCTTCAGGGTAACAACTCCAGTCCTGTTATCTTGGGAGTGTGGGAAGGAAGGTGCTGAGATTTACAGGTTGTCTGGATCATCCAAGCCTTTCACTGAATCAGGGAAGAGCCTGTAACTCAAAAAACCCTGATTTTTTTAGTGTGTCACTGCAGCACAGAGGTTTTTCCTTCTCAGAATTCCCTGTGCTGGTTCAGTGGAGCCTGTACCAATTCCATCTGCGAGGTTTGGGAAGGGGACAGGGAGATTGGCTGGACAGCTGAGCAGAAGCAAAGCTCTTCCCACCAAATCAACTGGAACAGGATGCTGGAGAAGCTGCCTCCTTCCCTTTGAAGAGCAAACTGTGCTAAGCTTGCCCTTCCTTTCTTGTGGCAGCAAATTTTAGGGTCAGCATAGAAAAACCAGCGCCAAAAAATTGTGTATGGGAGGGACTCAGTGAGCTGGATATAAATATGGAACACTGAAAGATTTTCCTGCCCCTTCCTGGCGCTCAGGGCAGTTTGGAGAGCACCAGATTTGGATTTGCAGCCCCCCAGAACACAGAACCCAACCCCAGGGCTGAGCTTTACTGAGTTTTACTGAGCTCTCTGCACCAGCTGCAGTGGAAATGAGCAAATTTGGATTTTTCAGGACTGTATCCAGTCGTTCCAGGCTGTCAGGCAGGATTGCAGCTAACCAGAGAGAATGCTGTGTCTGACAGGACACAATGTACCAGCTTTGACAGGAGCTGCCAGATTTATGGATGGCTAGGAAATCTAAAAAGTCCTGCAGAGCTACACTTAAAGTTGCCCTAAATATTTGTAAATAACAGTAAATAAAACTGCCGAAAATCTCTGGCAGCTGTGGTTTCTCCTTCCTTTAGGATTTTTCAGGATTTTCACATCCTTCATAATTCTCAATAGAATTAAAGTGGCCAAGAAGCCTGAGCTGTGTTTCTTCTCATGAATTACTCACTTGTCCTTTATTTAAATGGATTTTCCTCGATTTTTGGCTGCTGTTCATGCTGAACAGCCTGAGATTTCCATACCTCTTCTGCTGCTGCTCTGAACTTAATGACCAAACCTATGATCAAGGAGACAATCCTTTTTCCAGGTGCCAAAGTGTGACAGATTTTGGGACTTGAGGTATTGGATGTTGAGACAGATATCTGTCTTTTCCCATCATGTTTACACAACAGGCTGGGGTTTTTTTCCTTGCTTTTACCAAAAAAATTTAAATTTGCTTTGCCTGCCTCTAACAAACTCAGCAGCAGGTGCTCTGATGTTGTGCCAGAGGGTGTTGGGAGGCTGGAATTGTGGATGTGCAGACCTTGCTGCTTTGTGTTCTTTACTCATCCTGAGACAAGCAGCTCTTCTGTCTTGTTCCATGGGGAAGCATCATGGAGGTTTATTTCCATTTCCTCCTGTGCTGCCCTATTTTTGCTCCTCACAGACATGCTGAGAAGCTCTTTTAAGTTAAAATATTAGTTCTCAAGAGCACCAGAAGTCACCTGGAATCACTTCCCAGCAGCATTTTTGGGACATTGGGAACTGCATTCTCATGACCAGAAACATTGAGAGGTGCTCTGTGGGCACTAAAGAGGATGTGATGAACTCGTGGGGCTGAGTTTTAAGAAGCTGCTGAGCTCTCCAGTGCCTTTCCTGAAGCTGGGAGCTTTACAAAGAGAAAAGGAATAAGAGCAGGCTGTGTGCAGGCTGAACATGTAGCTGTGGCAGAGAACAGTGTGGAAGATGTTGTGGCAGATCTCAGGGCACTCACTTGCAGCTGACTCCAGCCATACATCTGTATGTGTTTATGTCTGGGTCTGAAAAGAGAGGTGTCTGCTAAGGAAGGCAGGAGCCTCCCCTGAAGTGGAAAATGCAAACCCCCTACCTCTGAATTATTATGATTTTGAATTTAAGGGGCTCTCAGGCAAAACTATGGGAGTAGGAATAACAGTTCTTTACTAGGAAAATTAAAAATACAAATGCAATAGTACAAACAAAGCAAACCACTGCCAGAGTCAGACCATGCCCTGCCCCTGTGTGTCAGGGGGTGGCACAGCCCCATCCCATGGGGGCTCAGCCCTCCTGCAGTGCCAGCTGTGCTGCTGCTGGAGCAGGGATCCTGCACAAGGGGGGAGTTTTCCTCTGCAGCTCCAGGGCTGCTGCAGATGGGCCTGGGCTCCCTCTGGCAATGCAGGGCAGCAGAAAGCTGCTCCTCTGGCAATGCAGTGGGCAAAGGCTGCTGTGCTGCTCCAGGCTCAGATTGGATCCAGGTAGGAATGCTTGGCTCCTCCCCTGGGCACAGCATCTCCCCATGGGATGCTGGAATTGGATCAGCCCTGCAGGGACACTCAGTGGCCATGGACAGCAGAGATCTCCTGGAGGGAGGATTGGCTGTGGGAGAGATAAAGAAAAAACTGCCCCATGGACAGCAGAGAACTGCCTCAGCTCTGACAGGTGGCAATAGAATACACAGTTACATCTTCTAACCTAAGACAGTTTATAAGTTGTGCAGCTGCAGGGACATGTCCTGACCCTGTTTTTGCTGTGGTTTGGAAGGTCCTGGACATCCTGCAGCACATCCAGGCCCTGGACCCATCCCAGCATGGGGCTGTGGGGTACCTGGTGCAGCACACCCTGGAGCACATCGAGCGGCGCAAGGAGGAGCTGGGCCCCGAGGTCAAGCACCGCTCGGATGAGAAGCACAAGGAGGTTTGCTTCTCCATTGGGCTCATCATGAAACACAAGAGGTGAGCTTGGAGCCTTCCCCAGATCAGCTCTGTAGCAGCAGAGCAGAAGGGTTTGAGCTGACAGCGCTGAGATGTGGTTTAGTGCCAAGGAGGAGTGGGAAATGCCAGGCACGTGCGTCTGTCCCATGCGGGAAAATGGGGGAGGCTCTGGGAGTGCCTGGAGAGAGCAAATGTTTGCACTGCAGAGAGCCTGACTGGTCTGAGTCATCCCCTGTCACACAGGTAACATCCCCACAGCACAGAGCTCTCCAGGAAACAGCAACAGTCACTTAATGAGGGACTGTCCCACAGAGTCAACTTCAGAATCGATTCTGATATTCCCAGGACAGTTTGTGGATGTTTCCCTGCGCTCTCATTCCCTGTTCTGCCTGCACTGTGTTGCTTTGGCCACTCCTCTGACTCGCCAAGATATCCAGAGCATATTTGAGGGATATCAGCAGTGACAGTTAAAACACCTCACAGTTAACCCCATAAATATTCTGTAAATCTGTAAATAGTGATGGCTTTGTTCTCAGTGTTGGGGTTGCCATGTCTGTGTGATGAGCACAGAAGTAGTTACACAGCCCAGCAGGGTGGTTGATCCTTCCTTATTTCTTCCTTCCTCTTCTGGCTGCTGACTTCCAGGCTCTTTTCCATTCTCTTTTCTTGCTCACATTTGGTTTTCCTTTGTCTTCAGCTGTTTATTCCTGTCTGTTTATCCAGTCATTCATAGTCACTTCCCTCCACCTCAAAATACAAACACAAAGTCATTCTGAATTGTTTTTTTCTCCCTCTTGCTCTTGTCCTCCTTGTGCCAGCTCTCAGGAGGTTCCTATCCTGTTTGTGCTCTGTTAATCTTGAGGAAAAAGAGCTGGCTCTGGAGTTTCCACAGCCTTTGTGTGCAATTTCTTGACTCAGGTATGGCTACAACTGTGTGATTTATGGCTGGGATCCTGCCTGCATGATGGGCCATGAGTGGATCCGGAACATGAACGTGCACAGCCTCCCCCACGGCCCCCACCAGCCCTTCTACAACGTCCTGGTGGAGGATGGCTCCTGCAGATATGCTGCCCAAGGTGAGCAGGGGCTCCTGTGGGCACTCTCTGCCCACATCAGGACACAGGGGTGCTTCATTGGTTAATTAAGTGTGGTTAATGAAGCTTGTAAAGGTGGAGGTAGGAAGGAAATGATCCTGAGGCATGGCCTGCTCTGTTTGCTCTCCATGAAGTCAGCACTGCTGGGATGGCCATGAAAACTCACTCTGGTGTGATCTCCTCTTGCCCCAGGAGTGTTTTGGACACACTGATGGTGTGAACCTTGATTGCTGCTTTGAGAGAAATAATTCAGCTTCTGCTGGAGGCTGAAGGTCAGTCAGCAGCTCCCAACAGGACCTGGAAATGGGATTTGGTGAGGGGCTGCTGGCCAGGACATGGTTCTGGTCACTGTCACATGCCAGGATCCCAGAGGACACGGGTAACCTGGCTGTGAGTGCCACCTTTAACCAGAACAAAAATGAATGTCTCCTCACAAGTGCAGGGAGGTGTAGAAATCTCACATGTGCTTCATGCAACAAACCATAAGAGGAAACTCTTGTCTGGTGGTCAGAGTGTGTGGTTGGGGTGCAGGAAGAACTGTTGAACTGAGGTTCTGAAGAAAATTACAGAAGAGAAGCACATGTGTGACTCTGTACACTGTAAAAATGTTAATTTGCCTCCTGTTTGTGTTCTCCCTTTGTCAGGGAGGTCCCATCCAGGCAGGGCAGCTGCACAGGAGAGTGTGTTTGGCTAAGGGAAGATGTAGAAGCTGCTGGAGGGAAAATACTGACCAAAATGCCCTTTCCCTGGGTGCTCCCTCATGTTCTGTCCCCTGAGTGTGACAAGAGTGTGACAAGAGGTGGTTTTACAGGCAGGGACACTCCTCCCTCTGTAGATCTAAAGTGCAGGTATTTCCCATTGTCCTGAGATTGACTTTTTTATATTCAGAAGCCCAAAAACGTGAAGTGGCAAATCCTGATGGCTCAGCTCAGGCAGGGCTTGGCCTCAGAGAGTCTTAAACCCAGAAATGCTCATGTGCCATGAGTCGATATTAAAATGTGCATCTTGGTAATTACCTAATCAGGTAATTGTCCCCAGTGCTGCTGGGGCTGAGTCATCACTTATCTTGTGTCTAATGATGTTTAAACAAACAGAACCCTGTCTGGTCCCACAGTTGTTGCAGGGTAGGCTGACACTGTTATCTCTGTGTAGGAGACATTGCTATCACTGCATCTCTGTGGCCTGCAAGAGTTCTGATACTGCTGGGGAGAAGTGAAGGGTTTGTTCTTGCTGCTATTGATATCCCTTCTAAAACATCCTCAGATCATTTGGGAAGGATTATTTCATATCCTCCTGACCTGACTCTGGGGAGGGAGGGAGGGAGAGATTTTGCTGAAAGAATCCTAAACAAATCCTCATGTGGAGTTTAATTTAACCAGCTCAGAAATAACCCCAAGCTTATTATAGATAAATGTACCTCAGTTTGAGGCCTTCCTGTAAATCTGTGGGTTGAGTGCAGTTAATTCCAGAACTGCTGTGTTGTTCAGGGAGTTTGGTACCTGTCCACTCTTGTCTGTGTTTTGTTTGCTTTGTGACAGCACAGGAGAGAGATCTGTAGCTCAAAACTGCTTGTCAGCACCTTTGGGAGGCTCCCACCTTGTGCTGAACTCGCCTGTGTCAGCCTGTTCCCCTGCCAGCTGCTGTTCCATCCCTGCAGCTTCATCCCTGCAGCCCCATCCCTGCAGCTCCATCCATGCAGCTCCATCGCTGCAGCTCCTGAGCACAGCTCCATCCCTGCAGCTCCATCCCTGCAGCTCCATCCCTGCAGCTCCCCATCCCTGCAGCTCCCCATCCCTGCAGCTCCCCATCCCTGCAGCTCCCCATGCCTGCAGCTCCATCCCTGCAGCTTCCCATCCCTGCAGCTCTCCATCCCTGCAGCTCCTGAGCACAGCTCCATCCCTGCAGCTCCCCATCCCTGCAGCTCCCCATCCCTGCAGCTCCCCATCCCTGCAGCACCCCATCCCTGCAGCTCCCCATCCCTGCAGCTTCCCATCCCTGCAGCTCCATCCCTGCAGCTCCATCCCTGCAGCTCCCCATCCCTGCAGCTCCTGAGCACAGCTCCATCCCTGCAGCTCCATCCACAGCTCCTGAGCTCAGCCATGCTGCTGCAGAGCACTCAGCAGTGCAAATTGTTTTTCCGCAGTGGTGCAGTATCCAGAAAGGTCCTTTGCAAGCCTCTCGGACTGCAGCAGGCTGCTGAGGCATGGAAAGCTCTGGTGCTGCTGGCTGCACACCCTGGCATGCAGCAGCTTCAAAGAGCCTGCATGGATTAATAGGAATTCTCTGTTCCCACTAATGAACTGGATTTCAGAGACAGATTATTCCTGAATGACGTTCTCTGCACCCCAGCTCGTTCTTGCCCTGCCCAAAGTCAGTCTTTGATCCTGATGCAGATTTTTTTCCCCTAGCTAATACTACCTGTTTTATCTGGCACTGTGCTGGAAAAAAAATGACATCATTTGGGGAGTGCTGCAGGGCTCTAGCCTGTGGGATTTACTCCCAGTCCCTGCTCTGCACCAACACTGCAGAGCAGAGCAACCCTGGGCTGGGTCACCTTTGGGGTTCAGTGTTCCAGGGTCACCTTTGGGGTTCAGTGTTCAGGGGCCACCTTTGGGCTTCAGTGTTGTTTAACTCTTGTGCCTAATCAGGTTATCTGGAGGAAGGGAGCCACTGTGGGAGATACTAAATGTGTCCTTCTTAGGGACTTTCACTGGACTTGGGGAAGTTTGGATTTAGGGAAGTTTGTTTTGCTGGAGGCACGTGCTGGGCTTTGGCATGGTGGAAACACAGGCTGAGGGAGGAAGGTGGGCTCACCTTGGAGCATCTGAGGGGGATCTCTCCTCAAACAGATCCCCCAGGGCTGTGAGGGATTGGGGGAGCAGAGCTCACTGCTGCAGCTTCTCCCCACACTTACAGCCGAGTCCTGTGACCAGCAGAGTGGGAGCAGCACGCTGCTCCTCCAGCCTCATGCCAGGCAATCCAGGCACAAGCCAGTTGCCACGTCCCTGGTGAGTGGAGCCATCAGGAGGTGAGGCTCTGTGAGCACTCACACTGACCTGCTCTCTGCCCATTTTCCTGCATTAGGGTTAATTTTTTCCTTTCAGGCACCAGATTTGGTGTTTCTAGAAACACAAACAAGGCCTGAGAGAGGCCCAGGGTTCACTGCCCTGCTGTTCTGTGGTGGTAACTGCTGCTTCCCTTCCCTGGCAGAGAACCTGGAGTACAACTCTGAGCCTCGGGAGATCCCTCACCCCGACATCGGCCGCTACTTCTCCGAGTTCACCGGCCTTCACTACCTGGCCAACACCGAGCTGGAGATTCGCTACCCCGAGGATCTGGAGCTCACCCGAGCCACGGTGCAGAAGATTTACAGCTCAGGCAAGGAGTGAGTGCCAAAGGCAGCCTGGGGACAGAAGCAGCTGGAGTGTAGCTTTACCCTCTCTGCAGAACTTGCGTGGGAAGCAAGTTTGGTGACAATCCTTTGGCTTAATGCATTGAAAACTGCACTGAACTTGGAAACTGGTGCTACAGCATCTTCCCGTTGTGTCTGCCTGGCCCAGGGACACAGGGACACTTTGGGACTTGAGGCCCAGCAGGAGGATCTTGCAGGGACAGCTGTACCAGGAGCGTTGTCCTTGGGAAGGATCTGCACATTCTGCTCCTTCTGTGGTGGCCTTAGAAGGTCAGCACAGAGAGGTCCTGGTGTGGAATATGGAGGAATCCCCTCTTCCAGAGAAGGAAGTGGCTTGTCCTGGCAGTATTTTTGTTTGGCTGTGTCTGTCTGGTTTGGTTTGAGTGTGTATCCCATGCAGGCAATAGTTTTTAAAGTCTCTCACGTTTCGCTGTTGTTTTCTCTGCTCTGAATTTCTGGGTCAGGTATTGCTTCACCTCTGTAGTCTGATTGTTCCTAGAGCTACTGTTCCAATCCTGAATATCCTTCTGGGCCTGGCAATATTCTCATGGGCCTGGGAAAGAGCTCCAGCCACAAAACCAGCAGCAGTGAGGCTGGTGAGCAGTGCTGACCCTGGGGCCAGGTGGCCACCTCACTGATGGCAGAGCCTGCGACAGCAGAGGAGCTCCTGGCCCTTTTCCATGCCTGCTGAACACACCCAGCCCATGTCCTGACCTTGTTCTTCGGTCTGTCCATCCTGTGTGTCCAAGGTGGGGTCCGTGGCACAGCCATGAGTGTTCCCAGAGGAGTTAGAGCCTCTGGTGGGACCTTGAGTGACTTCGATGGACGCGGAGCTGCCGCTCGCTGCCATCTCCAATTTTTTTTTCCAATAGGTATTTATGCAATACATGGAATGATGACTGGAACCTGGCCATCCCTGGAGTCAGCCAAAGCATTATGGAAGCAAGATGTTAATTGCTGCAGCTTGAGGCCTTCTACCTTCTTGCCAAAAGAAAACGGATTCTAGGGGGGCGCAGGCTTGGCTGCCTACGAGGGAAGAGCTTCAGCAGCTCGAGGCACATGACTTTTAACCTTGACTGAAAGGCCCAGACAGAACCACTGCAGAAGAGGTTTTCCTCTGGGCTCAGGGGCTGTGGGGTGCAGAGCGACACAGTGTTTGTGCATATCTTTGTGGTTTCTGAAGCAATGTGTGTAGAGTAGCTGCAGCTCGTGTCTCCTGTCACTGTCCACTTGCAACACAGTAATTCTTCTCTCTGAGCTGACAATTAGGGCCCTGTAGAGGTAGGTGGATGCTCTTTAGTCTCTTATGCACTACAGGTATCTCCATGTGGAATCACAGCCCTCCTCTCCAGCAATGCCTGCCCTGCATGTCACCTCCTGCAACCCTGAGCACTGGTTTGCTGTGGAAATAAATGCTGAGAGCCCAGCACTTTGGTGGTGGTGGTCTGCAGGGATCTGGGGCTCCAGAAGGAGCAGCCTGTGGGGAGAGAGTGAGGAATGCTGAGGGGGCTCTGCTGCAAGCAGGACTCTGTCTTTAAAGAGTCAGAATCCCAGAATGGTTTGGGCTGGAAAGGACCTTAAAGCCCCTCTTGTTCCCTGAGCAGGGACCCTTCACTATCCCAGGTCTGTCCTGACAGGAACCTGGAGGAGGGAGGAGTTCCCATGGTGAAGCAGGGTAGGGAATCCTCAGGCAAAAAACCTGAAATTCCATCTCTTGTTCTTGAGGGTTGGAGTAGACCCCAAACCTCCAACCCACTGTGAAAGCAGATCCCAAAAGATTCCTGGCAGGGCTGCAGGGTTGGGAATGGGGCTGGTGAGTGCCAAGGTGGCTGAGAAGGAGCAGAGCAGGGCTTGGGCTCCCCATTCCCAGCTGCCAGCAAGATTCCTGGGGGTTTGTGCTCCTTTCTGTTGCCACCTGGGCCTCTCTGCAGTGCTCCCAGGGAATTGCAGAGCTCACAGGAACCCTCAGCACCAGGAGCTGCCTGAGCTGCAGCCGTGCCATAAAGAGCCACAGGAAGCACTCAGAGTTTCCCTGGGAGCTGGCCAGTGCCTGCCAACCCACCTGGGGAGCTGCTGGGTGCTTCAGGGTCCCAGAGCTGCCAGCAGGGCCCTTTCTGTCCCTCTTTTGGGTCACTCTGTGCTCACAGCCTGAGAGGAGCCTGGCCCAGGAGGAAGTTGCTCACCACGGGCTGCAGAAGGGTTGTGTGCTCAGGGACTAACCCTGGAACTAAATCCTCATCCCCTGGCAGGAGTTTTTGCAGGAGCTGTGACCTCAGGCAGCTCTGCCTGCTCTAGGTGCTGCTCACATCCACACCTGGGCTGTGGATGTTGGGTCACCCAGAGCACCAACACAGCCTTGGAGGTGCCACATTTGGAAAGATTGGGCTGAAAAATTGGAAATATTGATTCAATGTGTTTTCCACACAACCTCAGCCCAGGGGCCAAGTCAGATTTTGGGATTTGAGACAAACCCAAAGGGAATGCTGAGTTCCCTTGGTCTCCCATGAGGGACAGGTGTCCCCATTGCCTCCAGTGCTGCTTGTCCTGGGTGGAGTCTGGTCCTGGGGAGGAGAAACTCCCCTGTGAGCACCTGCTGCTGTGGGAGGCCTCAGCCCAGCATCCAGGAGAGCTGGAATCTCCCAGGATACATCCAGGGAAACCTGGAAACCCCCAGGATACATCCAGGGTGAGCAGGAGAACTGGATACACCCAGGGTGAGCAGGGAGAGCTGGAAACCCCCAGGATAGCTCTATGTCCATGCTGGAACAGCCTCCTGAAATGCCCCTGGCTTCCCACAGGCTGCACATCCAGGGCCTAGCACTGTGGGAACACCTCTGTGGGATGCTGGGGTGACATTTGGGGTTTGCCTGTGCCCCTCCCCTCCTGGCAGGGCAGGCACTGTCACCTTTTCCCCAAGGGGACAGCAGTGGATCCCAGAAGCTCCTTGTGTCTGTGGTGATGTCTGGGTCCGTGGTGTCCGTGTTAAAGGTGGTGCTGATGCTGTCCATGGGGATTTGTCTGTCCTGTCTGTGTGGAGCTCTCCCTGTGTGGTTTTCTGGAGAAGGTGGAATTGCCTCCCCTCTCTCGCACCAGGTGCAAAGCCAGGCCAGGTCTCTCCTGTCCTTGGGAGCAGGGGGTGAATTCCCTGCAGTCCATGCCCTGCCCTCCCTTCCCTTGCCACGTCACAGCCGCCCGTGCTGGGGACAGAGCAGCCTCGGTGCTGGCGTGTGAAAATCCTGGGGGCGAAGGGAAAAATCCAGAATGGGGCAAGAGGAGGCTGGGAAGGGGCAGGAGCCAGGAGTACTCCCTGTCTGGGTGGTGAGGGAAAGCCAGGGCTGGGTCCAGGCTTTGCCACTGGGTGCTGGCACTCAGGGGTGTTCCAGGCAGTGCCAATCCAGGCAGTGCCATTCCCAGATAATGGCATTCCAGGGAAGTGCCAGTTCCAGGCAGTGCCATCCCCAGGCAGTGCCATTGCCAGGGGGCAGTGCCATCCCCAGGCAGTGCCATCCCCAGGCAGTGCCATCCCCAGGCAGTGCCATCCCCAGGCAGTGCCAATCCCAGGCAGTGCCATCCCCAGGTGGCAGTGCCATCCCCAGGCAGTGCCACTCCCAGGCAGTGCCATTCCCAGGCAGTGCCATCCCCAGGCAGTGCCATCCCCAGGCGGCAGTGCCATCCCCAGGCAGTGCCATCCCCAGGCGGCAGTGCCATCCCCAGGCAGTGCCACTCCCAGGCAATGCCATTCCCAGGCAGTGCCATCCCCAGGCAGTGCCACTCCCAGGCAGTGCCATTCCCAGGCAATGCCAATCCCAGGCAGAGCCATTCCCGGGCACTCTCCTGGGGGCAGCAGCATCCCCAGGAGGTTTCTCCACCCTCGGAGGTCGAGCTCTGGCTGTGCTGCTGCTCCAGGCCAGGCTGAGGAGCTGCTGGTGCCCTCCAGCAGCCGAGGGACAGGGAGGGGACAGCTCCTGGCTGCTCTGGGGAAACCTTTCCAACCCCTTTGGAGCCATCCTGGCACGCAGGGACACTGAGAGCAGCCTGGCACAGCCGAGGGCAGGCACTGAGCCCTCTGACAAGCCATGGGAGTTTGTCTCCAGTCTTTGCAGGAAAACCAAGCCCCAGGAGCGTCCAGACCAACCAGCCCTGCCTGGGGCCAGGGAGAGCTGTGGGGGCAGGAGGATGAGGAGCAAAGGGCTGCTCTGGGCTGGAGAAGGGTCCCTGGGATCTCTGGTCCCTTCCAGGCCAGCTCCACCTGCACCCCAGCTGGCTCCAGGTGCTGTCCTGACCCATTCTGGGCATCTCCAGGGATATCCCAGCTCTGAGGGCCCTGCCTGCCTCCCTGCTGGCTCTGCCCCCACGGGGGACACGGGGACTGCTGGCAGGGTCAGGGTGCTGCATTTATTTCCCTCCTCCTGCCTGGAAGTGCCTGGGCTGGGCCAAATTCCACATTGGATGGAAAACTGCTGGCCCAGGAATGGAGGGTGAGGAGCCCTGAGCCCCAGGGCCCCTGACACAGACAGCTGAGGTTGCAAGATGGGGGCATCTCTCCTTTCTCCCGTTTTTATTTATAAACAGGTATTTTCCTGGACAGCTGGAGGCTGGAAATGATTTCATTCCTTTCCTGTTTATATTTGGCTTTAAACAAATAAACAACACTGACTTGCTACCTACTGCCGGTGTGCTGTGCTCTTTGAGCTGCTCCCAAACCTCTGCCTGCCGAGAGGCTCTGGTGCCTGTCCCCAGTGCTGCTCCTGGCGGGGCTCTGCCCTTCCCTGTGCCCGGGACAGGGTGACATGTCCCTGCCAGTGCCAGACGGGCACCGGGGAGATGGGGACAGACCCCCCCGAGCTGCCAAAGCTGCCCCCTCATGGGAGCGTCACCTCTGGGTGTCCCCCTTTGGGGACACAGCCCGGGCACTGCCAAGGCTGGGGCAGCCGGGGGGTGTCCGTGGGGAGACCCCGGCCCCGTTCCCGCTCAGGGATACCGGGGGCAGCCCCGCGCCCTTCTCGGGGGCACAGCCGGGGGCTCCCGGTGCCAGCAGCGGCTGCCGGGGCTGTGCCTGCTCCCCGAGGCTCCGGCGCTGCCTCTGGGCGGGGGCGCGCAGGGACCCGGGGCCGCCGCGCCGCCGCCGCCGCCTCCCCCGCCGCGCCCGCCCTTAAAAGCGGCGGCGGCTCCGGTGCAGCGCCCGCGGCGGCGCTCCCGGCACGGCCCGGGATGGGCTCCGCGCACTCCGTGCCCGCCGAGATGCGGGAGCTGGCGGACAGGACGGGCTGTGAGTACCGGGGAGCCGCGGGCACCGCCCCAGCTCATCCCACCCGCCCCGAGCCCCCGGGCCCGCCGCCCGAGGGGACACCGGGTCTGGCAGGGGACACACCACCCGGGGAGGGGGGGCTGTGCGGGACGTGTCCCCCGCCGGGGGTGCAGGAGGTGCCAGCCGGGGAGGGAGGGAGGGGGGGGCACACGGGAAATGTCGCCGGGGTGGCCGGGGGGCTGCGGGAGGTGACGCTGGAGCAGGGCAGGGGATGCAGGACGCGCCGTGGGAGCCGTGCAGGGAATGTCACTGGGGAGGTGCAGAGGTGTCACCTGGGCTGGGGAGAGCAGGCTGTGACACCGCGGGATGGAGCGGGGGAGGGGATAGGAGGGGAGGGTGTAGGACTGTCACTAGAGGGTGCCAGCGTGTCCCCCTGGTCCCCGCTGCCACCAGCCCGCGAGCCAGGGCGTCGAGCGGCCACACGTGCGAGCCCCGGCCGGGCTCTGCCCACCGCGCCACCGGGCATTGTCCCCGCAGCGCCGCTCTGCCCCGGAGCCACCGGGCCGGGACACCCCGGGGCTGCTTCGGGATCGAGGGACCGGCAGGGAAAGGGAAGGGGTGGCCGAGTCCGTCCTGGGAGTGTCCCCGCTCCGGGACACGGCAGCTCCGGGCGCGGGGACCGGGAGCTCCCGCCTGGATCCTCCGGCCCCGGCCCTGCTGAGCCGCTGCGCTGAGGGGAGGGCTCAGGGGAGCTCTGCCCATGGCCCAAGAGGGCCTGGTGACTGTCCCCACTGCTGCTGCTGCTCCTGGGGTCACATCTCCCTTCATCTCTCCTCTCCTCTCCTCTCCTCTCCTCTCCTCTCCTCTCCTCTCCTCTCCTCTCCTCTCCTCTCCTCTCCTCTCCTCTCCTCTCCTCTCCAGGGAGGGCTGAGCCCCCCACACCCCACACTGAGCCCCCCAGGGCCGACTCAGGAGCTTGGGGAGCCCACGGGGTGCCAGCCTGGCAGCCCAGGGTGGGAGGAGGATTTTGGGGAGCCCCCAGGCCCGGGGACCCTGCAGCAGCGTCTCGGGCACCTGCCCGGGGGAGACTCCTCCCCAGTGCCCCGGGGATCCACGCCAGGGCAGGGTTTGCGAGGGCAACACCCAAAAATCTCATGGGAAGCAGAGGAGGGGGGGCAGGGAGAGCCCACAGCTCCGGGCCATGTCTGGGGTGCCCGTCCTGTGCTCCCCGTGGTATTCACAGAGCTCCCCCTGCGCTGTGGCTGCTGCCTGATCCCGGGGAACTCAGGGCATTCACAGCCTCGCCCAGGGCACTGCAGCCACCCTCGGTCCCTTGGGAGGAGCAGGGACAGGGCAGAGCCACCCGGAGGTGCCCCAGGCTCGTTCCTTCCCCTTCTCCCCCCTGGAGGGACGCCCTGAGGGGCTGCTCGGTGCTGCTTCCCCTCCGTGTGCTCCATCCCAAAGCTGCTGCAGCGTCTCCCGGGGGTGAAGTGGCTCTTCCCGGGACGCTGTGACCAATGCCCGCAGCCAGGCTGGTCCCACAGGAGCCCCCCCAGTGCCCCTTTCCCTTTGCTCAAGCAGCACAACCCACGCAAGGCTGGGAACAGCAAGCCCGGCTCCCTTTGGTTGAGATCCCGTTTTTCCCCCATCAGCGGAGGCTGCCGCGCTTGGACACGGGCCTGCAGCATCAGGATGCTTCTCAGGGACACCAGCAGCCTCTGCTGCCCTTGAGCCAGCCCTTCTTCCAGCAAAGCTTTTGCCTTTTCTGCAGATTTTCCCTTTTTTTTTTTCTGGAGAGCAGCCGAGCTCTGCCGCCTTTACAGGGCAGAGCGAGGCTGGGAGCGCTGCCCTGAGAGGAACACCTGGCATGGGGAGAGAGGCAGGAAAAGCCTCACCCAGCCCTCCAGGGCCAGCCCAACCATGAGCAGCCAGCCACCGAGCCCAGTTCTTTGTGCTCTCGGTGCCTGGGACGTTTTTCTGAGAGTTCAAAGCTTTTTGGTGTGCCCCAGATGCTCAGGGCTTGGTGGCCCAGCTGCTCCCATGGTGACGGCGGTGGCGTCACGGCACGGAGGGAAAGGTCAATTCTGCAGGGCCAAAATTGGAAAGCAAAGTCCAGGGAAAGTTTCCATGGGACAGCAGCAGAGCAGCAGCCAGGAGGGGCTGGGGCACGAAACATCCAGCGGGGTCTGGGCATCACCACCTGGGAGCTGAGGGGGGATAAAGGGGTTTGAAGGGGATCCTGCCGGGATCCAGGCAGGCTCGGGGCCCCCCTGGCCCATCCCAAATGGGATTCCCAGGCTGTTACACAGGGCTCTGAAGGCCCAGCCCCGCTGATCAATGCAGCTGCTATTTCCAGGCTGTGAAGCAGCAGTGGGCAAAGCAAAGGACATTATTTAAACATCATAAAAGGCAGCGAGGGAGGCAGCTCAGCCCAGCTCTGACCCTGCTGGCTCGCTGCAATTAACCCTTTGCAAGGTGGTTTTGTGTCTCTCCATGATACCAGGAGCGGCTGATTTGCAGCCCTGCCCCGTGCCCAGCCCCAGCTGGGGCTGCAGGAGCCTGTGGGTGCCCAGACAGACCCACAGACACAGACACACAGCTCCAGGGCTCTGCCCTGGCTCCTGGGAATGGCCCCTGTCAGTGTCTGCACAAGAGTCAGGCTCTGGGGGCTCAGAGCTTGGTTACAGCCCCAGGAGAACAGCGGGGGCAGATAAACTCCCCTGTGCTGGGGGTCAGGGCACTGGGGAGGTGCTGCTGAGCCCCAGCACTCGGGGGGCTCACAGGGAGCTGCAGGTCCCCCCTTCCAGCCCTGCCCCGGGATGGGGTTGGTGCCCCCATGGTTTGTGGCTCACCCTGAGCAGGGGCAGCAATTTCAAAGCCAGGAGTTGATTTTGGGGGCTGCTGTGCCCCCTCTGTGTCCTTTCCTCTTCCCTGGCTGCTGTCGGGGTTTCTGATCCCAGAGTTATTTCCTGCAGCAGCCATGGCTGGGCAGGACATGGAGGAACCTCCTGGCTCCAGGCAGAGCTGGGGCAGGGGCAGAGGAGGAGCTGCCTGGGCACAGCTCTGCCCACAGCGCCAACAACCCCAAAAAATGCCAGTCCCGTTCCAATGGGCTGGTACCAAGGATCCTGAGCTGGGGGAGGGATCCCACTGGGCCATTCCCTGCCATGCTGGGCCAGGGAATTCCCTGCAGACCGGGACGGGGAATAACCCAGCCCTTGGCACCGGGCACAGGGACACAGAGGGACCTGCAGGGTGGCACGGAGCCACCTCAGGGCAAGGCGGTGGCACAGCTGTGCCCAGGACCCTGCCCCGCTGCTGGGGGGTGGGACAGGCACAGAGGGGCATCCCGGGGGTCCCCCCCTGTCACCTCTCTCCTTTCCCTGGCAGTCACCTCTGAGCAGATCGAGCACCTGCACCGGCGCTTCAAGCAGCTGAGCCAGGACCAGCTGACGATCCGGTAGGGAATGCCAGCCTGGGGCAATGCCAGCCCGGGGCAATGCCAGCCCGGGGCAATGCCAGCCCAGGGCAATGCCAGCCTGGGGCAATGCCAGCCCGGGGCAATGCCAGCCCCACTGCAATCCCAGCCTGGGGCAATGCCAGCCCCACTGCAATCCCAGCCCCACTGAAATCCCAGCCCCATTACAATTCCCATGGAATTCCCATCCCATGGCAATTCCAGCCCCTCTGCAATCCCAGCCCCACTTCAATCCCAGCCCTGCTGCAATCCCAGCCCCATTACAATTCCCATCCCATGGCAATCTCAGTCCCAGGACAATCCCAGCCCCAGGGCAATTCCCAGCCCCACAGCAATCCCAGCCCCATTACAATTCTCATCCTGTGGCAATTCCAGCCCCATGGCACTTCCAGCCTTGCTGCAATTCCAGCCCCACTTCAATCCCAGCCCCACTGCAATCCCAGGCCCATTACAGTTCCCATCCCATGGCAATCCCAGCCCCCCCAGCCCTAGCATTCCCAGCCCCATAGCAATCCCAGCCCCACTGCAATCCCAGCCCTATGGCAATCCCAACCCCATTACAATTCCCATCCCACGGCAATCCCAGCCCCACTGCCGGTGGATGCCACCCCGAGCATCTCCCCCTTCCCTGGGCTGGTCCAGGGCTGGCATTCTGAGTGTCCTTCCCCGAGCCATCCCTGAGCCAGCTCCTGCAGCGTGGCCTTGCAAATATTCCAAGGAAAATGCACAATAACCCATTGGCCTGGGAGCAGGGGCACTCCTGACAAACATCTCATCACCCCCCAGCTTTAAAACCAGTTCTGGGAAGGGAAGGGGGTGCTGCAGGTGCTCCTGTTCCTCTCCTTGATGGCTGCACAGGGAACTGGGAGAGCTCCGAGCTCCTGCTGCTCCCCAGGGTTATTCCTTGGCTTTTGCTTTATAAATCCCAGAGATCAAAGCCCAGCAGGGGCTCAGCTCGAAGCTGAGGGGAGGGTGGACAGCAGGATCTCCTTGGTGAGCCCTGCTTGAGGCCTTTTTCCTGGGAAAACCCCAAAACCCATGGCAGCTGGAGCCATGCAAAGAGCCCTGGGGTCATCCCAAGAGCTTCCCCAAGGCCCATCCTGGTGGGGCAAAATCCCTGAGCACGGATCTGGTCTCAGTCTGAACGGAAGAAAAAAGGAGTTTTATCCAAAATCCCTTTATTTTTCCTGCTTTGGAAGGAAGGGTTGTGTCTCTTGGGGCTCTTTGCATGGCTCTACCCGCCGTGGATTTTGGAGTTTTCCCAGGAAAAAAGCCTCAAGCAGGGCTCACCAAGGAGATCCTGCTGCCCACCCTCCCCTCAGCTTCGTGCTGAGCCCATCCTGGGCTTTGATCCCTGGGATTTATGAATCCTCCCTCACGCTCCAAACTCTCTGTGCCTTTTGCAGCAAGGAGAACTTTGACAGCATCCCCGACCTGGAGTTCAACCCCATCCGAGGGAAAATCGTCCACGCCTTTTTTGACAAGCGGTGAGAACCCCCCAGCACCCCGGGATTTATCCTCTGGGAATGGGGAGAGGCTGGGCAGGGACCTTCCCCCTAAAGGCTGCGGCAGAGCCGGGTGGAAAACGAGACATTTGAGCTGATCTTAGGGATAAACCGGTCCTAGGGCTTTGCTGGGGGTGTGGTGGGCCTGGGGGCGGGTTCCCCATTGTCTCTGTGTCTCTGGGAGCCCCCAGAACCCCGGCCAGCCCCGACAGCAGGGGACACTCTCTGGTGTGGGCACTGAGCGCAGCCAGGCCGGTCACCTTTGCCACGGGAGAGACACCAGGGACATCAGCAGCAGATAAAAGGGCCGACTCTGAGCAGGGGTTAATCCAAGGTTTATTCAGGAGTCCCCAAGGAGCCCCTACAGCTCAGGGGGCTCCTGCCCAGAGCCCCGGGAGAGGTGCCAAGGTTACATTTAAAGGGAGGTGGGAACCTAAACTAGGGAACATTCACTGACCAGTGAGTGACCCTGAGGGATGGGTGCTGGGGATGGACATTTAGGACAGAGCATGGGGTAACACTGGGGGGCTGACCCCTGGCCTCTGGCCGATCACTCGACGTCCTGGACAGAAAGTTCTGGATGGAGGGGATGGGATGGTGAGAGACAGACAGAGAGCCAGGGTGGGGGTTTGGGGGTGATCTCAGCAAAGGAGAGGGATTACACAGGTACAGGGAGGGGGTACATCTGGGATAAACCATTTGGGAAAAATACAAAACCAAAACTATTACAAAGTGTTACAAAGTATAAAACCACACTGCAACACCCAATCACCGGGGGCTCTGCCCCGCCAGGAACCTGCGGCAGGAGTCGGACGGGCTGGCGGAGGAGATCAACTTCGAGGACTTCCTGACCATCATGTCCTACTTCAGACCCATCGAGATGAACATGGACGAGGAGCAGCTCGACCGCTTCCGCAAGGAGAAGCTGAAATGTGAGGCTGCCCCAGGGCAAACCTGGGCTTGGGGCTGCTGGGAAGGGGCTGCCCTGACTCTGCTGTCCCCTGCTGTCCCCCCAGTCCTGTTCCACATGTACGACTCGGACCACGACGGGAAGATCACGCTGCAGGAGTACAGAAATGTAAAGTTGGCTCCCCCCTGCCCCGTTCCCCCCTGCCCAGGCCTGGCCTGAGCCTCTGCCTTGCAGGTGGTGGAGGAGCTGCTGTCGGGGAACCCCCACCTGGAGAAGGAGTCGGCTCGCTCCATCGCCGACGGGGCCATGATGGAGGCAGCCAGCATCTGTGTGGGACAAATGGTGGGAGCCTCTGCTGGGAGCCTCTGCCTGCTCTCAGGGGCTCTGCTGGCATCAAAACGGGGCCCTGCTCCCAGGGCACCTCCCTGTGCCACAGCAGCTTTGGCTGGAGGTGTTTTTTGCAGGCAGCAGCTCCCAGGGTGGTGTTTCCTCATGAGAGAGGGATCAGCAAACAGCATCCCACACACCCCCATCCTCACTGCCCATGGAAAGGGCTGCTCCTGGCAGCCGAGGGGGTTTGGGAACCACTCTGGGGCTGGCCATGGGGTGCAGGGCAGGAACCCGTGGGAGATGCGTCCCTCAGCCCCAGGGAACATCCCCGGGCCACCCCTCCCCTCTCCCCGGGGCAGCTGCCATGTTTCCTCTCACTGAGCAGGGCCCGGACCAGGTGTACGAGGGCATCACCTTCGAGGACTTCCTGAAGGTCGGTGACACCCCCGAGGCACCGGGAGGAGGGGCCGGGGTGGGAACAGGGACTGGGCAGGGCACAGGAGGGACCAGGGTGGGCACAGGGACCAAGCAGAGCACAGGAGGGACCAGGATGGGCACAGGAGGGACAGGGGTGGGCACAGGAGGGACAGGGGTGGGCACAGCAGGGCCCGGAGTGTGGCCCTGGCCCCCTCACCCTGTCCCCTGGCAGATGTGGCAGGGCATCGACATCGAGACCAAGATGCACGTCCGCTTCCTCAACGTGGACACCATTGCCCACTGCTACTGAGAGGGGAAGAAGAGGAGGAAGAGGAGGAGGAAGAGCACCCAGCAGCAGCTCCATGTCCTGGCACTCAGCTCCCAGCTCCGTGGCTCTGCCCCACCCGTGTGCCTGTTCCAGGCTGGGGCTGCCTTCTAGAAACATCAGAGGCTTTTATCTGTAATAAAAGATATTTCTCTTTTTAGTCCTCGCTGAGAAATCCTTTGTCCGTCCGTCCATCCATCCATCCATCCATCCATCCATCCATCCATCCATCCATCCATCCATCATCCATCCATCCATCATCCATCCATCCATCCATCCATCCATCCATCCATCCATCCATCCACCCATCCATCCATCATCCATCCATCCATCCATCCATCCATCCATCCATCCATCCATCCATCCATCCATCCATCCATCATCCATCCATCACTCTGTTTCCCTGAGCAGAAACCCTCCACAAACCCTGCCTGCCCCATAAATCTGGGTTTTAGCCTCTGCCAGGTGCCGCTGTGGGGAAGGAGCTGCCCAGCTTGGGCTGACCCCAGGCCATGGGAGAGGCAGGGATGGGGATGCCGGGGGCAGGAGGTGACAGCAGCACCTGCAGGGACAGCCACGTCCCACTCTGCGTCCTGCAGGGAAGGTGGAGGCAGCGGCACAAAGAACATTCCCGGTTTGATCCCAAAGCAGAGCAGGCAGGAGGAGCCCAGCAGGCAGCAGGGACGTGGGGACACGGGCTCCTGGCAACCAGGTGGCTTCTGCCCCCTCATGTTCCCGCTGGAACAAGGCACGGGAGCCGGGGGTTGTTTACTGCCGCTAATGACTGGATGGCTCCAGGCGGGTTCTGTCTCTAAGGCAGCCCGAGCTGGGGAGGGAGGGAGGGAAAAAAGGGCAATGGATATTTTTAGGAAAGAAGGGAAAATTTATTTGTTTTATCAAAAAACAGCTTCCCCTGGTGACAGGGGCAGCACAGCATCAGGTGAGGGGCTGGGCAGCGATGGGTGCGAGGCCACTGGCCCTGTGTCACCCCTGTGTCCGTTCCAGTGTCACCTCTCTATCCCTCCCAGTGGCACCCCTCTGTCCATCCCTCTGTCACCCCTCTGGCCCTGTGTCACCCCTCTGGCCCTCCCTGGCTCAGGGCAACATTTCCTCCTTCTTTTCCTCATTACTGGGGTCTCTGCTCTGCACCCCCACACTGAGGGCACATTTAGGGCTTCTGTCCCCTCCCAAGTCCCCATGTCCGTCCGGAGCGAGCCGGGAGCAGCTCCCGGAGCCCCGGGGAGGACAAGGACAAGGACTAGGACAAGGACAAGGACAAGGACAAGGACAAGGACAGCACTGCCCGGCAATGGGGCCAGGCCCCAGGGACCAACCCGGGGCTGCCCAGCGGATGGAGCTGCTGCTGGGTCCCCCTGGGAATGTCCCACAGGGCCATGGGACAGCGCTGCCGGTGGGGCTGGGCTGGGCTGGGCTGGGCTGGGCTGGATTGGGACAGAGCTGGGCATGGTGCGGATGGAGCTGGGCATGGTAGAGATGGAGCTGGGCATGGTGCGGATGGAGCTGGGCATGGTAGGGATGGAGCTGGGCACGGTAGGGATGGAGCTGGGCATGGTGCAGATGGAGCTGGGCACGGTAGGGATGGAGCTGGGCACGGTAGGGATGCAGCTCCCGGCGCTCCCGGAGGAGCCATTCGGGCCCTGCAGAGCTCCTGGTGCTGCCCCCCAGCCTGGGCTGCGTTTGCAGAGCTCCGGGATTCCCTCCCTGGGCCCCTCTGGGCACCCCCATGACCACAACCACCGCAACCACCGCCTCCTCCTCCTCCTCCTCTTCCCGAGCTCAGGGTCCCTCTCCCCTCCACACCCTGATTGCCTCGAGGAATCATCCCAGAGGATCCCAGCAAGGGCAGGGAGGTGGAGGCCGGGAGGGGTGAAGAGGGTGGATGAGAGGATGATTATTATCCCTTGAGTTAATTAATCATTATAATTAGCTAATTATAATATATTAATAATATATACA
Organism: Camarhynchus parvulus; assembly: GCF_901933205.1. Lineage (NCBI taxonomy): Eukaryota > Metazoa > Chordata > Aves > Passeriformes > Thraupidae > Camarhynchus > Camarhynchus parvulus. The sequence goes on from NC_044585.1 coordinate 2,036,136, forward strand.
ATATAGACTATATTATAATATATATTTTATATATTATAATATATATAACCATTACAATATAATTAGCTGTCCCTGATATTCCAAGTGGCAAGGAAAGCAAAGGAGGTTGGGAAACAGAGGCAGGACCCAACACAAAGCAGCTGCAGCGTTTTCCCTTTGTGAAAAATGCCAATCACTCATTTTAAAATTTTAAAAGTTTAATAGCAATAAAATGGTTATAAAAATAGTAATATAATTAGAGTAATGATAATTTGGACAATTTGGATTAAGGACAATATGAGACAATAGAAACAAAGAGTTATGGACAGTCCAGGTACCTTTTTCTGGGCAAAATAAGCCCAAAAAAGGCCCCACGTTAACAGAGGATTAACCCTTAAAAGCAACAGCCTGTTGCATATTCATACACCTCATCCATGATGCATAAATTCCAGTCAAACACAGGATTCTGTCTGGGCAGTGTCAGCTTCTTCCTTTGAATCCTGACGGCTCTTCAGGGCTGAGTGAGGTGGGAAGAAGTTCATTTCTTCTGATAATGGAGCAATAAATTCTCTTTCTCTGAAGGATTTAGGTGTCCTGTGGCTGCTGTCTCAGTGCAAGTCCTCTCTTTAAAAAAATATCTCACATAGCATAGTTTCTATTTTAACATTTTGTTATAACCTAAAACTATATTTAACACACTACTTAAGAAAATTAACACAGCATCACTTTCTAACGCAACACATATAATATTCATTTTGATATTTGCAAAAAGCCAATCGTAAAATCGGCATTTTTCACACCTTTGCTTGTGTTGGGAATTCCCTGTGGGAAATGGGAGAGGGGAGAGCAGGAGGGAGGCTGGGCAGGGCAGGGATGGAGCTGGGGAGCCCCGGGCAGGGGCAGGAGCATCATGTTACACCCAGCAAAGCCCAGCGAGAACGGGGATAATCTTCCTGAAAATCACAGGGAAAGCTGGCAGGGCCCCGGGAAAGCTGGCAAGGACAAAGCTTCTGCTACAGCAAAATCCTGCAAAGCCCAGAGCATCCCTAAAGGAAAATGGTTCTGTTGTGGTGCCAGGATGGGGCACACACAGAGCTCTGTGCAGACCCCGGGGGGAACTGGAAAATTGGAGCTGCCTTAGAATGCGCTGGAAAACTCCAGGGAGGCTGAGAAAGGCTGGGCAGCACCAGAGAGAGCAGCAGCTCCTGGGATTGGAGAGGGGGAATGAGTGACCCCAGGGCCAGAGAGGGGGAATGAGTGACCCCAGCACAGGAGAGGGGAACTTGAGTGACCCCAGGATCAGAGAGGGGAACTGAGTGACCCCAGAGCTGAGTGACCCCAGGACTGGAGATGGGAACTGAGTGACCCCAGTCAGGATCAGGGCAGGAACTCCTCTGGCCAGGTGGGTGTTGGCACAGAGGGGACACAGCCTGACCCACGTCCCCACCATCCCGTCTCATCCATCAGCCACTCTGGAGCTTGGGAATGGCAGCAGAGACCAAACAAGGGCCCAGGAAAGGGAGGGAGGAGCAGCAGAGCAGGAGGCAGCGCAGAGCCCACAGCCATGGAGCCGTGTTTCTGCAGCTGATATTTCTGAGCTGGATTTTGAGGAGTTCCTCGCTCCTTTGAGTGGCTCTGGCTGAGGCAGGGGGGACAGAGGAACCCCCCAACCCGCAGCTCTCCCATGAATCGAAACTTGACCCAGAGGCTGGAGATTCACGTTTCTGGATGAGAATCTGCCAGTGCAGATTCTTTTTCTGGCTAAAAATCTTGCCAGATAAACCCTGACCTGAACAGACCCTTTTCCCCAGGTTTGTGCTGCACAATGCACCAGGATCTCCTCCAGGCCCTGCTGCCCCCCTTCACCCCTGGCAGCAGGGACAACACCAGCCTGGAGTTTCAGGGCATCCACAGAAGGTGGAAATGAGCAGGCAAATGTCACTGGAGGAGAAGAGGGGGCAGAGAGGCTGTGAAAAACGCCAAGCACGTGGTTTTAAAATTTTAAAAGTTTAATAGTAATAAAATGGTTATAAACATAGTAATATAATTAAAATAATAATAATTTGGACAATTTGGATTAAGGACAATATGAGACAATAGAAACAAAGAGTTATGGACAGTCCAGGTACCTTTTTCTGGGCAAAATAAGCCCAAAAAAGGACACCCATTAACAAAGGATTAACCCATAAAAGCAACAGCCTGTTGCATATTCATACAGCTCATCCATGATGCATAAATTCCAGTCAAACACAGGATTCTGTCTGGGCAGTGTCAGCTTCTTCCTCTGAATCCTGATGCCTCTTCAGGGCTGAGCAAGGCAGGAAGAACTCGATAATGGAGCAATAAATTCTCTGTCTCTGAAAGATTTCAGTGTCCTGTGGCTGCTGTCTGGTGCAAGTGCCTCATTCCTTTTTTAAAAAATATCTCACATACATAGTTTCTATTTTAACATTATGTTATAACTGAAAACTATATTTAACACACTACTTGAGCAAATTAACACAGCATCACTTTATAACCTAGCACATATAATATTCATTTTAGTATTTGTGAAAAGCCAATCACAGACACACAGACACAGACACACAGACACACAGACACACACACACACACACACAGACACACAGACACACACAGACACACACACAGACACACAGACACACACACACACACACACACACACACACACAGACACACACACAGACACACAGACACACAGACACACAGACACACAGACACACACACACACACAGACACACACACACAGACACACACAGACACACACACACAGACACACACAGACACACAGACACAGACACACACAGACACACAGACACACAGACACACAGACAGACACACAGACACACACACACACACAGACACAGACACACACAGACACACAGACACAGACACACACACAGACACACAGATGTGACAGTGGTCACAAGGGTTTTCGGGTGAGGTGAGAGACGAGAACGTTGGCTCCATGATCAGAAGGCTTGATTTATTATTTTATGATACATATATATTACATTATAACTATACTAAAAAGAAAAAGAAGGAAAAGCTTTCCAGAAGGTTACCTAGGTAAGAATAGACTAGAAAAGAATGATAACAAACGAGCTGGCTCCCACAGAGAGCGAGAGCCAGATCTGCTGTGACTGGTCACTGAACGAAACCATCCACACGAGTCCAACCACGGATCACCCTGTTGCATTCCACAGCAGCAGATAATTATTGTTTACCTTTTGTTTCTGGGCCCTCAGCGTCCCAGAAGGAAAAATCCTAAAGAAAGGATTTTTAGTGAAAGGGATGTCTGCGACACACACACACACACACACACACAGACACACAGACACACAGACACACAGACACACACACAGACACACAGACACACAGACAGACACACACACAGACACAGACACAGACACACAGACACACAGACACACAGACACAGACACACAGACACACTCCCTGTGGCACACCCACAGCCCCCCTGTGACCCCACATCCCCTCTGAGCAGGGATCCCTCTCACCAGCACCCAAACTCCTCATTTGAGCTGAGGATCGCTGCCCCCAGCAATGGACACCAGGGCTCTCAAGGCTTTTCATGCCAAGCCGTTCCCTGCTGTGCTGCTCTGCAGGTGTCCCTGAGCCCTGTCTGAGGGTCACCAGCCTGGCAGGTGGCACCAGTGTGAGCCTGGCCCCAGCCTGGCCTCTGCCAGCTCAGCCACTCTGCTCCAACCCGTCCTGACTGCAGCTGCTCCAGCCCTGAGCCCACCCAGGGCAGATTTGCCCCTTCCCAGTGCCCACCCCCGGACAAAGCACTGGGCCCCCCTGCCACTGACTGGTGCCAGTGGGCTGGGAAGCTCCAGGGTGGCTTCTGTCCCCAGTCCAGCTGGGATGGTGGCTCCATTCCTGCTCTTGAAATGAAGGCAGGGGCTCCATTTCAATGCCCCCCTGATGTCTCAGGTTTTAGCCTTTAGATTTTATATAAATATTTTTATATTTGTATTTATATAAAATATTTTCTATTTTTCCAGATTCTGTGCTGCTTTAGTGTGTGGGTCTGGGTTTCACATGAGGGGATGGTGAGCTCTGTGCACAGAGCAGGGAGACAAAACAATTCCTGCTCCAGCTGGGCACCAAGGACAAATGATCCAAATCTCAGGCCCAAGAGCACAAACACCGTGGGCTGGAGAGAGAAAAACAAGCAGGGTGGGACTGGATGGGCTAAAGCTGGAATGGGACAATGAACTGCAAGGTGCAAATGGAGCAGAACTGATCCCAGGGACAGACCCTGTGACTGGTTGTGCATTTTGGGGCCATTTTGGTTCATCTTGGGTGCAGCCCTGGCTGGGCTCTTGTGCTGCCCAAGGTGCATCCATTGAGAATATCTTTTTAACAAATCCCTGCTTTATTCTTTAGCTCTGTCTTCTAGGTCAGCCTTCACAAGGCATCACCCTGACCCCAAAGCTCAGCAGCCTCCAGATGAGCCCCCAGGGCAGCAGGAGAGCATCCCTTCCCAGAAAGTCCCCATGGGGACCTCTCCAACAGCCTGAGTGTCCTTATCCACACTGTGAGACAAACACATCCCCCTTCTGCTGTGGGACAACCTTCCTCAATTAATGCTTTAATTAGCAGGGACAACCCCAAAGGAGCACCCCCGGGGGAGCTGCGAGGACAGAGGGACAGCCCAGTAAGGGAACAGGGGCTGCAGTGCCCATCCCGGGACAGCCTGGCACGGGACAGCCTGGCACAGATGCAGCCTGGCACGGGACAGCCTGGCACAGATGCAGCCTGGCACAGACGGGGCAGGAGGAGAGGGAGCAGCAGGAACGCGGGGCAGCGCTCCGGGAAAAGGGCACCGCACAAACTTATCGGCTCCTTGCAGCAGCGAGAGGGAGGAGAACAAAGCTGCTCCCAGATAATGAGGAGAGATAAAGGGAAGGGAGAACAATGAGCTGGGAGCTCTCCCTGCTCAGCACATCAGAGCAAGCCCCAAAGTCATCCGTGCTACAGAAACCAGGGTTTATTTGTCACGTTTCAGCTGAACTCTTGTCCAAACTGTGCATCCAAGACACTTCTGCTCTTCCAGGAATGGAGGGAGGGAGCTGGCTTCCCAGAAGGGTAGAGGAATAAAAAATAAAAGAAGACTAAAGCTTTATGAAAGATTAAATTTATTGGTCAGACAGAATGGCTTTGCCCCTTGCACTTTTTGTGTGTTTATCACATGGAAAAAGGTAACTTAAAAACCTAAAATGTGACATTTTGGCCTAGGGGTCATGGGAAAGCACCCCAAGGCAAAGAAGGAAAAGCAGTGAAACCCAGCTGTCTGCAGGGCCAGCCCAGCCCCTCTCCTGCAGGTCTGGGCACATTCCTCCACCCCTCCCTCACTTCACACTGATTCCATTTACCCAGGAAAAAAGGTGGTGTAAATTAAAACTTAATCTCAATTTAAACAGAACTGACACAGCTTTGGTTTGCACCAGTAAGTTTACAAGGGCAAATCACAATAAAATCATTTCAAATCAGTGAAAAGATCCATGCAGGACCGGAGCTCTTGTTCCCCAAACTGGTTTTACCTGTCTGTCCGTGCTACCTGGGCTCAAGGTAAAGCCTCACTCCTCATTTCCACCTGAACAGCACCTCCTGCCCCTCACCTGCTGCTTCCCCACAGCTTTGGGGCTCAGCACCCAGGGAGGGCACTGGGGCCACCTCATCCCCTCTGCTCCATGATCAATTCCCAGCTTGGAAGCAAGGACAGCGCTGAAAACCCTGCAGGTGCTGTGGAAGGACATGATCCAGCCAAGAACAGCCCTGACAAGCTGAGGCAGCCCTGTGTCCCAGTGAACAGGGGTCAGCTCACCCTAAAAGGCTCAGGAACAAAGTTCCACTGACAGATGTACACATATAATTAGAAAACATCTGATCCAGGATTTTAAAGAATTAAAAAAATAACTTGTTCTAAAATAACTTTGATGTGTGTGTGTGCCCTGCTGTGTTCCCAAGCATCCAGCCTGGCCTAGGGAACCTTCCCCTCCCTGTCTCCATCCCAGCCCCTCTCCCAGCCACTGGAACCTTTTGTGCCTGGTGCTCCCAGGCATTTCCCAACGCTCTCCAAGGAAAACAAGAACCAGCAGCTCAACACCAGGACAAACATTTCAAACATGTGCCTCAGCACACGCCTTTTCCAAGTCCTTGGTGATTTTTTTCCCTCTTGGGGTAGGCAAGAACTCCTCACTCAGAGAGCTCCCACGCCTTCAGAGTCCCACTCTGGCTTCCTGACCAGCATGGGCCCTGCAGCATCTTTCCCACCAGCAGCAGGAATATTTTTGTTCACCCTGCAGTGCTCCCTTTCCCTGCTGAGCCTCTCCACTCCCCCAGGCTGGATCTCTGGACATGTCCAGAGTGACACACTGCAGCAGGGCGCTCCAGGGCAGCCCTGCCCTGCTGGGCTTCACATCCCAGGGCTTTCTGCAGCCCACCCCAGCTGCTGGGTGCGTGTCCCACAGGGATTTTGCCGTGCCCTGGCTGGCCCAGAGCCCCAGGAGGGCTCTAGATGCTGTCGTAGGGCACTGCCAGGCCGATGTTGTAGCTGTAACCTGACACCTCATCGTAGGAGGAGCGGCAGATGGGGAGGACGCTGTCCACGGCCAGCTGGTCCACGGAGAAATCGTAGGAATAAATCACCCCTCGGTACCTGCGTGCAAAACAACCAGGACATCTCACCTCAGTGGGAAAGCAAACAGAGGAATCACTATAAAAACCACGGGAATGGAAATAGGAGATGCTGCAGGAGCTGGATAAACCCCCATCCCCTGTGCTGAGCCCTTTGAACAGGGAGAGCTCCCCCAGCCTCCTCCGAGGGCTGGTGAATCATCCCCCAGCCCCGCAGAGACGTGACTGTCATCTGCTGAAACATCTCCGGGCTCTCCAGCACGGGGGAAGATAAATACATTGGTATTTGATAGTTCAATTAGCACTAACAGCCATTTGAGATGCAAATACCAAAACCTGCAGCTTAAATGCCAGTAGTTTTCCTTTAGGAGGAGACAGCATTACTAATATTTCGAGCATGGAGAGGGCTGCATTCCCTGCCTGGCTTCAGTGGACTTTATGTTCCCCTGCTGAGAAAAAAAAAGCTTTTTTTTTTGTGTTCAAGCAAATCAAGAGCCAATTCATTGCTTGTTTTATAAACCTTACCCTTAAACTTTTTTTTTTAATTTTATTTTTTTGCTGCTATACCCTCTCTGTAAGCGCTGTGGGTGATGACTCAGGTGCTCAGGGTGCTATTTAAGAACAAAGCACATCGCTGAGGGCTGGTTTCTCACTTTCGGTGCAAGCTGGGGTCGTCCTCGGTGATGCTGGAGCCTCGGGGGTTCTTCTCCTCGGGGATGTTGGCAGTGATCAGGCTGTGCGAGTCGAACCACACGCGGCGCACTGGGTGTCTGCAACACAACCCAGAGCCCGGCGTGAGCGGCCACCCGCGCTGGGCTCCCAAAATCCGAGAGCTGGGCAAGGAGCGGCTTTGGAATAAACCCGGAGTGACTGGAATGAGCAGCCAGAGGCGGGGAACCCGCACTGCCGGCTCCTCCAGCCTGGAGCACATCCCGCATCTTCTATCCCCATCTAGTGGGCTCTTCCCAGAACGCACGGGGAGGCCGCGAAATGCTGCTGGAAAGCAGAGCAGCGCCTGGGAGGGAGGGAGGGAGGGAGGGAGGGATGGATGGAGGGATGGATGGATGGATGGATGGAGGATGGATGGATGGATGGAGGGATGGATGGATGGATGGATGGATGGATGGATGGATGGATGGATGGATGGATGGATGGATGGATGGATGGATGGATGGATGGATGGATGGATGGATGGATGGATGGATGGATGGATGGATGGATGGATGGATGGATGGATGGATGGATGGATACAGGCTGGGCTAGGCTGGGCTGGGCTGGCTGCCCTAAGGACTGCAGCAGTCCTGGGAAGGGCAGGATGCTTCCCAAAAAAAGGGGAAGGACACCCCACACACCCTGCACTGAGCTGGTTTAGAAATGCAGAAGCTGAGAGCCATGGAGGGGGGAGGGACACACAGGGATCGTTGATCCAGCCCCTGTCACTGCCCAGACCCCCAACAACCCCACCCTGTCCATCCCTGGCAGTGCTGTCCAAAGGCTCCTGGAGCTCTGGCAGCCTCGGGGCCGTGCCCATTCCCTGGGCAGCCTGGGCAGTGCCAGCACCCTCTGGGGGAAGAACCTTGCCCTGAGCTCAGCCTGAGCTGCCCTGGCCCAGCTCCAGCCATGCCCTGGGTGCTGTCCCTGTCCCAGAGCAGAGATGGCTCCTGTCCCTGTCCCAGAGCAGAGATGGCTCCTGTCCCTGTCCCAGAGCAGAGATGGTGCTGTCCCTGTCCCTGTCCCAGAGCAGAGATGGCTCCTGTCCCTGTCCCTGTCCCAGAGCAGAGCTGGGTTCTGTCCCTGTCCCTGTCCCAGAGCAGAGATGGGAGCTGTCCCTGTCCCTGTCCCAGAGCAGAGCTGGGTTCTGTCCCTGTCCCTGTCCCAGAGCAGAGATGGTGCTGTCCCTCAGGAGGAGCTGCAGCCCCTGCTGAGCTCTGAGCTCAGGTTCCTCTGCTCCAGCTGAGCAATCCCAGTGCCCTCAGCTGCTCCTCCAGACCCTTCCCCATCCCTGTGCCCCTCCCTTGGACACTCAAGTCAGGTCCTCACTCCTTTCCCTCCCACTGGTGAATACTGAGCCCAAAGCCAGCACCAGCACTTTGTGTTCAAGCAGGAGTCACTGCTCTCCCCAGCTGAGCATGGCTCATCTCCACACCCCAAATGTGTCTCCTGTCACCTCCCTCAGCTCCTGCTCCTGTGCTCCATTCCTGGCAGGAGGCCACAGGCAGGGATAACAGCACACACCTCATCTAGGGAAGCCTTTTGATTGAAGTGATCCCTTCTGATTGCTCTATAGATTAAACACTGTTTTCTACCTGTTTAATCTAATGGTTTCACTTGGAGCACATCCCTGAGCTCAGCCCTGCCCTGCCTGCCCTGCTCCTGGAGCAGCACTAATGAACAAGCCACGGAGACAATCAATGGAATATTGTCCTTAATGCATCAGCCACATCACAACAGGCTTTATCATCCCCAGGGTCAACACACAAAGTGATACCTGCTATTAATCAATGACAACTCCAGCTTGAACTTCCCTGCCTGTAAATACCTCATCTAGCTCCTCTTTGGGGAAGATGCATTAAAACTAATTAAAAAAAAAAAACGAAATCAGGATTTATCTGTTCATTTTATGGATATCACTCAGACTTACAAGGGGCTAAATCCTTGAGTATTTATCCAGACAAAGCATGGGAACTGTGCTTTGATCAGGAAATTGCACTTAGCTGTACAAAGTGTCAGCTCCAGGATGCTGATCTCTGCTTGTACTTCCAGTACTGTGCTCCTTGTGCTCAGCACAAACTGGTATTTCAATATTTAAATGAGTTTAAATGCTTTGATCCTCACCATTAAGGGAATGTGTGGATGAGGTGAACAGAAGCACAGGGATTGTGATGGATGCACTGGATGGAGACAGCCACAACCAGTCCCTCTCCAAACAGCCAGTCCAGCATCTCAAACCCGAGGTTCCACAACTAAATAGAGCTTGGGGATGCGGCAGGGAGAAGTCACTGAATGAACTTCATGGAAAATCCAGGGGGAAACACTTCCCTGCTCCCCAGCACCAACTGGAACACTCAGCTAATGAGTAAAAAGGCCATGACAGTGATGCCCTAGGTTTGAGCTTTTATATTTTCCAGATTCTGTGCTGCTTTAGTGTGTGGGTCTGGGTTTCACATTAGGGGATGCTGAGCTCTCTGCACAGAGCAGGGAGACAAAACAATTCCTTCTCTACCTGGGGACCAAGGACAAATGATCCAAATCTCAGCCCCAAGAGCACAAACAACGGGGACTGAAGAGAGAAAAACAAGAAGCATGGGACTTCATGAGCTAAAGTTGTAATTGGACAATTGTCCTGGATTGCCAAGCAAATTGTATCTATTTGCCATCTGTATGGCAGTTGTCTTCTGTTAATTGGGCAGTTTTCTTTATCTCTTCCACAATCACTCCTCCCTCAGGGGAGACACCTGCTGATAACAGCTACTGAATGTCCCTGCATGGCTGATAAGAACTACAGCATCCTACTAGGAGATGTGAGCCCAGAGGGAGGAGCCAAGCATTCCTACCTGGATATAATCTGGAGATTCTGGAACACCAGCACAGCTTCTCCACTGGATTTCCCAGAGGAACAGCAGCTGCCTCTTCTTCCCCTGGATCTTCAGAGGCAGAGACTGCACCTTTCTCCAGGATCCCTGCTCCAGCAGAACCACCCCTGACACTGCAGGAGGGCTGAGCCACAATTCCAATGGGGCTGCTGCCAGCACCCTGACCCACAGGGTGTCAGGTTGTGTTCTGACTCTGTCAGTGTTGTTTTAGTGTACTGCATTGTTTATCTTTTTATTTTCTTCCCTATTAAAGAACTGTTATTCCTGCTCCCATATTTTTTTGCCTGAGAGCCCCTTAATTTAAACTTATAGCAATTCAGAGGGAGGGGGTTTACAGTTTCCAGTTCAGGGGAGGCTCCTGCCCTCCTTAGCAGACACCTGTCTTTGGAAACTGAGACAACAACTAACTCCAATATGCCAATGGACCAGAATTTACAAAAGTGTGACCAGTTGTCCATTTTGTGACCATTGTGGGTTCATCTTGGGTGTAGCCCAGGCTGGGCTCTTTTGCTGCCCAAGGTGGATCTATTGAGGAGATCCTTTTAAATAAATCGCTACTTTATTCTTTAGCTGCCTAGTCTCTGTTCTAGGCCAGCCTTTACAAGGCACCAAAAGCTAAAGGGCCCCTCAGAAACACACAGGGAGGAGACAACTCATCCCCAGACCACACAGAACTCCCCCAAAACTCCCTCAGTGCCACATCCCCCTCCCAGCCCCGACAGCCCTGGCTTACCTGGCGTGCATCTCCCAGAGCTTGGCGGCCATGCGCTGGTCCCAGACGCAGAGCAGTCCCTCCTCTCCTCCACTGACCACCTTCCACTCGTCCATCTGCAGGGAGCACACGCCCAGCTGGTGCCCCTGCATGCAGCACACGGCCTCGCCCTGCCGCAGGTCGAACACCCTCACCCTGGGGGGAACAGGCACAATGAGGCACAGACACACAAATCTTCACTAATTAACACACAACTGATGTAATGTGTTTTTTATACTTTGTAATACTTTGTAATAGTTTTGGTTTTGTATTTTTCCCAAATGGTTTATCCCAGATTGTACCCCCTCCCTGTACCTGTGTAATCCCTCTCCTTTGCTGAGATCACCCCCAAACCCCCACCCTGGCTCTCTGTCTGTCTCTCACCATCCCATCCCCTCCATCCAGAACTTTCTGTCCAGGACGTCGAGTGATCAGCCAGAGGCCAGGGGTCAGTCCCCCAGTGTTACCCCATGCTCTGTCCTAAATGTCCATCCCAGCACCCATCCCTCAGGGTCACTCATTGGTCAGTGAATGTTCCCTAGTTTAGGTTCCCACCTCCCTTTAAATGTAACCTTGGCACCTCTCCCGGGGCTCTGGGCAGGAGCCCCCTGAGCTGTAGGGGCTCCTTGGGGACTCCTGAATAAACCTTGGATTAACCCCTGCTCAGAGTCGGCCCTTTTATCTGCTGCTGATGTCCCTGGTGTCTCTCCCGTGGCAAAGGTGACCGGCCTGGCTGCGCTCAGTGCCCACACCAGAGAGTGTCCCCTGCTGTCGGGGCTGGCCGGGGTTCTGGGGGCTCCCAGAGACACACAACTCTTCAGCTAATTAATCCACAACTGGCTGGATGGCTGTAAGTCTCTGTCCAAAGTTTCCCTCATCTGTATCATGATCATCATGAAAGGGACAGAGACTGGGGACCACTGAAGAAAAGGACCCTTGTCTGAAATTCTGGCCCTGTTGGAGAAAGTTACTTGCCACCCCGAAGCCGGATCACAGTGCTAAGCTGTTGTTCACAGGTGTGTTTGCTGTATGCTACACTGGGCCCAGTGAAAGGAAAAGAGGGGCACTTTGCCCTTTTTGCAACAATAGCCCTGGAATTTTTACCACCTCTCAGCCTGGCTGGACTTCTCCTGAGGTTTTTTGGTGGTCCCCACAGAAGATCCCTCACCTGTTTTGCAACCACCATGACAGACAGACTGAGATGGGAGAAGCCTCTCCATCAAAGACCGAGACATGAAACCCCTATATGAAAAAGCCCCCCTGCTCTTTCCAAGGCCTGGGACTGAAACCCCCAGCCCAGGGGAGGTGTGTGGGGCAGGCAAGCTGACCAAAGCGAGATGGATGTTGCAGGTGTGAGCAGTGCACCAAGAGGGCAATGGTTCTCACCCACTGCTGAGAACATGGACTGTGTGCACCCTTCTTCAAATACCATTTTTCCCCAAAAAATACAATAGACTACTTTTGATTCGATTTCAAGATTCATCTGTCGCTCTAGGACATGAAACAACATGAGTGCACACACTGCTGCTCTCAAGGTGAAGAAAAGAGAAGTTTATTTTCTAACTCCAACATTTATAGTTTTCCAAAAGTGACAGTAGATCGGAGGGTGACAGTGCCACCTCTCCAATGACACTGGACAAACCAACAGTCCATCAAATTTCTCCTCCTCCATAAAAGAATGCAAAACAATGAGTTATTTACAGAAAGTGTGTGAGAAAGTTTGTTACAAGAATGTAAACATCAGAAGGCTTAGAAAAACTTAAAAAATCAGGGCGACAATTCATCCCCTTCCCCTATCAAAAAAGAGTATAATAAGGGTTCAAATGAACTGGAACCCTGAGATTTCCCTGGATGTGACCTGGTGAATTCCATTGGCCGGACATCGAAGGACATGGCTGTTCTACGTTTGGTAGCTAAATACCTTCCTTTATCTTCCTCCCTCTTTTCCTTATTCTTCCCTTTTCCCCCAATTCCTCCCCAATGCATTTTGCTGTGGTCATTCAATAAAGGTACATTGGTTTTTGATTAATACTGCAAGATGGTTTCCAGGATGGTTTCTATGATTCTTTTTCCATAAATATTAGCTCTTGCCTGTCACCACTGAGTCAGAGATGACAGCAGCAGGATCAGAAGGCAAAGTGGCAAAAAGCCTTGTTTATTTCATCCTCTCTTCTTTTATAACTTAGTTTGCTACAGGTGGACCTGATTGGTCACTCAATCAATACATTTCACATGACTGGCTAATTAACAAGACACTAATTTATAAACAATCTTATGAAGAAAACAGAAAAACAGATTATTAGAAAAACACCACCTGCAGGTTGTTTTAATATTTGGCTATTATTGTTTATCTCCAGCTCCCTAAAGCTTCCCAGGCTGATTCTGGGAAAACTTATCCAGCTTTCTCTCTGACCAGGCTGTCACAAACACCTCTTATTATAATTAGCTGAATGTCCATTATGGCTGTGCAATTGTCCCTTTTAATTGGGTTGGTGGGCTTCTGAAGAGGAAGTAAGATCTCTTCCTCATGCTAAACTCTTCACCTGTGTCAAGCTGGCAGGGCTCTCACAGTCCAAACCTCCTCTCATTCTTACAAGCCTGTGGTATTTATGGTTCCTGCACTCTTACAATACTCCATATATCACCTGCTATTCCCAACCTTGCTTCAGTTACTCAATTAATTTCCTTGTTAAGCTCTGTATGATCTTTGCTAACTACATTTCTAACTTAGCCCCTAAATTCATTTAAGCTCTTAATTAAAAGATATATCTATTTTTTTACTGTCTTAGTTGCATTCCTAGCTCAACCCCTTGACTCACAAAGAGAGCTCTGCACATGCAGCCCATGGGCTCTCCTGGAAGGGGCTGAGAGCTGCTGGGTGAGCCAGGGAGAGTCAGCTGGAGAAGAGGTGCTAAGAGTCCCTAAAAGGAATTCTACCAAGGTTGTTGACATGGAAACTGAAAAGAAAAGAAGATAAACGAGAGGGGCCTGCAGTTGGACACGGCTGAAAACAGCAGTGGAGACCACTCTGTGCCAGTGAGCACTGTGTGGATTTGCTGTGGCCAATGAATAAATGTAAACTTTCTGAGAAGGTCTAACAGACAGAATACTGTTAGAATAAACAGAGAGAAGCCTTCTGAAACACATGGTGTTCTTCTGTGGGTTGTGACTATCTCAACAGTGACAGGTTCTGACAGCACAAGGATTTGGGGTCATGGAAACACACCTGGGACAGCAGCAGAGCCACTGCTGCTCCGTGGCTGGAAAACCAGTGAGGCACATCCTCCTCACCACTGATTTTTCACCCTGACTTCTGCAAAGATCTTTTTCAGGCAGATTTCTCCACCACACAGGACCTCTCTGAGTCTTTGCAGGTTTTAGGACCTAAAGAGGGCTCTGGGGTCTCAGCAGAGGAGGGACCTGGAGCTGCTGGAGTAAGACCAGAGGAGGAGATGCTCCCAGGGCTGGAGCCAGGCTGGGAGAGCTGGGGGTGCTCACCTGGAGAGGAGAAGGCTCCAGGGAGAGCTCAGAGCCCCTTGCAGGGCCTAAAGGGGCTCCAGGAGAGCTGCAGAGGGACTGGGGACAAGGGATGGAGGGACAGGACACAGAGAATGGCTCCCACTGCCAGAGGGCAGGCATGGATGGGATATTGGGAATTAGGAATTGTTCCCTGGCAGGGTGGGCAGGCCCTGGCACAGGGTGCCCAGAGCAGCTGGGGCTGCCCCTGGATCCCTGGCAGTGCCCAAGGCCAGGCTGGACATTGGGGCAGTGGGAGCACCTGGGACAGTGGGAGGTGTCCCTGCCATGGCAGGGGTGGCACTGGATGGGCTTTGAGGTCCCTCCCCAACCATTCCATGATTCTATGAGTTATGATATAAAATAAAAGTGAAATTTGGAGAAAGCTCCTCTCTCTGTGCCTCCCAATCATCAGCAATGCCACAAGCCCTGACACACCCGTGTTGGACACCCTGCTATCCCATCCCAGCCCTGGTACATGCCCACATCCACTACGGACCAGGGGTGATATTATTACCAGGATCAAGGAAAGGATTATTGTTGCAAAGATTTCAGAGGAGATTTTATGTGTGGCAATTCAAAAGATAAGACAGGGAATTACAGGTTCATAGCCTTGACTTAATCAGCAATATTCAAAGCAAGCACCCAGGAACCAGGACCTGCTTTGACTTCAAAAATGCAACTGACTGTGGCCAGTTTTTAGGTACATCTGATTTTTGGACATTATTGACCACCCAGACAAAGCATTTTGAAGAGAAATAAATGGAAGACTCAGCCAGAAGCAGAACTACAGACAAAGACCTTAGGATTGCCACAAGGCCACAATACCAGTCAGAGCTGATGGTTTTAAGTTTTAAACCCAGCTCATATCACAAAGGAGTGTGGGGTTTGATCCTTATTTATCAAGATTAAGAGATAAAGCAAAGTACATGAATAAACAAAACATGGAGCAAGTGAAAACAGAAGGAAAGGGGAAACACTGATCTCAGGTTTGAGAGGAAGCCAGAGCAAGTTCCTCCCAGCTGATGGCCATCAGGAAGAAACCCATCAGGTACACATTAATCCCAGAAAAAGCCAAAACACACTTGTTCCAACACATTAACTGTACTTCATTCCATACCCCTGCTAGGATCCTAATGGTGCTGCAAGTCCTTCCTCTCCCCTTCTCCAGCAGAGACTGCATCATCTGATTTTACAAATAACACATTTCAGGGGCTGAGAGACAAGGCAGCAGAGCAGGCCAGAGCTCCAGCAGAGCAGCATCCATCTGACAGGGAGGAGAACACGCTCTGTGTGCAACAGCCCATCCCACAGCATGAGGGGCAAGGACTCCTCAGTGCCCAGCTCCAGCAGAGAGGAGCTCTGGCTCCAGCCTGGGACAGGATGGGGTGTTTGGAAGGGCTCATTCTCCTGTGTGTGTTCTCCCAGCAAGCAAAGCTGCTCCTGTTTGGAAAGCACAGCTGGAAGCCGGGATCTGAGCGAGCCCTGCTCATGCCATGAGGGAGCACCCAGCTTTCAGGCAGGTGAAAATGCCTCTCCCATGCTGGCCCACCCCTGGGAGAACCAGAGGCACACTTGGCTGCTCAGATGTGCCTTAAGGAAGAACAGGAACAATGTTTTGCCAATCTCATGTGAAGCTGTAACACAGAGCTGGCCCAGCACGGACAGCTGGGCTCAGTGGGAGCGCTCGGGACTCATCCCAGCTCCAGGGAGCTGTTCTGGAGGCCAGGCCTGGCCCCTCCTGTCTCTCACTGCCTTGGGAGTGAGCTCCTGGCCTTCAGGAGAGCCTGGGACACGTTTGGATCCACACCTTTCTGGGTTTGCCATATGTTTGCTTTCCCAAGGCTCCTCTCCAGCCCAGCTCCCAGCAAGGCAAAGCAGGATCAGCACACGCTCCCTGCTAGGAGAGGAGGCCTCTTTCCAGAGCAAAGCACAGCTCAGGAATCAAATCAATCAGCAGTGCTTCAGCAGGAATTTCACATGGAAAGAGAGGTTTTACAGGTCTTACCAAGACCATTTTGTGAGTATTACTCTTCAAAATCATGGTTTTGAGTAAAAGAAGGGCAGATTCAGGTAAAATTGGGAAATGGCTGTATTTAATTCAAGCAGTAAGTGCTCTCTCTGGCCAGCAGCAGCCTGAGCTCCCATGGCAAGGTCCCTTGTTGGGGAAGATGAAACAGGAAAGCCTTATCAATATGATTGCCTGGCAAAAGATTTTGAGAATATAGAAACTATAAGTGAGATTGAAATGAAAGCAAGCTTTGAGATCCCTCAGTTACTGAACAACTGGAAAACAATGGTGTGGCTGGCTGAAGGTGATCCCCTTTTGATGGAACAACACCCTCTGCTTGCAGACAGGAGACCAAGGGTCAGAGCAGCCCCTGCAGCTTGGCAGAAGGGGCCCAAAGAGGAGTTTTTAGGGTTTAAAATGTAACACAGTATGGTAATGTAATGGTTCTTATAGGCTGTATGGAAATGCTGTAGGATTTGTATCTTGTCCTAGATTGGTTAGTGAGAATTAGAATATTCAACACAGAAGAAGATTTATTGTATTGGAATGGGAACGTCGCTCTCTTACCCTTTTACTCTCTCACCCTCTCATCCTCTCTGCCCCTCTCTTCTCTCAGGCCTGCTCCAGCTGTGGCTGGCAGCTCCCAGCAGGGCCCTGCACCCAGGCCCTTGGCAATGAACCCCAAGCTCCTGACCTGGCCTCAGAGATCTCTGGTCTCTGTCCGTCCCAACCATGCTACCCCCAACGCTCTGACAGTCCCTGTTCCATAAACTCACTCCATAATGCGGCCGTGGAGATTCCAGTCTCGTTCCACCTGTGGATGCCCAGCACCCTCCTGCAGCACCACAGGAGGATGTGCCCTCTGAGATGCTCTGCTCCTGCCCCCTGGATGCCAAACTTATCTTCCCAGCTGTTCATCCCCACTCCTTGCTGTTCTAGTGGCATCCAATCCCCTGATTTCAGCCAAGTGCTAAAGCTGAGAACCCCTAAAGGTTTCTTTTTTTCCCCCTATAAAGGGGAGAGATACCAACTCCAGCTCCTCTCCTGTCATCCTGCAGGAGATCAAAACTGGAGGTAACTTTACTGGAGTGCTTTGGAAAATCAATTATCTGCTTTTAGAGGGGAAAAAACCTCCCAGGGATTCAATTCCACTTGTCAAACTTCAGCTATTTCCTTTATCCTCCTTGCTGGGAAAGTGTGAGGCTTGCTCACACTCCCTTATTCTCCAGGAAGGAAAAAAAAAAAAAAAAAAAAGCTGTTTGACAAAATAATCATTTTTGCAAGCTGCTGCACTGGCGGGACAGAGGTCTGGGATTTGGCAGAGGGAAGTGCCCGCCTTCCAATCTGATCCCAGCACCAGAGCAGAGCACCACCTGCAGCCTGGTGCCCAGTGTGGAAAGGAGGAGGGAAGGAAGCAGGAGCCATTAGAGACTGGCTGCTGGCCATCCCACATCTCCTTTGGTGCACTGGATCAGACCCCACAAACGACTCGCCAAAAAAAGGAAATCTAAAAATTGGACTCAAAGGGTCTTTTTAAGCACTTTAATCCTTTTGCACTGCCTGTTCCCAGAGCGGCCATTCCTGGCAGCAGACACTGAGCTGGGAAAATCCTACTCCCCAAGCCAAGGAGTTAAAGAGAAAGCTGCTAATCAGCTAAATAGAAGCTGGAATCTGTTCATATGAAAGTCTCTTTTTTTCTCTGTCACCTGAGGGACATCACAGTGTTCCCAAATACACTTTTGACATCATTTGGCAGCAGGGCCCATCTCATCCTCCATGATTCATCCCTTAGGTTATTTTTTTAATATCAGAAAGTGAGCTTTTAAATGCCAAACTCATTTTGCGGGTGGCGGTGGGGAAGTGGAAGAGATTCCAAGTGGTCTCGCTGGGCTGTGCACCAACTGCCTCCACCAAATGGCTCAGAAAGCTCCTCTTCCCATGGAGCTTCCCAGACAAAGCACACTGACAGCCACATCCAACTATTACCTAATAGTTTGTTCCTCAACTTGTTGGAAACACGAGAGGAGAAAGCAATTAAAGCAGGGCCAGATGTAGGACAGGGATCTGGAGATGGGCATCACTTACCTTCTGTCCTTGTTGCCTGCCACCAGCATGTTGGGGGGCTGCTGTGGAGGTTGACACATGAGAAGTCACCCATGGAGTTGCCCACCTTGGTCACACACTGGTTTGTTTCCAGGTTGTAAAGGAGGATCTGGCAGAGAGGGAATAAAACACCACATCAGTTGAGCAGGAGTACCACGACAAGGTTTTGCTGCTCCACAAAGCAGAGCTGTGAGCACCTGAGGTGTTCTGCAGGACTTGTTTCTTGATGTGTAAAACAGAACCAAGAGACAGATCTACCCCTGTGAAGAAAGGCAATGACACCTGTAGCCATGATATTTTATGAAAAATCCTTTCCTTAGGATTTTTTCTCCTGAGAAGCTGAGAGGCCTCAGGAACAAAATGTAAACAATAATTATCTGCTGCTGTGGAATGCAACAGGTGCATCTGTGATTGGTCTCATGTGGTTGTTTCTAATTAATGGCCAGTCACAGTCCAGCTGTCCAGACTGTCTGGGTCAGTCACAAGCCTTTGTCATTCATTCTTTTTCTATTCTTAGCTAGCCTTCTGATGAAATCCTTTCTTCTGTTCTTTTAGTATGGTTTTAATAGAATATATATCATAAAATAATGAATCAAGCCTTCTGAAACATGGAGTCAACATTCTTGTCTCTTCCCTCATGCTGGGACCCCTGTGAACACCGTCACAGACAGCCTCAGAAATCAGGAATTCAGGTTTCCCAGTGGGATCCAGCAACAAGCAGGGATGCACCCCCAGAATGGCCGGGCACAGCTCTCAGTAAAACCACACAGGTGACATCTTTGGGGTTACAGGAAAAGCAAAGGGTTTCCTCATCAATTTTAGCGTTTGAGAGAGCAGCAAAAGCAAACAGCAGCAGCCCTGAGGAGGTCTGGACAGATGGACAGTGAGAGGCAGATCAGTCAAGTGCAGCAGGAACTGCAGGGCAGAGCTGAGCACACACTGAGAGCCTGGGTGCCCTCACACACACACACACAGAAATGTCACATCTGAAGTGGCAGCTCAGATGGGAAAGGCAGAAAAACAACTCTGATTTTAGGCAGCATCTGAGATGATTCAAGCAGAGCCTGGTTGAGAAGCACGAGTTGTTCCCTGTCCGTTCCCACTCCTCTCCTCCATCAGTTTAATCACGTTTGCTGTCCTTCCTGTGGGGCCAGATCTGATCTGTCTGCTTGGGCCTTTCAATTTAGGAGAACAAATATTTTTAGAAACAGAAAAACGCATTGGTCAAAGCCCAGT
This sequence comes from Camarhynchus parvulus, assembly GCF_901933205.1. Taxonomy (NCBI): domain Eukaryota; kingdom Metazoa; phylum Chordata; class Aves; order Passeriformes; family Thraupidae; genus Camarhynchus; species Camarhynchus parvulus. The sequence goes on from NC_044585.1 coordinate 2,056,006, forward strand.
GGAGCTCAGTGCTGCACCTGGCCTTATATAACTTCATAAACATGATTCAATTTCATGGTATTGCTTGCTGAAATGAAAAGAAACCTTGTGACCATGAGAAGAGTTAATGGTATTTAAAACACCAGAAAAACTTCACAGCTTCCATGGTAACATCAGCATGGCCATGTCAACGTCACATCAATATTATTTACTCCTAATTTGCTGATTATAGCCACGTGCAGCTCAATAAATATTGCACTATCTGGACGGATTATTTCAACATTTGCCAGAACAGCAGCACTGATGCTGCCTGGCCTTTAATTTCCTATCTGTGCCATTTCAGAGATCTGAAAGGTGAATTAAGAGAGCAGGAGAGGATCATTCTGTGATGGAGGCCTTTGGGCAACCAAGGTGAAGCTTTAAAGATCTCAAGGAACAGGGCAAAGAGAGACAGAGAATTTGCAGGTTTCCTCCACCTGCCATTCTGCCAGGCAAATTCAGGCATATTGCAGCTCCCTATTAGGATCAACATATCCAACTTCCTTAGGTGTTCCTAAGATTTATAATCTCCCAATTAATTCTTTGTGAAGCTGCCTCAAAAACCATGGCATTTTTCATCCTTAAGACCCCAAAAAACCAAAGCAAGGATGACCTTTGTTGGAAAACCTAAGAAATAAAAGTTAAATTTAAATAAAAATTAATTTAAACTTCCACCCCAAGGAAAAAGCTGCTACAAACTTCATGGCAATGTTAGTGTTTGAGGTAAAAACCAGTTTACAGCCTGTTCTCACTTCAGCCCAGCTCCCAACAGCTCAGTAACCAAACCCACAGATAATGATGTTCTGGCAAAGGCACCTCGAAGGGTTCTCAGTGCAAAGGAAATTAATATCTGTGCCTGGCAACCCAAAGTTCTCCTTGGAAAGTTTGGAACAAAAGACAAAGACAATAAACTGCTGAATTCAACTTAAGAAAGAACTGACAGGGTCAGGAGCAATGCATTCCAGCTCCCAGTTGGGCCCTTCCCAGCTGGATGTTAAAACTCCACAGGGGAGAGGGCCAAAAGCTGCTTTCTTAAAAGTCCCCTGGGGCTGATACTTGCAGTGAACATTCATAAACTATTAATTTATCTAAATGACCAGAGCTCCCATCTCTGCTATAAACACAGGATACATGCTTGAACATCCAGCCATGGCCATGAAAGGCTGGAATGAAAAACTGCACTGAAAGATTCCCATGGAACGTTTTCCATGTTACATTTGCTCTGCCTGCAGCCCCGTGGCAAAGCTCACAGGTAACAGCAGCTGAGAAACAAATTTATTTCTCCTCACATAACTTGAGGGTGGCCAGCAATTTAAAGTGTTTGCATCAAAGAATCTGTAAAAGAATAAGGGTTCACACCCACAAAAATGGAAGAAAAGCTTATATCATCTTCTCCTACCCTCTTCAATTCCTTCTCATGCCTGTCTCTATGCTTTTAAAGATTGTTTATTTTAACCAGCAATCTTGTTATTGATTTAAATTTATTTTAAATTTTATCATGCACAAATGTCTTTCTAACCAATTAGTCCCATCATTGGAAGAGTCTCTGTGATTTTCAGTATCCAGGTTTTGCCTGTCTTGAAATTCAACCTGTCTTGAGCAGTTCCATGACCTGCAAATGAATTTCAAACCCTTATCCTGACCAACTGATAAGTAAAGAAGCTAAAAGCACTCAGAATGCTTAAGTCTGAATAATAATTTCCTGGAGCCAGGGATTTAAGAGCACACTGATGACAATTCTGAAGTTGCTGGAACACCTCTGATGAGCTCTCCTGTAATATCCCAAGGCAAGAAGGATTTTCTTTACAAAGGCCAAGGAGAGAGAATGGAAATACCTGGTCAATAGGGACTTGAAATAAGGGTCTGTGTGTTAAAGGGCAGATAAAGCATAAGATCTCTGGGCGGTTTATAATCCTATAATGCACACTGCAAAGGGATTACCCTTTTAAAGGTATTTATAATCCTATAATGGACACCCAAGCCCAGTGACCTAATAGGTACCGAACTGAGGGAAGTGCACCAAGAGCATTTGGGTGTGAAATGAAGAACCCTGGGATAACACACTAATGAGCAGCCCTGGCCCCTCTGGGACCTCAGGGAGGAAAAGCATTAAAGACCCCGTGCAGGCAGCACCGGGATCCAACGCCCCAAATAAAAAGTGTCACCTATTAACATTGGCCAAATGAAAAGTCCAAGTTGTTGGCCAAGAGCCAGGCAATCTCCCTGAATGCTTAATAATTCAACAAGCCAGGAATAGCCAGAGCATCTCCAGCATTCTGTTTAGTTAAAGACCACAGAGATTAGCAAACACATTATCCATCTCCGAGGCGATCCCTTCCCTGTTACAAGTCCCTTAACGACCTTTACCATCCCTCCCTCTCTCTCTCTCTCTTTTAATAAGGCTGAGCAAATGGGACTTCATTTCAGCCCACTGCCACAGACTGGGGGTATTAATTATTCATGCTCATAGTCTCCCCTTTGTTAAGGCAGTGCATTAGACTAATTCCCCTCTTTGCTGGGTGACTTGGGCACGGCTCAGCCCGTGGCTGCTCCTCTGGGAGGGACACACCAGGAACCCAGTCCAGGCACAGGAAAAAAGGCAAAGTTACTGTTCTGCACAGAGCTGCAGAGCGGTGGGGACAGGGAGCTCTCTTTAAATGCTGTCCAAGAACTCATGAAAGATGCCTGAAATGAATTCCCAAAGAATTAAAGGCTCTGGAGCCAGAAGAGCTGAGCTGTGAGCTTTGTTACATCTCGCTGCTAAGTGAGGTCAAGCGTGGTCGATGCACTCTGCTTGAGACACTTCCAAGAAAAACCAAGGAACTGTAGGAAATGCTGCTGATGGAACCCTTCCATGCATGGCCAAAACCCCAGCAGGTGTTTTGGGATGCTGTGCTGTTGGAGATGTCTTTTTTGGACAGAACATTAAAACAACAAATCCCTGAGCACTTGTTATCAAAGAGCCTGTGGTACTTTCAACAAGAGCTGAGGTGTCCATCCCACTGTCCTGGATGGCAGCCAGCACACGCCTGCTCTGGGAAGAGCTGCTTTCCCTTTCCCTTTCCCCTTCCCTTTTCCCTTCCCCTTCCCTTTCCCTTTTCCTTTCCCCTTTTTTCCCCTTCCCCTTCCCTTCCCTTTCCCTTTTCCCTTCCCCTTCCTTTCCCTTTCCCACCTCCTGCCCACAGGAACAGCGTGGGGCAGCTGGAGACTGAGCTGTGTCTCAGAACTGGGCAAATCCCTCTGTGTGCTGGTTCTTATTATTCTTGTTCTCTGAATTTGGTTCTTATTTAGATGCACTATTGGAGGGAGGATCATAACTATCAGCAAAAAGCACATTGTAAAACCACACTCAAACCCTACATCTTTCTCCTCACTGAACAACACACAGGATCCATTACAGAAGCACTTTTTCAGAAAGAACCATCCAGGATTGAGGTTTCTGTCGTTTCAAGTAAAATAAAACCACCCTGAGTTGCTCAGAGTGGCAGAGGATCAAGCAGCAAGCCTGAGAACAGAATTTACATTTATTTTCAGATTATATTTCTCCCCTTTGCTTCTGTCCAGCCCTCTGCCAATTGGAAAAAACATTGCCTGAATACACAGAGATATTGCCAATGAAAAAGGGGCTGTGAAATTCCAAGTCCACCATAAACAAAAAGGGATCTGGTTTCTGCTCAGGTCAAACCCATCCAATCCAGAGGGTACCTACAAAAGCAGGAATATGCATTTGTGGAGGAACTCATCAAATTAAACACAACATATGGTACACACTGCTGCAAGTTTGGATTTTATATCTAAAGGGATGTGGAAAACAAGAATATTTTTAAAGTTTACAAGCCCCAGGGGCACAGTTTCCCTGTGCAAATGTATTGGATTGCCTACTGTAAATATGGCACATAACACTGCAACAACAACAAAAACAATCTGACTGTTAACAAATGCAAGGTCAGCACGCTGATACTTGTGCACACAGATAAGTGTTCTGGCTCCATAAATTTCAAGATGAGCTAAGATTTAAAAGGAGCAGCTGAAGGAGACAGACAGACAATCAGAGAAGAAGAAAAAGAGTAAATCAAACACCAAACAGCCAGTTAAAAAAATAAATAAATAAAAAAGCAGTTAATATCCATGAATAATGGATGTTTGATTTAAAAGCAGTTTACTCCAATATGATGTAATTTTTGACAATCAGCCAGAGAGACTATTTTTCAAGTTCTTGCCAGATAGAAGTCATTGTGGGGAGCTGGGAACACAAGTGCTTCTCTGAGCATGTGGAAAATCGACTTTCATGCCATCCTAAAGGTGACTTTTCCTGGCATGCGCCGGGCGATGCCTGAAAACCCAAAAGCAGCAGAGCTCCCAGCAAATCCAGCAGGAAAAGCAGCTCCCTGCTCCTCCCCATCCAACACCTGCTGCACAAGTCACACACAGAGCTAAAGACGAGTGCAGTTTGCTTTTCCCTTTGAAGTTTCCCTGAGCCTGGAGTTGCAGAGTGAGGCTTCAGGCTGGTGGCAAGCAGGGGAGCCAAGCTCGGCACTGGCGCTGCCAACGCACCTGCAGCCCTGGGCACTGCCAGCCCCCGGGGCTCTGCCAGCCTGGGATGGGCTGGGATGTGGGCAGATGTCTGCTAGGACTGGAATGGGGTCACCAGGCTCGTTTGACTCGTGCCTGGAGCCTGGGCTAAGAGCTCCAGGGCCTGTGGGGAGGATGTTGTGTTTACCCACCGAACCACCCACACACTCAAAAACCCCTCTAGCCCAGGGACATGTGCTCCCTAACCTGAGGGAAACCTTCTGAAGCTTAAAAACTGAATTAAATCCCTTGGTTTCATCACCTGGAATATTCATGGCACATCCTAGCAGCTGTATTTTCCAAACCTGAGGCACCCACCTCAGCCACCGTGCCAATTTTGAGGCACTCACACTATAGCACACAGAGGGGGGAAAAAGCAGAATGTCCTTAATGTCAGCCAATAGAAAGGCATTGATTTACTTATTATTTATTTAGTCTTTTATTTATTTCAACTTGTAAAATTATTCCTGGTCATTTAAGAGTGTTTGATCAAGAAATCATGCAAAATTTAGACAAGAAAAAGTTCTGGACTCTCTGCTGGTGTCTTTTCCTTGTAATAGTTCAGTTCCTTAGAGAGTTCTGTCTCTCTGACATGGTACCAAAGAGCTTATAAATAAAAAGGTATTTAAAACACCTTTCAACACCTCCAAAGATCTGCTAACACCCTGCAGTCCTGCAGCTCCTCAAAGAGAGACATTTGAGCAACTTCCATCTGTTCAAACACCAGCAAGCCCTGCCCTTCTACTGGTAGGAAAACAAGAGTTCATAAAGATGAATTTGCTGAAAATTGGGCTCTTTACGAGGGTCACAGAGGCCAACAGAAGTGAAAAACCCCACATTTTTTAAACAAGAAAAGCTAAGATTAAAAAAATTGAAGTCTTTGGCACTCCATGAGAACTTGAGACACTCAACACCAGGAAAGACAATGCAACTTCTCAGTTAGGAGGATTTTAGTTAAAATAAGGTCTAAGTAAGGTGTAAAAGCTCACATAAAGCAGCCATGAACTAAATATATCACCCAAAAATGACTGTAAAATATGAAACTCAATTTCAAGGAGTATTTACTGTTGTCCAGAGCAGCTGGGGCTGCCCCTGGATCCCTGGCAGTGCCCAAGGCCAGGCTGGACAGGACTTGGAGCAGCCTGGGACAGTGGAAGGTGTCCCTGCCATGGTAGGGGTGGCACTGGATGGGCTTTCAGATCCCTTCCAACCCAAACCACTCAGGGGTTCTATGATTTCAAATCTGTTTTCACTCACTATCACTGGTTAATTCCACTGGACACACTCACATTTCCAAGCAGCTGAAGAATTCCATGGAAACACAAAATCCAGGAGCAAACCCAGGCAGTGTTTCACTGGCTGCTGAGAGGAGCCAGGTGAAGTTGAACACCTTTCCTCAAGTCAATCAGCAGCTCCAGAGAGCTGCAGAAGCAGCAGCATGAACAAGCAGCACCCGAGAGAGCTGATCTCAGCACATCCAGCTTCTGCCTCAGAGCTGGAAGCTGTAAAATCATCCCTTCCCTCCTCTCCTCCCCATCCACCAGCCCTGGAATCAGGTTCATGTTCGTGCACAAAGCAACCAAACCCACACCTGAACTGTGCCTGGCAATATCTGTAACAAAAATCCTCACCTGAGCTGTTCCTGGCAATATCTGTAACAAAAATCCTCACCTGAGCTGTGCCTGACAATATCTGTAACAAAAATCCTCACCTGAGCTGTGCCTGACAATATCTGTAACAAAAATCCTCATGCATGCTGTATGAAACTTCTTTGGTAGAAAAACCCCCAAATCCTCCTTTGCTCATTGTCTCATATCTCCAAGAATTGCTGAATATGTTAAAAATTTTGAACAGAATTTGAAATACAGGAGAAAGTTGTGGTTTAGGATATTTCCTCTCATCTCAGTATAACAAACACCTCTAAATTTCACAGAAATAATCCACAAAGCTCACCTCAGTTGTAGTAGGAGACCAGACTTACCTGACAGCAGGTTCAGGAAAGGTTATAAAGGCACCAGCTATGAGAAAAACTCCAGACTGCATCAGAAACCAGATGAACTCAAGCCTAACATTTATCCTGCTGCCTCCTTTCGAGGTTTAGATCCTGACCTGAAGAGCACCAAAGCCAATCTGTGGATTTAATCTCCCCCATGGTGTTCAAACCCAAAATCCCCACAGGTGCGTGCCCAGCCTTGTGGTGCTGCAGCAGCTGTGTGACCAGGGGATGTGTCACTGGCCTGACATCATCCCTCAAGGAATGTCACCTGGATGCCCTGGGAATAAGGATTTCCCCCATGGGTCATTATCTGGGCTATTTAATTAGCCCTAGACAAGCCTAGATGGGAACACAGATCTCAGAATGTGGACTTGAAGGGATTTCATGTTGAGTTAACAGAGCTGAAACAACAAAATCTTTCATAGCTTAAGTTCAAAAATGAATTCCAGGAGCACTAAAGCAGAAGAACTTTCAAGAAACGGCAGCATATTTGGGTTGTCTGGTGCTACTAAAGTGCAAGCTGAACTTCTCAGGGATGAAGGATTTCTGTTTTCTCCTCCCTCCTGCACGGGTGTCTCTCATCTGACAGGAGCCAAGTCTAGGCCACGGATTTGATGTTTTCCTCCTCTCCAACATAAAAGTTCCCAGTCAATTTATGCCTCAGATCTCAGCTCTGCTGTCAAAAGTGGCTAAAATTAGGAAATGATTTTATAAAAAGAGAGAGGGAGGAAAAAGATGGTTTCCCTAAGTGTTTTGATCAGGAAGCAGGTTACTAGGCAGGGATTGCCAGAAGGAAAATAACAACCAGGAGGAAAACAAAGAAAACCCTGAAGTGGGGAGGAACACAGGCAGCAGCCAGAGGGGCTGGAGTCCTCCAGGATGGCATTTGCAGGCTGGGGAGCTCTCCCAAAGCCAGGCTGTCCCCGTGGGCCCAGTGTAATCAGCCACTGCAGAGTCCCTTCACGTCTGCGCGAGGCCGCTCGTTAGCATAAGAGCCATCAGTAATTAATTTCCGGCGTGATGTCAGCTGGAGCAGCAGTGCCAAGGCAGTGTCCTTGTCACACCCCCCGGCTGTCTGGGCCCATCTCCCTGATTAGGATGCACCAGGTTTAACACAATCTGCCAGCAAGAGCCAGGGAGCTCAGGACTAAATGAGGAAAGATGTCCTGTGGTGGTGTTCACAGGGGTCTCAGGACGAGAGAAGAGATGAGAATGTTGACTCCATGTTTCAGAAGGCTTGATTCATTATTTTATGATATATATTATATTAAAACTATACTAAATGAATAGAAGGATTTCATCAGAAGGCTTGCAAAGAAGGAAAAAGAATTATAACAAAAGCTTGTGTGTGACCAAGAGTCTGAGCCAGCTGGGCTGTGATTGGCCATTAATTAGAAACAACCAACATGAGACCAATCACAGATGCACCTGTTGCATCCCACAGCAGCAGATAATCCAATGTTTACATTTTGTTCCTGAGGCCTCTCAGCTTCTCAGGAGGAAAAATCCTAAGGAAAGGATTTTCCATAAAATATGTCTGTGACAATGTCCAGCTTTGCTGAGCAGCATTCGGACCTGGGGGTGTTTCTTGTCGGGACCCAGGACATTCTTCTGGCTGCCCTGGGTGATTTGAGACCCTGGCAAGGGGCTCAGAGACCTTGGCACAGAGTCAGAAACACCAAAAACACCTGTGCCTTCGATTTTGGCCCATGGAAACAATTACCAACTTTGTGTGAGGAGTTACAAGCCACAAGGGTTTGAGTAGAATAATAGTGAATTTGTCACAGGGTGAAAAAGTAGAATTTTGGGGATTTAGAATGGGGGTTCAAGAGGCAAGATGGAGGAATCTGGGTGTGTCCTGTCCTTCTTCTCCTTCTTCTTGTCTTCCATCTTCTGCTGTGATGGTGACACTTTTTGATTGGTTTAGAGTAGAGACAAACTGTCTAACATAGGTGATAGGTATTGGAAAATTATTGTAAATAAAGTACAGGTAGTTCTTAGTATAAAAAGCTAACACCATCCCAAGGGCAGTCAGTGTGCCACAACCCAACCTGCTGGACAGAGAAAGAATGTAACAGATAAGAGAAAATAAACAACCTTGAAAAGCAGAGCTGAGGAATCTCAACTTCTTCGGAATTAGTTTCTTTGGGAAAAAGAGACTTTCTAACACCTCAGGGTCATCTCAACCACAGAAAACCGAAGGTTTCTCTGTTCTTTACAAGGCACAAAAGTGATCACTGGGGCAATGCCCCCAAAGGAGGCAATTTCACCTCCTGCCCTCCCACCTCTGGAGGGAACAGAGCTGGGTTAGGACAGCAGAGGAATGAATAAATACAGCACAGCTCACAGCAGCTCAGCCCTCCAGGTATTTATGGGGGTTTTATGGGGAATGAGATGCAGCTGGACATGTTTATCCCTTACAGAGGAAGCCCTAAATAAAGCCTTTCCATTCCAGTCACTCACCAAGGGAAATCCTGCATTTTTACACTCCAGACCACAGTGGTCTGCAGTGGGTGCTCCACTCCTGCTCCTTCCCTCACTGCTGACAGCCTCAGTGTTACACAAAAATGGAATGAAACCAGGGACTGGAAAAGGGAGGCAAGGTGCAGGAAAGGACAGGAACTCTTCCCAAGGCATCTAGAAACACCAAAATCCCCTCAGAGTTTGGCCAAATACTCAAGAGCACAGCACAAAAAGCATCCCCCCTCCTAAGGATGCTCATTTGCCTGATACTGCTCAGGATGAACAGAGAGGCTGAGGGATGGTTTGGGATTTTGGGTTGTTTACTGGGGTTTTTAGGTGGGATTTTAGAGATGAGTTCCCCCTGATGCCATTGGTGCAGCACAGACAGAGCTGGGCCTTGCTGAGGAGCAGAGGGTGCACAGCGAACCCAGCTGGCTGAACACATAATATCAGATTGTGCTTTTTTCTGACCTAGAGATGGGGCAACCGAGAGGTGTTTTAAAAAATTCTATTCTATTTTTAGTCTCTTGTGAAGGATGAGACAATACAGATATTGTAATTTACACTACCACAATTAGAAGCTAATTATTTCTTAATTACAATATAGTATAAGTGGTTTTTGACTTATTAATTTTTACCACACTATACTGTATGTCTTTAAATTAATAATCTAAAATTACTCTTCATAAATCTTACTACAATATCTTTTTCATAATTCTATTTCCTTAAAGTATCTAATCTTACTTATAAAGCCATCCTTTGAAACTTGTTTCTAGTTCTATTTCTCAACAATATCTATCTTATTCCATACTATTTCTAAGTCAATATTTCCTATCTCAAAGTTTACATACACATACATAACTTCCTATCTCAAAGTTTACATACAGATACATAACTTCCTATCTCAAAGTTTACATACAGATACATACTATGTAAACCTTGTGTCAAACATTAAAAATTCTCCACAAGTTCATTTCCCACAGCTGAACAATAATCCCTCACTTCAGCCCACAAAAGAACACAAAGCAGCATCAGATTATTGCATTGAATTGTTTTCTCTCTACTCTCAAAAGCTGGAGAGTAGGGAAAGACGTCCTCAGCACGAACTCTTTTTTTTTTCCTTAATTACAAAGGTGTAAAAATCTTCTCAAAAATAATGACAGTACCTGGTTGGGCTCATTCAATAACCAGCCAAAGGTTTTGATGCCAAAGGCAGCCTCGTGAGCAGCCACGTCCAGGCAGGTGACAGGCTGGCCATAGACTGAGTGCAGAATCCTGCCAGGAGCTTCTGCTTTCAGGAGATAGACAATGTCCTCTGCAGCTGCCACTGCCACCGGGCTCCCCGGCACATCTGGAACCAGATTAAGGAAGTTGACCTAAAAAGAGCAGACTTTTTATTTTATTTTTTATTTTTAATTTATTCTAATACAGTCAAAAATTCTTTTGCATGTGCTGAACTGAACAAACTACTCATGTGTGTCCTGAATCATCTCAGCTATGGATTGATTGCACACAAAGATCAAGCATCAGGCTTATTTCTGAACTGTAAGACTGAGCTTTGGAGGGGGGATTAATCAGGAGTGGTTTAAATCACTTCACACCCTTTAACTGCACAGCTCCCTCCTACAGGAGAGAGGCTGCAAGACTCAATTATTCCTACACACTTCCTTCCCCTTTAAAAACAAATGCTGATACTCTGAGACAAAACAAAACTTCAGAGAATGAGTTTTAATTACAACCCTCAAAACTTCAGTGACAGAAGGTGCAACCTAAAGAAGCTGCATGAGTAGTTACAGCTTCACAAGTGACACTATTAGGCTGCCTGCAATATCCTGCCTCAGAATTAATCAGATAGTGTGGATCTGGAATGAGACCTGCAGTTTCAGCTCCAATTCTATGCGAGAAAACTGATTTACAAAATGAGCCAGCTTAGTTTACTGTTGACAAAAAAAAATGAAAAAAAAACCTAAAAAAACCCAGCCAACCTCCTGCACCATATGGACTTGTGCTCATTTTCACTCCTAGCTCAAGCCAGCAGTTCACCCTTGCTCTTCAGGGATGGAAGACTCACCCTGAACCTGCTCCAAAGTCAGAGCCTCGAGCTGGTACCGCCCTGAACTAGCTCAGGCTGTAAGACTTTTGTAAGAACCATCCCAACCCTACCAACAACAATTAATATGGATCAGGAGCTCCTGTAAGGAAACAGAGCAGCCTGGAGACTCACCAATTTCTGGATTTCGAAGGTTCCTGGGGTTTGCCAGAATCCTCTGTCGTCGGGGCTCTCCAGCCTGACCTGGAAGCCGGAGGCCGTGGCCACGGCGGCGCCGCCCGGGGCCAGCGCCAGCGCCTGGAGGTGCTGGTTGTGCTGGAAGTGATGGATGGGCTCCTGGCCCAGCAGCAGGCTCCAAACACTGACAGTGCCTGCACAGGGGAAATGGCGTTAGCTCAGCTCTGACACAACCTTCAAGGAGCCTTTCAACAGCTGCAAATGGAGCTGGTGGAACAAAGGAACACACGGGGAAGAGATGGGGGCAGGACGGCTGAAATTCAGGATGCTCTGGTTCCTCTGGCCAGGGGTGCACAGGAGAATTTATGTGCTCTGGCCTGAAGCTGAAGGAGGGGATGTATAGATGGGATATTGGGAATTAGGAATTGTTCCCTGGCAGGGTGGGCAGGCCCTGGCCCTGTGGCTGCCCCTGGATCCCTGGCAGTGCCCAAGGCCAGGTTGGACATTGGGGCTTGGAGCCACCTGGGACAGTGGGAGGTGTCCCTGCCATAGCAGAGGTGAAATGGGATATGCTTTAAGGTCCCTTCCAACCCAAACCCATCTGTGATTCTGTGATTCCAGGCTCTATTGCTCTGTACCTAACTCCTAACTTCTGACTGTCCAATAACATTAGCAGCTACCTTGAGGAAGACTCTTTGACTTCTCTCACATTTCCATATTTGGAGATCAGATAAAAACAGACACCTGAAATTTTGTTCTATCAGAGAGAGGCCCTCAATTACCCCAAAACCAGTGAGGAAGAACCCACACTCCAATTTTAAGTCACTTTGCTGCATGGTCACAGAATCAGAGAATATCCAGAGCTGGAAGGGACCCCCAGGATCATCCAGCCCAGCTCCTGGCCCTGCCCAGACCCCCCAACAATCCCACCCTGTCCATCCCTGGCAGTGCTGTCCAAAGGCTCCTGAGCCAGAGGCTTTCCTCACTGCCCTGGGGAGCCTGGCCAGTGCCAGCACCCTCTGGGGGAAGAACCTTGCCCTGATCTCCACCTAAACCTCCCAACACAGCTCCATTCCCTGGGTCCTGTCCCTGGTCACCACAGAGAAAAGCTAAAGAATGCAAATCCTAAAGATAAAGGAGTGTAAGTCAAAAGAAAACATATTTATAATTGCATTTTTGCCAGCCTGGCTCCCTAGTTCTCTATTTAAAAGCATCATAATCTGAATAAGAGCAACCTGAGGCAATCAGGAGGGAACCAGAAGGGAATTGGAGCCTTCTGGGCCACCTTTGCACTGAATTGAGAAGCAATCTTCCAGCACGACAGGCAGGGCTGGAGAAGGCTCCCTTGCAGAGGAGCACGTTAATGATGAAATGATTAATGGCAGCTCTTCCTTCAGAAGGAGACATAAAAGCCCTGACAGACAGCTGTGGATGGGCACCACTGCCAGTTTGCAAACACTCCTCCCCAGTCCCAGAGGAGGTGAAGCAAGAGTGTGGTAATGAAACTGCACATAGTGAAATGGTAGCTAAATGAGTTTAAATTGATTTATGGTAGCTTTTGTAAAGATTATTTGGTATCTGGAAAGTGCTACCCATGTGAAATAATGCAGATAATCCTTAAGATCCCTGTCTAATGGCACTCCCACTGAATATTTATATTCCTCACCATGGGAATGAGTACCATAATGGGGACCATTTTTGTTTTATTAGGGATGAATATTTAAATTAATCTGCTATTTGCCTAAACAATTAGCCGCCTCTGTTTGTTTACACAAAGCCAAAACTGCAATTAGGCTTCCATCAGAAAGATCAGTCCCGACTAAAACTGTCCCGACGGAGCCGTAAGGGCTCCGAGCAGAACTTCCCAAAATGACTTCTTAGCATAATGGTAATTATGTTAATTGCTTGAAAGGTAAATAACTGCTGAACTGGGTTTGCAAAACAGACTGGTTGCACACAGCTTCAAACCAGTTAACAAATCCAAGTGGGCAGCACAGGCTGCAGCCCCTCTGCAGGGCTGAGCTGGGGCTGCTCCTCCCCAAGGCAAAGGGATGGGGAGGTCTCACCTCCAGGAGATGATTCAGCCAGGAAAAACCCCATCAGTGATAAACTGGTATCACACACAGGGAGTCAGAACTGGACTTTCGTGTCAGACCATGGATTTGGCTGCCAGGCTCCTCCAAGCAGGAGGATTTTCAATTTTTGTTCAGCAGAAAATGTATCTCAATTAAATATCAGGTTCATGAAGGGGAAAAAGAAGGTTGGTTTGCTTTCAGTGAAGCCTTTTGTTTACACATCTCTGTGATGAACATTCCACTGGGTTTAACAGTGTCTAAATGGATGAAAGTTCTAAAAAATTAAAAAACATATATATTCTGACCACAGGAGTAAACTGAGAAACCCAGAGCTCAGGGTTCTGCTCTCCAATTTTGGGCAACAAGCCACTTATTATTATTATTATTATTATTATTATTATTATTATTATTATTATTATTATTATTACTATTACTATTACTATTACTATTACTATTACTATTACTATTATTGCATCTCAAACATGAAAAAAATCTGTCCAAAATAAAAGATTTTAACCAGGCAAACACAGAGTGTACAAACACAGATATGTGCATTGTATTGCCCATATCATGATACGGGCAAAACATTTTAGATTACATTCCTGGTAATCTAAAAAAAAAAAAGTGACTTGTAAGGTCACAAATTCAGGTGTGATGAAGGAGCACAAAGTAAAGAGTAACCTGGAGAGTTCAAAGAATATCCTGAATTGGAAGGGATCCACAAGGATCAGGACAGAAAGAAAACAAAAAAAGCAAACACTCCACTGGATTTATAAATAGGTAAAGCTGCTATGAGGGCTAAAAGTGCTGCTCAGAATATTCTGCATTTCACTGCAGAAACAACAAAAGGTATTTATGGGTGTGCAAGTCCTTGCCGCAGTCAATCACGTTTGGGTAAGAGCAAAAAATCCCACACCATTCCAGTTCAGGTTATTAGTGTGGCACTAAAAAAAATCCGGCAAAGATTTAGCAGTGCAGATGAGATCACTGCTCTCCACAGTCTGTCTTCCTGCCTCCAGCACTGCCCAGCACCTCATTTCCACAGCAATTCCTCTGCTGAGGTGAAGTTAAGGTTGCAGCCATATGTTATCTTTTTTATTTTTTGTAATACTGAAATCTTACTAAGTGTTAGAAGGTCACGAAAGGAAAATTATAAGCAGCGGTTTCACAGCACGCTAAAATCTGCACCATAATTGTGATTATTCCAACTGAACTCTAACAGTAACTCCCCTAAATTATTTAGAATTATGAGCGAGCTGGAAAGTGATCATGGCTCATGAAAAGAAGTGCAAGAAGCTGCTGCTGCTGGTGTAATGCTGATATTCAATGTGACAATCACCGCACCAGCCTCGTTGATCACTCTGCCCCAGATTTAACAAAAAATTCAACTCCTAACCCATGTATTTCTGAATTGTGGCCTGATGAAAGGTTCATTTACTGCCATTGACTCCAGACTGGAAAGTACTTGGATAGAACACTGAGCAGGAGGTGCTGTGCCTCAGAGTGCAGAGCTGATCCTGACTGAACTCCGCATTTTGGGAGCATCACCAGCCCTGCACAGCTCTTGCTGTGTCAAAGGTGGGAGGCTGGAGGCTCCTCTCTCTCCACCAGCAGTGCTGGCAGCACAAAAGACATCCTGCAAAAGCAGCTGTTACATCTGTTTTCACACAGGTTTTTCTCTGCTATTACAGGCAACGCATTTGCTACAAAATTAAACAAACCCAAGTATCTTTTTTCCTTTAAAATCCCCTAATCCTCCGACAGGGCAAGGCAGCACAACCACAGAGCAAACAGTGTTAAATCTCATTTGTAAATATTATCCTGGCTGTGTCTGGCAGTGTCACAGAGCCTGTCTGAGCCCCTCCTGAGCTGGGCACAGCTGGCACTGCCCACCTGAGCTGCCTGTTTGGGGAGCTCAGGATGGGAGGGCTGGATGTGGGTGTGGAAGATCCCAGCTCGGATCCTAAAGACCCTTTGCATCAGTTCTTCCACATTAAAACCAGCATTTGCTGTCAGCTGGTGGCTGCTGCCAGCTTTGGAAGGGATGTAAAGCAATCTACGTGTGCATCATCTGAAAAAAAAAATATTTAAAACCCCAGAATTTTGTCTGTGCTGGAGCAGGGAATCCAAATGTGCTCATGGTTTACAAACTCATTCCCTTCAGCTTCTAAACACAACAGCCTGGGAAGGCCAGAAGGTGCTGAATTCACATCATCTCCATGGTGCTTGTCCTTTTTCAGAGCTGTGGTCTTGCCACCTTGATTTAAACAAAATAAACTCTATTTCACCTTTTGAAAACCCTTGGACTTGATGATCCTTGTGGGTCCCTTCCAACTCAGGCTATTCTGTGATTCTATGGCTCCATACAGGTGGGGTTTTTTTACTCCAAAGTGGGAACATGAATTTATTTCCTTGTAATTTTCAGCTATATCATATCTCTATGAAGTACAAGCAGTATAAGAAAAGCATGGGTGGAAATGAGCACCAGCCTGAAGTACCAAAACTTGTTGCTGTGAATTTTTGAGTTTGTCCCAAAACCACTACTAGTTGTGTGTTAGTAAACACTAATTTAACCTCAGTAGATACTTGAAGTTCATTAACCAACATTTTACATTTAATTTTCATTTCCAGCAGGTCCTGAGGGTACAAAGAGTGAGAGATCAGACCTCAGTGACAAGAGCCTTTCCCTCACAGTGCCATTACCACACCAGTTCCCACCAAATGTTGCCAGATTTTACCCCTAGCACCCCTCTTCCAGGGATTTCCACACAGCACCATCCCTGGACAGTCCCTCAGAGAAGGCACAGATCCTGTTTCATTCCCAGTGTGGGGAATGGGATAGGAAATCACACTCCACTCACCCAAACCAAGAGATCTGCACCCACAGCCACCAATGGGAATAAACATCCCAGCCCCTGCTCCTGCAGTTTGCTTCTGACATTTTTTTCCTTCACTGCAGCCAGTCTGGAATGCTCCTGCTCTCTTACAGCACATCCTGGCACTGAGGGACACCAAACCCATCACTCTGCAAAGAGGGTACAGAAGGGACAACACCCCCAGGCAGCTTTAGGGGCACCAGAAAGGACAAGAGCACCGAAATCCAAAAAGCAGCGCTGCCAAAATTCCCCTCCTGGAGGCTGCAGCAGGCAGGAGCACCTCTGATCCCTGCAGCACCCACCCTCCTGTGCTTCCTCTGCAGCTTGGGAAGGCCACCAGCTCCTCACCGTGGGCCTGAGGGGGTACAAGCAGGGCAGCAGGGCTGTGTTCCCCACTGTGCCTGCAGCAGGGTGGCCGTGGCATTTAAAGGACAGCAGGAAAAAGTTCTGTTCTCCTGTTGCTGCACATTGTTTGCCAGTCAAACCATGCAACTCCAGAGCGCAGGGGGGAGAGGGATGGCTGAAGCAGACTGCTGTTTCCCAAAAGCTGTGGCTCCCAGCCAAAGGCAGGCAAGCATGGAGCAGATGGAGTCCTGGCAAGGCCTCTCCTGTCCCTGCATTAGCAGCATCTGCTCATTACCCAGAACCCTCGCCTGCTTTATCTAATGCTCCAGGAAAAGCATTTTGATTTGATTCATTTCAGTTCGGTAACGTGCAACACAATTAGTGGTAAAATCAAACTGGAGCACTGCCAGTGCTGACAATAGGAAACAAGGCAGAAGAAATATGAGGCCAGTGGGTTGGAATTCAAAAATCACAACTGTGGCTCGAGTTGCCAAGTCCCGTTGCCCCAGGTGTACATCCAGTGCCCCCACTGAGCGCTGGCACGGGCACAGGGAACTTCATTTGCTCCTCATCCATTCCTCCCTCCTCTCCCTGTCCCTGCAGCCTGAGGCTGGCACCATCAGGAATCACAATCCCATTTTCCTCCAAGGCCACCATGGAGTGACAACCCACTTTGGCCAGGGCATCCCAGGAGGACATCCCTGTGTCCTTGGTGTGCCTGGGGAAGGAGCTGAGGAGCAGAGCAGGGCAGGCAGTGCCTGCCAGCCCTTCCCTGGGATGGGGAACCAGGGCCAGCACCACGGGAGCCCTGCGGGACCGGGAGCAGCCGATGGTGTTGGGGCCAGCCAGGGATTCGCCAGGGAAGTCTAGACTGCCTGACAGCACCACCTCCAACACGAGCAGATGGTTTCTCTGGGTTAGTCAAACTTACAAACAAAGAGGAAAGGGAGCTGGAAAAGTACAACAAAGAACAATCAAACACATTATCTTCAAAGCCGTCCGCTCCCTCCCCAAAATTTAAAATAACTCTCTCCAGCAAACTGTAAATATGTGCTTTCGGCTTGCAGTTAGTAAACATTGCTAAAATGGGTCTTTTTATTTCCCTATTCCCATAGAAACTAATCTATTCTGACCAAGGCTTCTCAAATCAGAGTAACTGCCATATCACAGAGCCTATTAAAATCTCTACCCAAAAGAATAAAAGACGCCGAGCTTTATGCAAACTAGTTCAGTCACAGCACTGACAGCAAGGGATATGACAGGCAAAAAACCCAGACAAATTATTAGATTAGTCAGTGGGAAACTAGAAAACAAACAAAAGACCCTCTGCTAGCTGTTGCTTGGAACACTGGAAAAAAAGCCAGCACTTAAACCTGTGTTATAATTTCCTATGACTCCAGTAAATAATATTAATAACATCAGATTTGCTGTTGTCAGAAAATGTTGCTTATTAACAATTTTTACCACAGAAAACCATCCTGGCATGATCCAAGCTAGAAAAACAGCTAAGGATGTTAAGAATCTTAAAACACATAAAGCATTTAATTTACTTCTAAAATAAAAGTATGGATTAGGGATTTTGTTTGGATTATCCACCTTCTGTTTTGTTGTCACCTGCAGACACACCAGGATCAAAGACAGTGTGTGTACAAAGCTCTCTAGACTTACAAATACTCTTTATTTATACCCAAGAGACATTTTAAGTATCAAATTTTACATTTTAAAGATGATGGGAGTGGGGTTCTGCCCGAGCCCCTCAGTTTAGGATCCCAGTTGGGCAGCACTGTCCAAACCTGACTTTTTTAATTGCTGTTCCCACATCCAGAAGATGTTGGTCTCTGGCTCTTGTTGTCCATTATAGAAACCCTCTAAGGATATTTAAAACAATGCACACAACCAGGATTTTATGAGGGTTTCACTAAATATTAGGTGAAAGCTTTCATTTCTTTAAATCCAAGTATATAACAACAACCCAGCACTGCAAACCAACACTTCAGTGCATCCACACACCACGCCAAGAGTGAGAGGGATGGGGATTAATCAGCCATCCAAGTTTACCACCATCCCCATAACAAAGCTCCACAGCACCCCAAGGGAGTTTTGGCCAGAGGAGAAGGCTGGTGGAAGAATATTTAATATTTTTATAGCAAAACAAGTTATTTGCTTAAGATAGCTTGGCTGGACTACAGCCTGGCACTCGAGCTTTGTGCAGCAGCTCCAGTAGGAATTAAAGCTCAGCTTTAATGGGTGCTATGTTCCAATGCCTCCTAATGCATTTAGGGTTATTGGCCAACTTTCTCACATAAAAGCAAGTGTGTGTGTGTGTGTGGATACACAGGATTACAGACACACAAAAAGCTGAGCACAGCTGCTTCATTTTTGTAAAGCTTTTTTTTTTTTTTTTGCTGTTGTTTTAATAGGGAGGAGAGTTGTGCTTGCTCACCGTCCTCGTGGGCAGCCACGGCCAGGGAGCTGTTGATCCTCACAAAGGAGACGTGTGGCAGGGCTCCAGCCCCTTCAGGGCCTGGCACTGCTGCGCCAGCACAGGGGCTCTGTAGTCCCAGGTGCGGGTGTCCCACAGCTTCACTTCCCCTGAGCTGTACCTGCAAAACAAGGGCAGCCATCACCCACCTGAGAAATAAATCAGAGAGAACTTTTACAACTTGATGGAAGGCTTAGGTAGAGAGGTAAGACTTGTTTTCTCTTCTTCTCTCTGTGCTTCTCCAGGAAAAATCCTGGGAGAGAAAATTATTATGTCTCTCTCTGTTCAGAGGATGTGAATGCCACAGCACAGTATGGATCTGTATGCAAACTGTGCACATAACCATAGTTATAAAGAATCTGAAGGATTGTGTTGTATAAATTTATCTGACTGTTCAGAGTCCATCCACAAACAGGAAAAATCCTGGGAGAGAAAATGATGTCTCTCTCTGTTCAGAGGATGTGAATGCCACAGCATAGTATGGATCTGTATGCAAACTGCATATAACCCCAGTTATATAGAACTGGAAGGATTGTGTTATATAAATTTATCTGACCATTCAGAGTCCATCCACAAACAACTTCAAAAACTAAATCATTTGACAAATCCAATTAAAACAAGAGGATAGATCATAGTTAGATGACTTGTTTAAAACACAGAGTTTTACACCTTAACTAAAAAACTTTACAAAATAATTGATTGTTGTAGTGACAATGTTAGTGATAGTGCCTTGCACACTTCACTGTGCACAGCAAACAATAAACAAAGCTATCAAAGAAGTTTTTTTCTGTTCGAGAGAGAGAGAAATGTGGGAAATGAATTTGTAGAGAATTCTCAAAGCCTGGCAGAAGGCCCACACAGTGTGCATCTGTATGCAAACCTTGAGATAAGAAATGCTGACTTAGGAATGCCATGGAATGGGACAGACATTGTTGGGAGAGAAATGGAGCTAGAAACAAGTTTCAAAGGATGGGCTCACAAGACTGGTTACTTTAGAGAAATAAAACTATGAAAGATGCATTGTGGTGGGACCCACAAGGTGTTATTTTAGATTATTGTCTTTAAGGCATTTACAGCACAGTGTGGCAAAATGCTGACAGGCCAAGAAACACTTATAGTGTACTGTAGTTAGGAAACAGTTGGCTTCTGATTGTGATGGTGTGAATTATAACATCTCTATTGCTTCACCCTTCTCATGAGACTGAAAATGCAATAAAAGTTTTTCAAACACCTCTCAGTTGCCCCATTTCTGGGTCAGAAACAGTCACAATCCAACACCAACAACCCCACAGCACCTGCAAGGAGGTGGCTGCAGCAGAAGGAGGAAGGAACAAGGATGGGTTCAAACAGCTCCCAGACTGATCCACCCCAGCCCCCTGGGCACAAAACCATCAGCTTTGCCCATTTCAGTCTCATTTATTGAACATGGCACCAAAGTCTACCAGGGCAGGCAGATAAATGAAATTGGAGCTACAAGGAATGGTGTGGCCAGCAGGAGCAGGGCAGTGGTTCTGGCCCTGTGCTCAGCACTGGTCAGGCTGCACCCTGAGTGCTGTGTCCAGTCCTGGGGCCTTCAGTTTGGGAAGGCCATTTAGGGGCTGGGGTGTGTCCAGAGAAGGGAAACAAGGCTGGTGAGGGGCTTGGAACACAAGGCCTGTGAGGAACTGTGAGTCCTGTGAGCTCCTGAGGGAGCTGGGGTTGTTTAGCATGGAAAAAGAAGGGTCAGGGGTGACTTTATCACTCTCTACAACCCCCTGACAGGAAGCTGTAGGCAGGGAGGGTTGGTCTCTTCTCCCAAGCAACAACTGACAGAATGAGAGGACGCAAGCTGAGCCAGAGGAAGTTTAGGTTAAACATCAGAAAAGAATTCTTCACTGAAAGAGAGACTGTGCCCAGGGAGGTGGTGTATCATTGTCACAGCTTTTAATGAAGGGATGGCAGCACAGCTGGCCTAAGAAGGATTTACTGCTCAGACAAACATCAGTCTCAGAGGCTGTGAGATTTCAGAGGAGCAAGCAATCAGCCATAGCTCAAAATGGTCACAAGTTCCTTGTTACAAGACAATATAGAACTTTCTAACCCAATGAATAGATGCCATAAGGTTTATTTTGCTTTTCTAACCTACCACCTTTACTTCTACTGCACTGAGGGTATTTTTGTCCAATAGGCTTCTGTCTCACAGGCACACAGATGCTTCTATCATAACTTCTAAACTCTCAGCTTATTCCATACAACCCCACCCCTACATTATAAACCCTTCACCACCTTATCAATGCAGTTTCTCACTTACTTAAGGCATATTCTTATAACTATAGAAACATAAGTTTATGATTTTTCCACTTAATGTCCGTGTGTTGTATTTTTACATCAATCCAACCTTTTTCTAAGGCTGCAGATCAAACCCTTTAGCATCTGTGGAAGTTTCTGTTTTTGCAGTTCCCACAGTGGTGGAGTCACTGTCCCTGGATGTGGCACTCAGTGCCATGGTTCAGCTGATGAGGAGCTGCTGCGTCACAGGTTGGACTTGATGTTCTCAAAGGACTTTTCCAACCCAGTTCATTCTGAGCCACAACAACTGAGCCACCACAATCAGTATCCACTTTACAAAGGGAGAGCCAGGCTCAAGAGGTAAAAGGAAATCAGGAACAAGCCTAAATTACCTCGTGGCAAAACTTCAAACTGGTTCTTTTCAGTCTTTCAAGACTTCTGGTTGTGTTAAACCAGAGCATTTATCTATGACCATACCAGCACCCACCCAACCTGCTGCTCTTTATAGGAAGAAATTTCTTTTTATAGAAGAAATTTCTTGATGTGTCATCAACAGATCAATTTACCTACATCTCTGAAGACTAATTGATACAACTAAGTGTTGTCTTTAGAATTAAGGTTCCTTTTTTTCAGCAGGCTCACTAAAATATCACAAAACCTGTAATTCAACATCAGCTTGTCAATGAGGAAATAAAGAAACAGAACTAAACTTTTCAGATAATATTGAATATATGTGAATGGCAGGTTGTTACACAGCAAACAACGGATAAACTGCTCTGGGCCATCTACGACCACACAAAAGATTATTAAAGAAAAAAATCACAAAAAAAGCAGAGAGGCTTCTACAACTGGTCAAAGACCACAGTTCTATACTTATTTAAGGCCAGTTTTGACAAAACTGTGATAATTAACACTGTCAGATGTCTTCCTCTGGCACAGCTGACACTTGGATTCTTTTGGAAAACGAAAGGTGCTTCCTGCTCTGTCACCTGTGTTGTTACATCCTGATTTTTGGGGGAAAAGTATAATGGAAGAGTGATTCTTACCAGCCTCAGAGGTCTGGTGGTTGGGAATCTGGCTGTGCTTATGAGGAAAAAAGCAGTTAATTACAAGAAAAAGAAAGAAAGGAAGGTTTAGGAGATGTGGGAGTTGCACTCAGGTTTCCCAGTTCTCTGGGCAGTGCCATGCCCGGGGCTCCTGGTACTGGGAGCAGATCCCTCCCCACCTCCTGGTGAAACGGCTCCAATTTACAGGAGGAATTAAAGTGCCCAGGGGGGTGGTGAAATCTGTCAGGCAGAGAGAGATGCACATTAATTGATCAGGAAGAGAGGGAAGCCTGTCCTTGTCACCTGCCTCCTCTGCTGTGCCTTACAGAGAGCACCCAGGGAAATGGGAACAGGGTGGGACACTTCTCCCTTTCCCTCCCTCTGCAAACGAGACCCAAACCCCTCTGAATCCTGCTTTCATTCCCAATTTACAGCAGCACAATCTAACAAGAACAGGCCAAGAAAGAAGCTTCCCCACAGCAAAATGTTTCACGTTGGATTGGACACAGAGCACAGATCAGATCGCAACAAATCTCCTCAGTTTGCAAAACTGGAAAAGGCTCATTTTGCTTCAAAATCTGGATATAAACCACAACAGGACAGGTGATTGCAGGCCCCTTCAGTAAGAGGCACTCAATGTTTTGGAAGCATTTTAATTTTGAACTGATTTTTGTTTCCTTACGTTAGGGTTGGTTGGGGTCGTGTTTTTGAGCTTCTCCTCACTGCCAAGAGCAGCAGATTCCTCCCAAGAGAAGCTAAAATTCTCTTGTCACTGAAAAGTGAGTTCCAGGGGAGACATAAAACACTGGTAGACTGGACAGAACTCAGTGACAGAATATTTGTTTCCATCTCTAAATAAACAAGGAAGAACAGCATCTCCTCCTGGTGTAGCTCTCACACAGTCCAGGCTGGAGATGTAAAAACAAAGACTGAGAGGAGGAGAAAATGGCACAAGAAGAGGAGAGAGTCAGGGCTGGATAATTCTCAAGGCACACTGCATCTGGTTTCCCTACACAGCCTGGAACACAAGGGATCCACCAAAAATAACAATGCATTGACTGTAAACCTGGAATTGAAGAAACAACATCACAGCACTACAGTAAATCCTTAAACTAATTTCATCTCAGAATTCAACCAAGTCAAAATTTAGTTTGAAGTGTTCTTTTTTCAAGAAGAACCACCTGAATCACCTCTGAGCCAAGCTCAAACTGGAGCAGCACCACCAAAGACTTCTGGCCATTGGTTTGAAATCAATTTGATGATGAAATAAATTCTGATGTGTTTGTGCTGGGACCTGTTTGGCAGGGTCTGCACCAGCCCACCCTGCAGCCTCCTCCTCCTTCCCTCCTCCACTCCCTGGTGGATCAGTTCATGCTGGAGAGCTCCCACTCCTGTCCATGGAGCCACACTGCTCTCTCAGCCCTTGCCAGGACCTGCAGACACCACAATTTGTTCCCAGAGAGTTCTGACACTGCCCAACAATCCCTGAGAGCATCCTGTGCTCCTCCAGTGACACAGACCAAGGAGACTCCAGGAGAACCCTGCAAGAGCCACCAAAGCTCACCCAGGGATGTCCAGAAATCCCAGCAGTGCCAGCACAGGAGAAGTTCCTCAGGAAGGTTCCCAAGGTTCTCCTGTATCCCTCCTCCCCCATTTCTCACCATTCCCATCCTTCCCAGGGCAGTCCCACAGAGCAGAGCTGAAGGATTGGGAGAGATATTCCACAAGACTGGTGGGATCTTGAGTGGAGCTGCAGGTCTGGGCAGGGAAGCAGCCTGGGGAAATGGGAGATAGAAACCAGCTCCTCCACTGCCCATTTCCAGTGTGCACTGGGCCTGCACCAGGACTGAACTGGAAAAATTTCAGACACAGATGAATCCAATTCAGAAACAAACAAACAAAAAAAAAATTTAATGCTGTTGTAAAGAGCACCACACTTTCAATTTGTAACCACAACAAAAGGCTTTTAAACTATTAAAGCACTGCCTTGCTGTAAAAAAAAAAATAAAAAGGCTGCTTTATTGCAGATAATTGGCAAATCTGCCCTATCAACAGAGCTGGCTGGAGAGAGGAACACACTGCACTATTTCTAGATAATTTCAAGATTTCTATTCATTTCCCACCACAACTTTTACATTTTGCCCTGTAAATTTCATTTGGATCACTGAATGAAATAACCCCAGATACAAGTCCTGCCCAAGAACAAGCCCAGCACTCCAAACCCATTCAGTTACTGAATTTTCTACCAAGATGGCAAAGAAATGCCCACTTAGCTTCCTGCTGGAGTGAAAAAAAAAAACCAAAACCAACTCAAAACTACCTTCCTGTTTAACACAGCAATGATCCCATCCTGTTTGCTCTGACACCAGGAGCATTCAGCTGCTGCTGCTTTCCCCTGATGGGTGCCATGAGCTGATGAGAGCAGTGCAGGTAAATCCTCCAACACCTGACACCACTGAGCACACCCACCAACCCAACCCCAAACCCTAAAACAACCCATATTACAGACCACACCTGCTTCATTTCACTTAGAAATGCTGTCCAAAGTCTTGCTCTCCTGAGCACAACAGGGAGCAACAAGAAGCCTGTTGTTCACAAGGCCAATTTCCCCCCTCTCCTGACACCCCTTCCCTGATTCCTTCCACCACACCACATCTGGCTCCCAGCTCTCTCTACTCACACATTTTTCCTTCTCTGATGTTCAACAGAGCCTCTCCACACAAATAACTCAGCTTCTTTGATGGACTCACATTCCACTTTGCCCTTGTTCTTTGGAATATTTCAGTATAGACACATGAGAAGCAGCAGCAGAGAAGAGACAAGCTGTATTTTTCTAAATATACTTCTCCTCAACAAGCCCATTCTGTAATTCTGGCCAGATATGGATCTAGCTGTAAAAATTAGACTGGATGTTCAGGAAAGATGCATCAAAACCTTGCTGAAATGGAGCAACAATAGGTGGAATGCATACGGCATAGAAAAACTGGGAGAAATTAAATTAATATACAATAAAAATACCCACTCACTAACCAAAAGCATTGTGACTACTTTTTAGTGGCAGTAATGAGATGGACATTTTGCTTGTGCTCTCCCACATGAGTGAAAGCAGAAGGAGCTGGGGTTAAAAGCTGCTGCTGCCCCACGATGAATGTCTGGGAAGCAGGTGGTGGAGTGCAGAGCACATGTGGGAGGGAAGCAGAGCTGGAGGCTGGCACAGCTCTAATGAAGTGGTGCTGAAGAGGCAGACGATTTCATAAGGAGAAAAACATCAGGAAACTGGTCAAAACACAGAATCTCATCTGAAAAAGCTCCACTGTGCTGGATAGCAATAGCCAGAACAAATTTGGGGAAGAGGAGGAGGGGGAGGCTGATCCCTCTCCAGAGCCCCAGATGTCTTTATGGTTGCCTAATGACAATTATACTCAACCAATTAAGACACTGCTATCACAGTTGCATTGTTAGTAAGGCTTTGGCCCTGAGTGTTGATGGCTGTCTAATTAGTGTTTGTGCAAAGTACAACTGCAACTAATATATAAACTGACAAATACACAAAAGAAAAACTGTTAACAGGAACATTTTCCAAACATTTGAGACTCCGCTCATTCAGTCCATGGCAGCAGCAAAGACAAACTGCTTTCCTTCATGGCTGGGGTACTGCTGGCACTGCAGATTTTCACTTCAAACCACAGGGTCAACAGGGCCCTTGCTGGGTTTCTGTTCAGACAGGATGCTGGTGCCACTCACTTTTGGTGCTGCCTCGAGCACACTCCTCCAGGGCAAGGCTTGCTGCACCAAATCGGGCTGGTCACCAAAGGCTTCTGATAAAACCCACCAGAAACCAGTTTACATTTTCCATATTTTCTCTAAAGAATCTGTAGCAAAGAAAAGGAAGGAGAAAGAACCCCCTTTGTTTCACAGTCAGGTCTGATTTCCAGAAGGCAAAGTCTGTTCGGTTTCCAGATACCTGCGGTGATCAACAAACCAAAAAAAAAAAAAAAACCCAACAACTTTGTTTCAGGCAGTCAGTGACCATCTGTTAATACTCAAAAGATCTTATTATGAAGTCCTTACAATGTCAGTGCATTTTATTGAAGTCAGTAGGAATTTTGCTGCAGTAACAGTCTCTGTTTAAATGGATGCCTGTTGATAAGCAAGTAAAATAATGAGTATTTTGCATTGTCTTGCTCCAACAAGCACCTCAGAGTTTTCATCCTTATTCCACCAAAAGCAACTCTCCAGTCCTTCCTGTGTTTAATTAAGGTATCAGCCAGTGCCCCCCTCAGCAGGCTCAAAGAATAAGGCCCAATTAAAAATGCAAACTCAAGCCCAAACACGTTCAAATTGGTTCAGATTGACCCTGAGCTCCATGTTCTCTCCCAGGCTCAAGTGAGACAGTGACATTTCAATGTCCAGTTTCAAAACAGCTCCTCATCAGAACCATGGCATGTTGGGAGGTATCAATCACAGTGAAAAACCAGAATTCAAGGGATTCTAGCACCTTCTTTGTATCCCTCTGAAGTGAGGGATGAGTGATGGACAGCTCAGAAACGTCTACCACAGTGTGAGGAGCTTCAAAGACTGGAAAAGGTAAAAGTTCCCCATTCTCCCTGCATTCTCATTCCCAGGTACTTGGAGGCATTGATTTTGCCAACTCTAACCAACAGGTAGCTTGGCTGAAGGATTCCTTAAGGAAAAGATTCAGGAAAAACTAATAGCAGCAGAAAAGAGCTATGGCAGAAAGGAATATAAATAGAACACAATGGCCAAAAATAAAACACAAATGGAACATGGAAGAGAAAATTTTCTATTACATAGCAGAAAGCTACACCATAAAACACAAGGAGAAACAGATGGGGGTAAACCAAAACCAGAGTCTGAAACAATCCTAATGCTGGTAGAAGAATGCAGAGTAGAAAATTAATCTCCCTGATTTCATCCAAATGTACTGTTGAGTCGCCTGATATATGAGTGCAGCCATGAAAAATGTGACTAATGTGTCCCAAAATGGATCTGGAAGCACTTTCAGATTTAGCATGTAGGAAATCCATTCTGAGCATCCTCATGATCAGTTCCCAAACTCTTCTGCTGGGAACCCAACTTTCCAATTTACCAACCCACGCCCATCTGTGGACCCCTCACAAATATGGAGCTGCAGAGAGCTTCTACCTTCCTTTTTAGGGCTTTATTTAGGAAATTATCCCTCAAGAAAGTGGGTTAAGCTGCTGGAGTGTGTAGTTCTGCAGCTTAGCACTGTGATCTGTAACAAAATTAACATTTCACCATCCTCACTGCTTCTGCCTCACCTTCTATATTAAGTGCATGCAAATGTCATACCAAGGGAACAGAAACAAGCCAAAGGGTTGTACTGTAAGGAAAACATTTTAATGAACATTTATAAAAGCAGCAATTAGAAAAAACCACACTGTTTCTAATAATTTGATTTTTAAGGCAAAAAAATCTCCCGTCCCCTAGCTCAAGGTTCCAGTGGCTTGCATCAGCCCAGGCCCATTAATTAAAGCAGCTGCTCTACCAAGGAAACACATTACTGTGGGTTCAGGAGAAAAAAAAATTATCTTTTCCATAATAATTCAGGAGGCATTGTGATGCAATTTGGGAAGGCTCTGCTCCATCAGCCCTATCATGTCACAAAGGACAAAGCACAGATAAAACAGTGGCTCCAGTTGCAGACAGAGGTGAGAAAACACCACTGGAGGATGCTGGAAATTGATCTGTTTGCTCTGGAAGGAACACAAACTGCAACAGGCTGCAAGCAGCAGAGAGGAGGGGCAGCACCTCCAGAGCTCCAGGCACTGATGGTGACAGCCCAAAGAGTAAAAATGAAATCTTCAAGAAGTTTAGTAGAAAGAAGGATGGGTTTGTCTGGCCTTAGTAAAAAAAAAACAGGATTTACAAGCTCAAAATTACTGCCTGTGCCTGAGAACACTGAAGGCATCACTGAGCACATCCCTGCAGCAGCAAAACCCAGAGGCAAACCAAGAGCTCCAGACAGGCTGCAAAAGCAGCTTCTACAGAGTCAGATCAGGCTTCATAAATGAAAAAACACCCAAACCAAAAAACTCTCTTTCTGTTTAACATAGCAATGATCCCATCCTGCTTGCTCTGACACCAGGAGCATTCAGCTGCTTTCCCCTATGGGTGCCATGAGCTGATGAGTGCAGCGCAGGTAAATCCTCCCACACCTGACACCACTGAGCACACCCAACAACCCAAGCCCACCCTGGGTTTCACCCGAAAGGTTTTTTTGCAGGAGCTGGCAGAAAAGGCAGCCTGGCTGTCACTAACACCACCTTACCTAAGCCCCTGCTCATGTGTCACCTGAGCCCTCTGAACTCATGATGTCATTCCCCTGCTCAGGTGAAAAGAGGAGCCCTGACACTGCTCCTCAACAATGATGAGAGTGAGTGAAGAGAGCACAAAAGGTCTGGGGAAGGTTGAAGAAAAAAGCAATCATTTTCACCTTCTGCTTTGTTTGACATCTTGGCTTGCAGTCACTGGGAGGGGAGGGAGAAACTCTGAAAGTTGTGGCATCGTGGAAGTGAAATTTAGGCAATTAATCAAGGCAGGGGTTTATTCAGGCTGTTGGAAGTCTTCGGTTTGTTAACTTTGATTCATTTTCATTACTAATTAATATTTTGGTTTCCTCAGGTCTGCACACTGAATTAAGATGCAAGAGCTAATAATAAATACCTTGAGAATAACCCACAAGCCCTATAGCAAAAAAATCCAAATTAGATGAGAGTTGACATGAAGTTTTTAAAAGTGCAGGAAAGCTTTTTCAAGCCTTTCGGGCTAGTTTCACACATCATTATGAACTAAAGAGAGTGGCAAGCCCAGCTTCTAAAAAGTCATTTGCAGGTCACCTTTGAGCAGGAGCAAAGTGGAGTGCAAGGTGATGGAAGAGAACAAAGGAACTCACCATAAAGGAGCAGCTACTTGTGTGGAGATGTTGCTCAAAATGAGTTAAACTGAAAGGCCCAAATTGTTTGTGAGTGCTCCCAGAATGAAGACAACTGTATAAAATCATGTCAGCATGAGAAATAAATGTCCAGATTCCCCTAACAAACCACACAGGATATTAAGGAAGCTCTTCCTTGGCTTCTCATTGCCTTTACCAAGCATCACTTGGGGAAACATCACCTGTGCCAGGTGTGCCCCACCCTGAAAAGGGAGGAATGTGAATCTGTTGGTTTATCAAGGCAATCAGCACATGAATCTCACCAGTCCTAACTCCTCAAATCTCAAGGAAAGCTGGCAGTACTTAGGGGGGAAGGAGGAAAACATCTGAAATTAAAATTTCAAGAGAAGCCAGGGCTGATTTCCCAGTCTGTAAGAGGTGCAGGGACTCCTCACAGCATCTGCTAAATCAGTTTGTGGCCAAGCTCTTCACTAGCAGGCCACCACTCAGTCATGGAAAACTGAAGAAAAAAGAAAGAAAGAAGATGATACTTGATAGTTCTGGGTCTTGGGAAGGGTTCTCTGACTCTGGTCTCACTCTTTTATTTTCAGAGCCATCAGCAGCAGCAGTGAAGCCACAGTGCTTTTTCTGCAAGCATTAAAAAATTAACACATCCCCCTCAAAGCCTGCCTGGGGTGGTTTTAGGGGTGAGCTGTGAGGTGAGATGGGCACCAGCAGCACAAGGCAAGCTCACCCCAGGGCTCAAGAACAGCCACAGGTGAGTATTTCAGAGCCAGTCAGGAGCAACAGGCTCAGGACATGCCATGGACATGTCACACCACGGGATCCTCTGGAATGGCAAGGTCAAACAAGGACCACATGCATGTTGTGAGATCACATTGTCCAGGAGGACACAACCTCTGAGAAAAAGGTAGCAAAAGAAAAAAATGTGGCAAAAAAAGAAGCAATTTTAGTGTCTGAACGAGCGTTTGCTTAAAAAAAGCCCCATATAAATCCAGATTTTAGTAAGAGAAAGTGAAGCAATGAAGGGATTCTGCACAGCAAATGACAGCATTAGGCACAGGGAGCCTCATCACCAGCAGGAATTTCGAAAAGCCAAGCAAGCAGCTATATAATTGCTTTAAGTAAGCTCTGACTTAGGGCTGAAACTCCATTTGAATGGGGGATGAGGGGGAGAACATCATCCCCTTAGAGAAGATCCTTCGAGACTGTAACTGTAGAAAGGCTGGCAAATCCAGCATTGATTGGGAGTGAGGTAACCACAAACACCGCTGGCTCAAATGAAAAGGGAGTCAGGGGCTGACCCAGAAAACAAGCCTGCTAACCACCGGGATGAAATTTTAATGACAAACACAAGAAGCTCTGCGTGCAGGCCAGATTGAATTATCTGATGTCAGGCAGCACAAAGGGGAGCTGCTCGCTGCCACCTCGGCTCCCAGCTCAGGTTGCACTCAATCAATCCCTGAAATTCTGCCATCTCCTGGCCTCAGCCTGGCCAGCAGCGCGGGGACAAGGGAGAGTGCATGGAATAGGAGCATTTCTCTGGGTATTTCTGTGCCTTTGCTTCCTTCACAGATTAATAAAGAGCTGCTCCTGAACCAGCTCAAACTGTGCGTCTGTAAATCACAGCTGCTGGTTTAAGTCACTCTGCCCACAACCTGTATAAATTCCCTTTCAGAAAGGTTAAAAAGCTCTACAGCAACCAAAATAAAAACGATTCCACTTTGCAGCAGAGTTTGAAGTAGGACAGCGAAGATGACAAGATCACACCACAGGTTCAAATCAATCAGTGACTCCAGGCTTGCTCCGAGATTCTCAAACACACCAACCCCAGCATTCCTGCTCTCTCCAACCAGAATTCCTCTCAGACAAACTAGAACTTCATCTGGCTGCTGCCAGAAAAACAGTTAAAGATGTCTCTATAAATACATCAGCAACAAAAGGATTGCTAAGGAGAATCTCCATCATTATTGGATCAGGGAGAAACAGTGACAAAAGATGAGGAAAA
Source organism: Camarhynchus parvulus (assembly GCF_901933205.1). Taxonomy (NCBI): domain Eukaryota; kingdom Metazoa; phylum Chordata; class Aves; order Passeriformes; family Thraupidae; genus Camarhynchus; species Camarhynchus parvulus. Next base: position 2,087,319 of record NC_044585.1, read on the forward strand.
GGCTGAGAGAATTAAGGCCTTGTCCTCAGGGTACCCAGGCTGGAAAACAGGGGCAGGGAGCAGAAAGAAGGCCCATGATCCAAGGGGAAATGGTTGGCATCCTGCTGCAGCCCTTGGGACCCACCCCAGGCTGCTGAGGGAGGGGGGCTGAGCTCACCCCAACACTTCCCACCCTTCCCAGCAGGGAGGAGGCCATGGGCCCTGCTTTCCCAGGGGGCTGAGCTCAGCAATCAGTGAGGGAATCCAGGGAAATGCTGCCTGTTATGAGTAGAAAAGTTGCCCATTTTTATAAAAGGTTGCAGAGTTCACAGGTTGGGCTAGTTGCTGCCAGGGTGGAGTTCTGTTTGTTGTTGCCGTTTTAGTTAACTACTGTGACCATGGCACAGGGGTCTTAGGATGAGGGAAGAGACGAGGATCTGACTCCATGTTTCAGAAGGCTGATTTATTATTTTATTATATATATTATATTAAAACTATACTAAAAGAATAGAAGAAAGGATTTCATCAGAAGGCTAGCTAAGAATAGAAAAAAAAGGAATGATAACAAAGGCTTGTGGCTCAGACTCTCTGTCCGAGACAGCTCACTTTGATTGGCTATTAATTAGAAACAACCAACATGGGCCAATCACAGATGCACCTGTTGCATTCCACAGCAGCAGATAACCATTGTTTCCATTTTGTTCCTGAGGCCTCTCAGCTTCTCAGGAGGAAAAATCCTAAGGAAAGGATTTTTCATAAAAGATGTCTGTGACAAAGTACCTGTTGTTGATGGTTGGTGAATCCCCTTTTGTCAGTGGCACCCTGCTGCTTCCTGGAGGATGACACCCGGATAGTGAAGAGGGGACATCGGAGCTGGCATGCAAATGAAGAAGCCCCTCACCAAACCTAGCCAAAAACCCCTAAAAACAACAAGCCAACACGGAATTGACAGATCAAAGTGATGTCTAGACGTGAGGAACAGAATCCAGTGTCTGCTAAGACCCTTTTTACCCCTCACCCTATTAGGTCGGCTGGACAAAGGAGCCTCGAATGCGAAACTGAAAAACTGGGAATCTCCTGGTGCTCTCCTGAGGATGGAAGCCCCAGCTCTGGCCACAGACCAGTGGACAAAGCCACACTCTTCCTCCTCCTCTGTGCCACTCCTGGGAGCAGCGGCGGCGTGAGCGCGACCGGTCGGTTTTTCCCACCTGAGCTGATTTTTAATAAAGGCATTAAAAAGGAGAAAGATCTCCTGCCCTATTTATTTCACAGCCCTGTCAGCCTGACCTCAGTGCCAGACAAAGTCCTGGCACAGAACATCAGCAGGGCCAAGTGCTGGGTCCTACCCTGGGCCACCACCACCCCAGGGAATGCTGGAGGCTGCACAAGGTGGACAAAGCCCTGTGGGTGCTGGTGGCAGCAGCTGGGCACCAACCAGCCCAGGTGTGCCCAGGTGTGCAAGAGGGCCAAGGGCACCTGGGCTGTCCCAGGGCAAAGCACTGGGCACTCCTGGGCACCTCCAATCCTCTGCCCAGTTCTGGGCCCCTCAGGACAAAAAGCACCTGGAGGGGCTGGAGGTGTCCAGGGAAGGGGCTGGAGCACCACGAGTGGTTGAGGGAATTATGATCAAAAAATCTGCTAAAAACTGAGCAGCCCTGAGCAGAAATAGAAAATATTGGGAATAGAAAATATTCTGGATAGAAAATCATTGGGAAATGTCCCACAATTCTGGATTAGCAGCACCAGACCTTGCAAACTCACACATTCAGACACACAGGTTCCTCTGTAATCACTGATTATTCCCATGCAAAGCTGAGCACACAAGTGTTTGTGAAACAGGAGAGAGAATCATTAAATGTAACAGATAATTGATATTTATACTGAGAGGAGAATTGACTTTGTAAACCTCAGCTATTAAATTACTTCTTCAGCACTGAAAGAACACAACAGTTTGCTATTGATCACCAGATTCATTACACTTTCATGACAAATTTGAAAGCACAATGCCATTAAGTTCAATTTTATAAGCTGGGAGAGACAGGGGAGGGTTATGGTTGGATTTAAAAAATAAAAACACAGCAAACAACAAAACCCCAACAAATTCCTCAATATCCTAAATACTCACCAAATGCACATAAAGTATTTCTCTGCACAATTTGCTGATGCCCTCTGAAGTTTTAGTTATAACTTGAAGTCTCCCTTGTTTGATATTGACCATTTACCAATTTAAGAGACAAAGCAGAGTGAAGGACAAGTGGTAAACAGCAAAGGACATAACATAATTTTTGTGTTCTAATACTCTAAACTCTTCATTTACTAATCAGGTAAATTCAAACAGCTGAATTCTAATTTCCTCATGTTGTTTTATCAGACACATGCTCACAGCTTCATAAAGAGATAATTCATTTTTCAAAGAAATTACTGGAAAGTCATTTAAGTGAACATTATTTTTCCTAAAGGATACACACATCCAAATTTCCCTCAGTGGTCTCTTACTTGCTCACCTGTTTTCAGGAATCTGAATTATTTAATTGTATCACACCCCTGATGTAAATTCACCAAGAGAATCAGGAGATACTGGAGGAGCTGGAGAACCAACATGAAAAGAGTGTGTGCAACTGTCAGAACCCAACTTCTCTAATACACCAAGCCAAAATATGGACTATTGGATTTAATATGCAGGATTCATAACCTTTGTTTATTAATACTTCAGATTAATGTCATTTAATCTGCATAACTATCTACTGCACATTTGGATATAAACACAAAGGAGAAAAGTGAAGGAAAAGGAGAGCTGGAGGTTTTGGCAGCAGCATGGAGACAACTGGGTTTGCTGTCTGATAGTTTAGAGTCCTGCTCTCAGCTGCCCAAGAGCATTCAAAAGGATTTCCATGAATTAGAGTTTTCCAGGCATCTTCCTTATAACCAGTCTGTGAATTCTGAAGTATTTTAGAAGCAGTTTTCTCAGTCCCACACCATTAACATGAAGTGCTACCATTAAACATTGAACTCTGGCATGTCAAGGACAATGTAATAATTTTATTTATATCATAATTTTTATTTACTCACGTCATTTCTGGAGGGTTACTAATTACTGAACCTGTGAAATTCAAACAGAACACAGGAAAGCCTCATACTTCCTGGGAGAATCACTGTAACCTCTTCTAAAAATTTGTGAGACTCTTAAAATTGTATTTAAGAGTATAAACCACACGAATAGATAACATTAAACCAAGGTCCAGCAAACTTCTGTATTAGGAAAAGAGAAGTTTGAGTTTATCTATTCTGAGTGGGTTATTTTCCTCCAAGGTTGTCTTTTAAGTAAGAATGGAGAAAAGTAACAGTCCTAAAGTTACTTTTGTGCTGTGACAAGATACCTTTGTGATTAAGAGATTTTTATGAAAAAAAAACATTTAAAAGGGGGATTTTTTCAGTAGATGTGTAAAATGTTTAATACATTCTGGGTGCTTCCACAGCAAAACAATGGATGGAGTTCATCAGAAAGCACCTGAGTTTTTACAGGGACTACTTGTACATGAGATAACTTTTGAACAGTTCCATAAAAATTTGAACTGCTGAGGTAAATTGTAGATAAACATCCTCATCAGTCACTAAAGGACAGCCTGTCTCAGGAACTGCAGGTGAATCCATTCTTAACAGAATTAAGGTTAATTAATTAAGCAACAAACAGGTGTTGCTTTTGAATTTATTAAAGGAAGCACCTGAGATTTCAGATGGTGAAGGTGGAGTGAGCCCTACACAGCCTGGTAAAGATGGAGTGGGCATTACACAGCCTGGTAGAGGTGGAGGGAGTATTACACAGCCTGGTAAGGATGGAGCAAGCTTTATACACTCTGTTAAAGGTGGAATGAGTATTACACAGCCTGGTAAAGGTAGAGTGGGAATTACACACACTATTAAAGAAGGAGTGGGCATTATACACTCTGGTAAACGTGGAGTGAACATTACACACCACAAAAGATGGAGTGGGAATTACTCTGGTAACGATGGAGTAGGCACTACACACTGTTGCAGGTGCAATGGACATTGCACATTCTGTAACACATGGAGTGAACATTACACACTATAAAAGGTGGAGTGGGCATTACACACTCTATAGAGGATGGAGTGGGGATTACACACCCTATAGAAGATAGAGTGGACATTACACACCCTATAGAAGGTGGAGTGGGGATTGCAGACCTTATAGAGGATGGAGTGGACATTACACACTCTACAGAGGATGGAGTGGACATTACACACTATATGGAAGGTGCAGTGGGCATTACACACTCTATAGAGGATGGAGTGGACATTACACACCCTATAGAAGGTGGAGTGGACATTACACACTATATGGAAGGTGCAGTGGGCATTACACACTCTATAGAGGATGGAGTGGACATTACACACCCTATAGAAGGTGGAGTGGACATTACACACTATATGGAAGGTGCAGTGGGCATTACACACCCTATAGAAGGTGGAGTGGACATTACACACTATATGGAAGGTGCAGTGGGCATTACACACCCTATAGAAGGTGGAGTGGACATTACACACTATATGGAAGGTGCAGTGGGCATTACACACCCTATAGAAGGTGGAGTGGACATTACACACTCTATAGAAGGTGGAGTGGACATTACACACCCTATAGAAGGTGGAGTGGACATTACACACCCTATAGAAGGTGGAGTGGACATTACACACTCTATAGAAGGTGGAGTGGACATTACACACCCTATAGAAGGTGGAGTGGACATTACACACCCTATAGAAGGTGGAGTGGACATTACACACTCTACAGAGGATGGAGTGGACATTACACACTCTATAGAGGATGGAGTGGACATTACACACTCTACAGAAGGTGGAGTGGACATTACACACTCTACAGAAGGTGGAGTGGGCATTACACACTCTATGGAAGGTGCAGTGGGCATTACACACCCTATAGAAGGTGGAGTGGACATTACACACTCTATAGAAGGTGGAGTGGACATTACACACCCTATAGAAGGTGGAGTGGACATTACACACCCTATAGAAGGTGGAGTGGACATTACACACTCTATAGAAGGTGGAGTGGACATTACACACCCTATAGAAGGTGGAGTGGACATTACACACCCTACAGAAGGTGGAGTGGACATTACACACTCTACAGAGGATGGAGTGGACATTACACACTCTATAGAGGATGGAGTGGACATTACACACTCTACAGAAGGTGGAGTGGACATTACACACTCTACAGAAGGTGGAGTGGGCATTACACACTCTATGGAAGGTGCAGTGGGCAGTGCACACTCTATGGAAGGTGCAGTGGGCAGTGGAGACCCTGCTGCAGCAGCAGTGGGCAGTGCACACGCTATGGAACCTGCAGTGGGCAGTGCAGACCCTGGTGCAGCTGCAGCGGGCACTGCATACTCTATGGAAGCTGCAGTGGGCAGGGCACACGCTATGGAAGGTGCAGTGGGCAGTGCCAGCCCCGTGCAGCCACAGCGGGCAGTGCCAGCCCCGTGCAGCCACAGAGGGCAGTGCCAGCCCCGTGCAGCCACAGCGGGCAGTGCCAGCCCCGTGCTCACCCTGCCATGACCACGCCGTCGCAGCAGTGGACGTCGCACAGGACGCGGCCGGGCTCGTAGTGCAGCTGGCTCACGGCACCCACGCGGTTCTGCAGAGAGACACAGCCTTGGTGTTCCCACTCCTTCAGCCCCCAAAACCTGCTGCTGGCAAACTCCCAGCTTTGCTACAGCTGCTGAGAGAACACACATCTACCCCAAAACCCCCCTCCCAGCAGCTTTCAACTGGGAAAGAGGAGCTGCAAAACACAACACAAACTGTCCTCTCCAATTGCTCTAAGCAGGTTCCCATTTTTCCCCATTCCAATTTTTCCCCAATTCCTTAATTTCCCTCTCACCTTCCAGTTGGTTTTCAGCATGTGCTCTCTGGCTCTGCAGTTTTTGAGGGCGAGTTTCCAGCAGGAATGGTCAGAGATGCTCGTGTCCAACAGGTATCCCTCCTCCTGGCACAGCCGGTACCACAGCACTTCGTCTTCTGCAAGGATTTTCCATGTCCTGCTGACCTAGAAATCAATGTTGATATATGGATCTCTCATAAATGGATAAGGAAAATGAGATTTTATATTTCAGATACTATTTAATATTTCATATTAAGATATAAATTAATACAGGCCTGTATTAAGATGAAAGTCTTACTTTAACAAATATATTTGTTCAGTCTTTATACACCTGAGTGTATAAAAATGCCAGACTTTTAACAAAAGGCTTGTTTTCTGTGGTTTCTTCAGGAAATAACTGAGTTTATACTCCACTAGATCTCCACATAACATAGACACCAGTTTAGTGGCCACACTGTCAACCTGAAATATCAGTGACTGGAAAATTTTGACAGGGAAAGCAGCAAGAAAACAATTAAGAGAGAATTGTGAGCTTAGAGCAAAACTATGAATATATTTTCATATTTGTAGCTAAGAAACCCTCTCAGATCACAGCACCATACCTCTGAAGTCCCACTGACAATGCCTGATTAGGGGTATGACATTAGTGATTTATAACCTATTGTATTACAGTATGCATAAATAGCAATGAATTATTAAGTTTTTCAAGCAGCCTCAAGTTGCTGCCCATTCCAGAGAGAACAGCTTCATCACAATCAATTGTGGGCTCAGAATTAAAGATTCAAGAGGTAAGAGCCAACTTAAGTAGCTTTTTTTTTCCCTCTGTAATTCTTAATTTAAAAAAACAGACGTAACCAATGAAAGCCACGACTGGTGAAAGCAGCAATCAATTGTGCTCTGGTTCTAAAAAGATTAAAAAGAACCTTCTGAGACTGACATCATTTTTAGTAAGTTACAATTAAGCATCTAATGTTCATTTCAGTCCCCAGATTATGCCAAGAATCCAAGCCTCCCATGGACACAAACTCCCCCAGGACCATCTCTTTATATTTATTTGCCATTTTTTCCATAGTGACACACACACAGAAAATGTTTAATGTGATGAAAGAAGAGGTGATCTGAATAACCTGCAAGTGTTTTTAAGGTTTGAGACCTACAGAGAAAAGCAGTGCTCAAATAGGAATATCTAAAAGCAGCAAAATGAACATTCTGAATCACCCAGAGCCCTCAGTGCAAACTGGCAGAGGGAGACAATCCCCCTCCATCCTCTGACAAAGGAAACAACCTGCACAGGGTGAGAATAATGCCCTGAAATGACAGAACCAGCACTGAGGCTGCTCCAGCAACACACAGCACCCTGGAATCAAAGTGCTGAGCGCTCCTGTCCCTAGAGGGACACACTCAGCAACTTCAAAAGCACCAAAAAGAAGCAATCCCAAATCCAAACCATTAAGAATTTGCTCACAATTTGATTTGAAAGTAGGATAAATATCTGTGTTATTGCTCCAAGAACACAAAAAAAAAAAACCCCAAAGCAGCTTTCTGCTGACACACCAAAAGAGCAGCTGTGGTGCAGGAGTGGAGCTCCCCAGGCAGAACCTCTGCCCCCTCCCCAAACAGCAGCACGTTTTCCTGACAGGGACAGGCTGAGCACACGCACAGGGAAGCACAGCCAAACCAGGCCAGCTCTTGCCTTGCTTTCCAAAAGAAAAATCAAAAATAAACACACACCTTTCAGCCTGCCAAAACAGAAAATATTGCACAGACCTTTCAAGTTTCAAGGTCTTAAAAGCATTTATAAAGATAGTAAAACAAAAGAAAAGGCGGGGGGGGGCTACATAAAATTTCGACTGCCTTTTCAACTTCCAGGGGGAATAAAGATCCTATCCTACCCTGATTTTTTTTCAATCAAATTACAGCGAACCCTGCTGCTTTACAAGCCTGAATTTCCAAAGGGTCCCTAACCCAGCCTTTCCTTACAGCCCCAAACTCACATGCCAATCCCTTGTAAAACCCCACTGAGCGAGGCTCAGCTGCACGAAATCACTAAAAAAGAGTCTCAAGCATTTCACTTTACAGCACCACTGTGAGCTGCAGCATTAAAACCAACCATTGGCTTCAAGTCAGCTTTATTAGATCTGCTTGACTTGGAGTTTCAGGTGAGGCCCCAAAAGCCAGGGCATTATGGCTTTATTTACATGCACCCAAAAGCTGGGTGCTGGAGAGGAGCTGAGATGTGCAAAGCTCTTGTTAAAACTGTTTCCAAATCTAAACTGCACAGAAACTCCAGCAAGGATCAATGACAACATCTTACAGACTTGTTTATAGATTTGGAGTCCTGAATTTAATTTTGTCTTCAGTGTTCCTATTATCTTTTTACAACTGTTCTCAGCAAAGAAAGTTTGGGTTCCCCTGAGTTCCACAGAGGGACAGTTTTATATTTTATAGTTCAGCAAGTAATAATGTTCTGAAGGACTTCAAAAGCTTTTGCTGACACAGGCTTTGCTATTTGGTTTTGCCTCTGGGGGATATTTTTCCCCTTAAAAAACCCCACCTCTTCCATCAAATCCAAAATTTCTTCTAATCCCATCTAAATCAACTGGCTCAAATCCTAATGAAGGTTTATTCATCCCTCTGCATCTGATAATGGTTTTTATTTCACTAGGTTTATTTTCTTCCCCAGACACACAAAGGCAGAGTCAAGGCTCATTTGCTGGGACCAGGGGCCTCAATTAGAACTAGCTGGACTTTGAGCTCGGTACAAAAAATAGTGCCAAGTGTTTAATCCAAAGCCATTCTGATGGAAACTGCTCATCTTTTCTGCTCACAGCCCTGAGCACAAAATGGTTTGGCCTGGAAGGGACCTTAAAGACCACCCAGTGTCACCCCTGCCATGGCCAGGGACACCTTCCACTGTCCCAGGCTGCTCCAAGTCCCATCCAACCTGGCCTGGAACATTTCCAGGGATCCAGGGGCAGCCACAGCTGCTCTGGGAGTTCCATCCCAGCCCCTCACCACCCTCCTAGGGAACAATTCCTAATTCCCAATATCCCATCCATCCCTGCCCTCTGGCACTGGGAGCCATTCCCTGTGTCCTGTCCCTCCATCCCTTGTCCCCAGTTCCTCTCCAGCTCTCCTGGAGCCCCTTTAGGCCCTGCAAGGGGCTCTGAGCTCTCCCTGGAGCCTTCTCCTCTCCAGGTGAGCACCCCCAGCTCTCCCAGCCTGGCTCCAGCCCTTGGAGCATCTCCTCCTCTGGTCTCACTCCATCAGCTCCAGGTCCCTCCTGATGTTGGGGACCCCACACTCAGGGGCAGCTCTGCAGGAGGGGTCTCACCTGAGGGGGCAGAGGGGCACAATCCCCCCCCCGCCCCTCCTTTCCTGCTGCCCCCGCTGGGGGCTCAGCCCAGGGCAGGGATATCCCTATCCATCCATTTCTCTGCACTCTCTGGGAATCACAAGGAGGATGGATGATGGCTTTTACCCATAAACAACCTTAATGCAAAACCATGCTCAAAAAAACCACATTCAATTTTCTTTTTATAAATGTATAAACATTAAAGCCTCAACTGTTTGACAATCCCAGAAGTCCTGGAAGCAAGCAGCTGAAATTCTTGATTTATGCATGACAATTCATTCCTAAATTCCTAGAAACAGTCTCCCTTGCCCTAGATACATACACAATTCCTGTGTTGGTAAACACTTCTAAACCTTCTCTCTCTAAGATGAAAACCTAACAGGTCAAGGGAATTTCCCACTGATCTGTTCAGAAACAAAACTGCCAAAATTCAGTGCTGCTGAATTGAAACACATCCCCTCATCACCAAGCTGAACCATAAAAGCCATGGGTAAAATAAATGTATTTACAGTATCAGCCCTAAATCACACAAGGACATTTCAATTTGTCACATTTGTGGTGTCCCAGGGGATTGTTTCTCGTTTCTCTCCACACCCTGACCAGGAGGAAGGAGTGACAGACAGTCACAGGAGAGTCACTCATGGTACAGATATTCCTGCCAATGGTCAGAACACAATAAGAGAGTGCTCACAGGGTAAAATTCTGCCTTACCCTGGCCTGTTCTATGCTACATGAATCCCTGGATACTTTTCTCCATCAATTCCAAACGTGGGATATCAACAGGGACCGGTCTGGTGGGTGCTGCTGAATGTCACCCCCCTAGTGCAGACCCAGCAGAGCTCAGGCACTGAGGACCTGAGCTTTATTTATTTACAGACTTCTGTACTTCCAGTGCCACACAGACAGGTTGTGGTTTACACTACTAATTCCAAAAATCAAAGAAAAGCTGTGGGGGAGCAAGGGAGAGGGAAATATCAAGGTGAAATTCAAGTTCTCCAGACAGTCTGTGGTGTGATTACATCTCAGAGAGGCTCTGCAGTCAGGCTCCTTTGCTGTTAGCTGGTTACCAATTTGGCATAAAGAACTAAGCAAACAGGTTTTCTCCAAAGGCACTCACATGGATCATGATGCCAATTCCACCAACTGGCCCAATTTCACTGAAATCCCAAGGCACCTTAATAAAAAAAAAACCTTTCTAGGATAACACCATAAAGCAGCAGGGTTTTCCATGGAACAGAAGAGGGCTCCCCCCCCTTCAAAAACAAAACCACCAGGAGAAAAATGAAAATGCTATTTATTTTTATGGCTCTGCTTTTTATTTGAACAGTTAAAAAGAAGCCAGCTCTGCACTGGATATTCATCTGATTGGGAAAGCCCTGTGAAACACTGGGCACTTGCTCAGCTGCCACAAAGGAACAGTGACTTGGGAACAGGAGAATGAGAAATGTGGAAAATTGTCTCTGTTAAAACACATCTCATGAGAACAGGTTCAAGCTAAAAAGCAAACTGAATGGGAGAGAAATCCAGTGCAGCCCTAAGCACAGGCAAAAGGAGCAGCCTTACAGCAGCCAATCTTTTTACTATGCCATGAGGTAAAGTGATCATGCCTAAGGAGGGGGGAAAAGAGAGTGAAAGAAAAACCTTAAACTAATCCACTTCAAAAATGCAACCCTGTTCCATGTCATGGGCTGTGGCCTTTACTGATGGCATATCTCAACCCCAAGGGACAGAAACTTGAGCATATCTGAAAGCTTCCCTGTCCTGGACAGCACCAAAAAATAATCCTAGAGAATTTTCCCCTCTGCAAGAGCAGCCCTGCACAAGGAATTAATTTTCTTTAAACAGTCCCTGTCCCTAAAAGGCATTAGCAACTCAAAGATTTAAGCAATAACCACTTGTAGCTATTTAACACTACAACACACTCACACTGAACATTAAAAGCCCACTTTCCTTTCAAAGCAAGCCTGGACCATCTACAGAATATTTAAGTTTAGCCACCCTCAACAGACCCTGTCTGTCACTTCTCAGTTTTCACATATTAACATTTCTCTCTTCCACTCAAACCATGCCCTAGACTGTTTGTAACACAGAGAATGGTTTTGATTGGATTTTTGTGAGGTTGCAAGATGTGCTCTGTATGTAAGAGTTAATGACCACCAGCCTGGAACCCCAAACAGTGGCCACAGGAGAAGCTGGAATGATATCCACAATATTCTGCTTGATTCCACTGGGTAACCACCACTTGCCAATTAAGTTTGCTTTGAAGACTCATTCAGAGAGGAGGTTCATCATTCAATGTGTGAAGAAAGGAAATAAAGAGGCCCAACAGTGTGGGCTGAACAACCCTGAGTAGAATGAGGTGACAGTGAGTGTTTCAGTAAAGTTCTGGAAGAGACAGGCAGTTTACAACTACACACAAATTAAGGACCATGCCTGAGTACAGACTGCTGAGAGCATCATCTAAAAGTGTGAGAAAAGAAAAATATAAATCCCTTGCAGGGCTGGGGAGAGGAAATCAGGGTCATTTAAGAATTTCACCTCACATGGAAATACTACAGACAAAAAGTTACTCCAATGTCTGTGGTTCAATCCCACACTGGAAAGTGGGAGGAGCAGCTCTTGCCATGCCCTTAGCACTGCCAAGTGCTCAATCCTAAATACTGCAAGACACTGACCTGAATCAAAAATGCTTCAGAACACTCACTCAAATCAAAATATCTTTGCACTATTTATTTTCAATTTTAAGGCTTTGCTGCTGCCCAAGCCACAGATGTTTTATTTAACTCTGCTCAAGTGCAGCTCTAAATCCAGCTCATGTACCATTACATTTCCAATATCCAGTTTTGGAAACTGTCTCCTGTGAGTGAAAGCACAACCAGCTGAGTTCCTTGGGCTACTACCCCACATTGAGGTGCCTGGTTTTTCACTATTTCTGCCAGTTTTAAGTGGAATCAGAGCAGCAAACTGCCAGCAGCACTCACCTGAGCACACCTTCCCAGCTCAGCCTTGCCCAGGTACTGGAATATCTTCAGTGCCAGCTCGTAAGGCAGCTGCACGTCGAAAAAAGGAACCTCATTGATTTCATTCTGGGAAGGCAAAAGGAGAAAAGAATTGGTGAGGCTGGTTTAACACACAGTTTGACAGCAGGAGAAGTTACCAGGGTATGGAGAAGGAATAGTGTGTCCTCAGGGTCACCACAGCTCCATGAAAACATCAGTTTTTCTGTTTTCTGCCCCTCCCTTCTTTCATGGCTCTTTAAAGGGCAGAGAAAGGCAAGACACAAGTTCTAGTAAAATAGTTTGGCTAAAGTGCCAAAAACCCCCAATAAATGATCATTTTTAAGGTATATGCCTGTTATTAATTTCACCAGCAAGGTTTCAATCCCATATGATGGAAAAATGAACAAATATTTTAAATAAAACTGAATGGAGATGATGTTGGTTTCTTTCATTACTAATATAAAAATGTTTTTTAATAGGAAATGTTCCTCCTTTAACTAATTGAGCATCTCAAACAAAAATTTGAAGCCAAATCCATCAATTTAAGCTAACAGCTAAATACAGCACACAGATTTTTCCTAGATGTATTCTGTTTGGTTTAATTACATAATTATTACATCTTCTTTCTGCAGTTATCACAACAAGATTTATCTTCGCTGTTATCCTGTCTAGATATTCAAAATTTTTATACTCTATAATAGAGTTTAATCAGCTGATTCTATTTCTATGTCACCAGTTTTGCTCTGCAGTGTTTCCTCGGATTTCTGTCCCCCCCAGGTGCTCCTGATCACTGTCCATCAATCCTCATGTACAAAATCAGCTGTTCAGTTAAAACCCATCTCCACTGTTTGCCTTCAGAAGCTCAGGATCATCTCCTGTCTCCTCCCTAACCCTGGTACCTTTGTTTCTCTGCAGGTCTCTCCTACAGCGTCTCATTCAGATCTGGGCCATTTGCAGTACCAAAGTAGAATAGAAGGGATATTCTGGGTTTATTTAAAGCATTTACTCAGGGAAATCTCAATATAACGTGGTGGTGTGGTTTTTAAAGCAAAAGATATTCCACACTCGGGACAAGACATTCTAAACACAGGCAAATGTTTAATACAACACAAACATGGGCAATGCTCCCATCAGGTCTTTTAGCAACAAAACATCACTTTACACACGCTGGAACCTCCCACTTGCTCTAAAGTTACTTAGAGCAGGAGCTGCAGCCGGCCGTGCTGCTGCCCTCCCTCCTCATCCCCAATTTCCCTGCACAAGCAGCTCCTTGTCCGTGCCCCGTGCTGGGGCCGCCGGCTCCGCAGGATCTGTTTTGCTTCGGAGTGCTGTAAATCCCACCCGTCTCCAGCGGGGACACCCAAGGAAAGCACAAAGGGATCCCGCTCAGCTTCAGCGGCCACGGGAGCGCTCCGGAGCCACAGGCTGCCCGAACGAACCAGAGGAGCCACCGGGCAAGGGTTGTTAGCTCCGGGCTCATGAGCTCAGGCACGGCAGCACCACGGATGTGCTCCTTCCAAATTGGGCTTGACTCGTGTCCGAGCAGCAGATCTGGCCTGGCTGGGGGCACACAGGGGTCTCACTGCAAGGGATCAGGGCTGCAGGCACAGCAGTGCTCACACAAGGCTCAACACCAACGGAGGAAAGGAGGGGAAAAGAGCAAAAACTTCCAGGGATCCAGGGGCAGCCCCAGCTGCTCTGGGCACCCTGTGCACCCTGTTCCCACCCTGCCAGGGAACAATTCCTAGTTCCCAATATCCCATCCAGCCCTGCCCTCTGGCAGTGGGAGCCATTCCCTGTGTCCTGTGCCTCCATCCCTTGTCCCCAGTCCCTCTGCAGCTCTCCTGGAGCCCCTTTAGGCCCTGCAAGGGGCTCTGAGCTCTCCCTGGAGCCTTCTCCTCTCCAGGGGAGCACCCCCAGCTCTCCAAACCTGCACAGGCTTTTTATAAACTGAGCTGCACAAGGATTTATACCCTGTTTCAAATAAACCCAGAAGTGCCTTTTTTTCCCTCCTTTGGTGCTGCAAAGGGTCCAAGTTTAAGTGAAGAGTAGCTGTAGAAGAGACCTACAAAAAGAAGCAAAGGAATGGGGGTTAGGAAGTGCCAAGAGGGAGGGGATGATCCTGATTTGGGATCTGTCTGAGGTTCTGGAGGCACAGCACAAACTCCTACTGATTCCATTCTGTGAAAAACGCCAATCACTTGTTTTTAAAATTTTAAAAGTTTAATAGTAATAAAATAGTAATACAATTGGAGTAATAATAATTTGGACAATTTGAATTAGGACAATATGAGACAATAGAAACAAAGAGTTACAGATGTCCAGGTACCTTTTCTGGCAGCACGAGCCCGAAAAAGGACCCACATTAACAAAGGATTAACTCTTAAAAACAACAGCCTGTTGCACATTCATACACTTCATACATGATGCATAAATGCCATTCAAACACAGGATTCTGTCAGGTTATTGTTAACTCCTTCCTCTGAATCCTAACAGCATCTTCGAGGCAGGAAGAAGTTCGTTTCTCCTGATAATGGAGCAATAAATTCTTTTTCTCTGAAAGATTGAGGTGTCCTGTGGTTGCTATCTCAGTGCAAGTCCTTTCTTTAAAAAAACTATCCCACATAGCATAGTTTCTATTTTAACATTTTTTTTATAACCCAAAACTATATTTGAAAGAATTAATACAGCATTACTTTCTAACACAACACATATAATATTCATTTAAATATTTGCAAGAAGCCAATCATAAAATATGCATTTTTCACACATTCTAATGAAATCCTAACATTAGGGGCAGAGCCACGTCTTCCCACACCCCAAAAATTCCTGCAGCTTGCCCTCAGCACAAGGAAGCAGGGATGTTAAGTCAGCACCAGTCTGTCTAAAAGTCTACTGGAATGAGTCCAAAACTCAAATACAACCAGCCCCTCTGAGACAGATTCGGGCTCCTGTGTGCTAATGGAGCACTAATTCTGTAAAATGGATTAATTTGTGCCTTGCAGACAGAAATTTAATCTGTTCCTTTTAATTTTTTTAAGCAAAGAGTAATTAGTCATAGTGAGGTTAGTGAGAACCAAGAAAATTGGTTTCCCCCTTAGTTTTCCTATACTGTAAATAACATCTCTATGGCATTTAGAGGATTTACCAAAGTAACTTTTATCTGGTTCAGAACTGTATTTAAGACTATTTCCAAACTGACTCCTTTATTTAAAGAATTAAAGTTTGTTTTCTTACTACACTGCTGTGTCACAAGGCAGGATATCCTTAATTACTGCACCCGCATCAAACTGCCTGAGTAAACAAAAAAAAATCTTAAGAGAAAAAAGATATTCTTTCATAGAGTCACAGCATATCTCGAGTAGATCACCGAGCCCAACTCCTAACCCCGCACAGGACACCCCAACAATCCCACCCCGTGCCATTACATAGGACAAGCAGATTCCGAAGGGTTAAAACTTTGTCAAAGGATGTATGTTCAGAAGCTGAGGTTATAAACAAGCACACAGGAACACCAATTCAAGGTCCCCTTCGCCTGCGGCCCCTCAGCCGAGCCCTCTCCGCGCTCCGGTACCGGCCCCACCGCGACCCCGCCCGGGGCCCGGCCTGTCCCTGCCACAGCCCCAGGGCCGCCCCCGGCCCCGCGCAGCCCTACCAGGTCTCGGATCAGCTGTCCCAGCAGATCGTCCCCATCTCCGGGTTCCCCAGCCGCGGGTTCCCCGGCAGGCCGGGCGGGCGCCGGGCTGCGCCGGGCCGGGGCGCTGCCGGCCAGCAGCCCGCGGGCCAGCGCCAGGTACCCGGGCTCGGCCGGGGGCTCCCGCGGGCTCTCTCCCGGCCTCTCCGGCGGCTCCTCAGAGGGCTCATCCCGCCGCCGCCGCTTCGCGCCCCCGGCCCGTTCCTCCCGCCGCCGGGGCCGCTCCCGCTCCGCCGGCACCGCGGCCATGGCGGCGGGGCCGGCCCGGCGCGGCACGGAAACCGCGCCCCGCGCCCGCGCGTTCCGCCGCCACAAGGTTCCGCCGCCGCTGCCGGGACCGGGGCCGGTGCCCGGGAATGGAGCCGCTGTTGGGGCCGGGGCTGTCGTTTTGTGGTCCCCACACGAGGGCGGCGATGGCGGACGGTCCCCACACGAGGGCCCGGCCTGGCTCTGGCGAGCCGCGGGCGGCCGAGCGAGGCCGCGGTGACGGCAGGGGCAGTCTGGGCTCCGGGCGCCGCTGGGAGCCCTCAGCCCCTCACAGCCATGGCTGGGGACAGGGCGGGGTCCCGCTGGGAGCCCTCAGCCCCCTACAGCCATGGCTGGGGACAGGGCAGGGTCCCGCTGGGAGCCCTCAGCCGAGGCCGGTCCCGCTGGGAGCTCTCAGCCCCCTCACAGCCATGGCTGGTCCCAGGGGAGAAGCCTTTCCCACAGGAGGGTTGCTGCCCATGGATGTGGCCGCTCTGAGTGACCCTCTGAGGCCATTTTTCCCTTTCTCTTGGCCATGTCTGAAGCCCAGCGGGTGGGCAGGGATGGCCCCACCGCTGCCGTGCCCACCACACCTGATGGGAAGGTGTTCTGCTCCTTGATTCACACCCACCTCCTGCGGCCACCACAGCCCAAGAGCTGGCACTGCCATGGCGTTTTGGGGAGGACACGAAGCTGGCTCAGTTCCTCTCCACTATCAACACACCTTGGTGCTCTAAGGCTGCGTTCAAATGATGCTGAACCACAGCTGTGAAGCTTCTGCACCTTCGGCCAGTCCAGCTGCCCAGGGAAGCAGAGAGGCCATGAATAGTCCAGTCTTCAGATGATTCCTGAGGAGCCCTCAAGAAAACAGAGCAGGTAAGTGATGTGTTGGTGTCAGTCAGTCAGCTGGTCCTTCTAGAACAGACTATAAAGCACAGCCCGTGCTCTCAGCAGCAGCTTGTGCAGTTACCCCCACCCTGGCGTCCACCTCTGCCTTCCTCACCAACCCCTTGCTGGTTTCTCTCCTCTACAGCTTGCTTGTGCTGTTTATAAAACCCGACTTAATGAACATGAACAGGTGTCCAGGAAGAACCCAAACTACCTCATTTAGGGGAGGAACTCTTCTATGTAGAAACCCTGCAACAGACAGGTGGATGAAGGCTGGCCATGCCTGGCCTGTGTGCTGGACCCGAAAACCCCCCAAAACAGCAGGGGCAGCAGGAAAGGAGGGGGAGATTCTGCCCCTCTGCCCCGCTCAGGTGAGACCCCTCCTGCAGAGCTGCCCCTGAGTGTGGGGTCCCCAACATCAGGAGGGACCTGGAGCTGATGGAGTGAGACCAGAGGAGGCCATGGAGATGCTCCAAGGGCTGGAGCCAGGCTGGGAGAGCTGGGGGTGCTCACCTGGAGAGGAGAAGGCTCCAGGAGAGCTCAGAGCCCCTTGCAGGGCCTGAAGGGGCTCCAGGAGAGCTGCAGAGGGACTGGGGACAAGGGGATGGAGGGACAGGACACAGGGAATGGCTCCCAGTGCCAGAGGGATATTGGGAATTAGGAATTGTCCCCTGGGAGGGTGGGCAGGCCCTGGCACAGGGTGCTCAGAGCAGCTGGGGCTGCCCCTGAATCCCTGGCAGTGCCCAAGGCCAGGCTGGATGGGGCTTGGAGCAGCCTGGGACAGTGGAAGGTGTCCCTGCCCATGGCAGGAGTGGGGTGGGATGAAGTTTAATATCCCTTCTAGCCCAAACCAGTCTGTGATTCTGTGACTTGTTTTCCTTACAAAACAATCACTTGCTGGGACACAGAGGAGGGGTCTCCCTGGGGTGCACATGCTGCTGAGCCCTGCCAGAGACGGGATTGCAGCCCAGGGACTGCCCCTGCAGCAGGACATGAGGCTGCTCCAGGGAGGGTGCATGGGCTGGGGTGACTTACCAGGAGGTTCACAGCAGCTTCTCTGCAAAGCAGGGGGGAACAGGGCCAGTTTGGGGTGATTGCTGGCTCAGAGGGAGCCCCCTGTGCCCATCCCAGGGCTGGTGTGTGCAGGGAGCCCTGCCCGGGGTGCCAGCCCTGCTCCCATGCCCTGCCCGGGGGTGCCAGCCCTGCTCCCGTGCCCTGCCCGGGGTGCCAGCCCTGCTCCCGTGCCCTGCCTGGGGTGCCAGCCCTCCTCCCGTGCCCTGCCTGGGGTGCCAGCCCTCCTCCCGTGCCCTGCCCGGGGTGCCAGCCCTGCTCCCGTGCCCTGGCAGCCGGGGAGGCCCCGCGGGCCCCGGGTCAGTGCCGGGGGCTGCGTGCTCCTGCCTCGGCCACCCGCAATGTGATCCGAATCCGTAATGCTGTGGGTGATGAAATCGGCTCCAGCTCTGTGTAATCCCCTCACTGCCCCCCTGCATCTCCTCGCTGTCCCCTCCTCCAGCCCACAGGCATCTGCAGCCTCGCACTGTCTCTCTATCCCCACGCCATCCTCTCTGTCCCACAGTCCCCTCTATCCCCACAGTGTCCCCATACTGTCCCCTCTATCCCCACATTGTCCCCAAACTGTCCCCTCTAACCCCAGTGTCCCCTCTATCCCCACAGTGTCCCCTCCATCCCCATGCTATCCCCTCTATCCCACATTGTCCCACCTTCCTCACACTTCCCCTCTATCCCCAAACTGTCCCTCTGTCCCCACGCTGTCCCCTGTATCCCACACTGTCCTCTCTATCCCCAGATTGTCCCTCCATCCCCATGCTGACCCCTCTGTCCCACCTTCCCCACTGGCCTCTCTATCCCACATTGTCCCCTCCATCCCCACGCTATCCCCCCATTCCTACGCTGTTCCATCAGACTCCCACCCTGGATACCAGAATCTTCCACCACACAAGCACTGTTCCCTCCACTCCCACACTGCCATTCCATCCCCCGTGTCCCTGCATCCCCGTGCTGTCCTCTCCATCCCAACACCGTCCCATCCATCCATCCATCCATCCATCCATCCATCCATCCATCCATCCATCCATCCATCCATCCATCCATTCCCATGCTGTCCCACCGAACTCCCACCCATCCCTGGATACCGGAATGTCCCACCACACAACCACTGTCCCCCCCAGTCCCCCGCATGTCCTTCTATCCCCACACCATCCCCTGTATCCCTGTCTGTCCCTCCCATCCCTCCGCCGTCCCACGCAACTCCCACACCACCGCTGGACCCCAGACCGTCCCACCGCTGTCCCCCTGCCCCCCACCCCGCGCCGTCTCCCGGCTCCCCCCTCTCCGCCCGCGGCCGAGCACCGCCCCGCGGGGGATGATGTAACCCCCGGTCCCCCCCGTGTCCCGCCCGCGTCCCGCCCGCCGCACACTCGGCGGGCTCGGCGGCGAGCGGACGCAGCCATGTGCCCGTGCGCGCTGCGCGGCCCCCCCGCGCCCTGCAGCCCCTGCGGCCCCGGCCGCGCCGCCCGGCCCGAGGCCGCCGCCCGCCGGGTCGCCGCCCGCCTGCGCCGCCTGGGCGATGAGCTGGAGCAGCGGCGCAAGGCGCGGGGCCGCGGCCCCTCGGCCGCCCGCCGCCTGGCCGCCGTGGCGGGGCTGCTCTGCGCGCTCACGCCCGCGGCCGCGCTGGCCTGGCTGATCCGCAGGAGGAGCCTCTAGGGAGAGGGGCGCTGGACGGAGCGGGGAGCAGGCGGGACGCGCAACAGGTGGGCGCGGGACGGGGCGGCCGGCGGGGCTGGGCTCGGGACGGGAGCGGGCGCGGGGGCTCGGCTCGGTCCGGCCCGGCGGAGCGCGCTGTCCGCGGTACCCGCGCCTCGCCGGGCTGCGGGCAATGACCGCGGCACCGCACGGAGCCGCGGGCTGCTCGTGCTGCCGGGTCACACCGACCGCTCTCCTTTTCCTACTCCTCTTCCTCTCCTCTCTCTTCCTCTCCCTGGACTGCCGGTGCCAGGTCGCACCGACCTGTCGCTCTCACCTCTCCCCCGTCCCCTCCATCCCCACTTTCCCTCTCTCCTCTCCCTTTTCCCAAGACTCTCAAACGCCCCATTTCCCCTTCCCCAAACTTCTCACGGCTTCCACCCCCGTGGCTCCCCTCCGCCCGCTCCACCCGTGCTCCTGTGGGGCAGTTTGAGCTCCATGCCCGGCAGCGGCGCGGGGCAGCTCAGGGGGAGCCGAGCAGGTCCCGTGTTGCCCCAGCTGCCGGTCCTGAGAGCTGGAGGGTGCCCCGCACACCCGTGCCTGCCAAACCTCCAGCCCTTTTTTGCGTGGAGGAACTTTCCCTGTGTCCTGTCATTCCCTGGTGGGCTTTAGATCCGCGGGTGCTGTGTGGCACTCATCCCTAAGGTCACTGGGTGGTGGAATGTCCCCGCTGGACTTTCCAGTGGGGCACCTGGGACATTGGCTCTGTGTTTTGATTAATGCCTTGCCCAGTGTTGGGTGTTCTCCCCGAGGGGGTCCCAAGCCACTGGCCAGGAAAAGCACCCAAGCCCAGTTACTGCTGGTTCTGTGCTCCAGAGCCACTGAGCAAACGAGCAGCAGGGGACCAGGACATGCCTGGTCCTGTAACCTTCGTTGTTGCCATCCTGGTGACAGCTCCGGGGCTTGTGGGGGCAGCTCTGCACCCTCAGCCCTGGGAGCACTCAGGGATACTGAGCATATGTGGGGTCACCTCAGGGATTTTGGGTGCTGTGTAGTGTTCTTTGGGTTGTGGATTTGTCGCCACAGACCCAAGGAGCACGGGCTCCTCTTTAGGGTGCTGTAAATTGCATCATAAACACCCCCCAGTGTCTGTCTGTGTTCAGGGCACAATTTCAGCGCATGTCTAACTTTCAGCGTGCACTGGTATCCCACCAGGTTGGATAGGGTGGTGTGGAAGGAAAGTCAGGTTATCAGAGAGTTTAAAAATGAGGTTTTCCAGCAGGTCTGTGTGTTTGCACTGTGTGTGTGCGCTCTGTGGGGGGGCATTGTTATCATCCATCCGAGCCACAACTGCTGTGTCTGGCGGGAGGCTCCGCTGGTCACCTCTGGAAAGCTTTCTTTGAAACAAAAACAGAGGAGAACTGTGGTGTTTTGGTGAATTGAAGCCTCAATTTCTATAAAAGCAGGCTCTGGATGGTGCCTCAGAGGTGGTGTCAGTGGTGTGGGACTGTGGTCAGGAGCAGAGCAAACACATCTCTCCCTCCCCGTCAGTTTGTGGCAAGTTTGGTTCCAGTGTTTGGAAGCAAACCCACCCGTCTGCCTTGCTGGCCTCTCTGAGCACAAACAAAGCTGAAATCCAAGGGGGAACGGCAGTGATCTCCCTTATCTAATGTCTCAAATGTCCATTTCTTTCTGACAAGCCAGGGAGATTCCTCCCTGCCCAGTCTGGGACTCTGTCCCAGGCAGAGGAGGTGGCAGGTGAGCAGGGCTGGCAGAGGGAGCCTGTCAGCTGGCCCCAGTGATCCATGCACGCGCTCAGCCCAGACCTGCTGGCAATCCCACGAGGCCAAAGCTGTTTGGAGTATTAATTTTTGTGAAGGTTTATTGGGCAGACACTCTTCTTTTCCCCCCAATCTCTTCTGCTGTTGATCCTGGAGTGCTCACTTCCATTTCTGCCCACCAGTTGCTTATAAATGGCTTTGATGAGAGGCTGTGGAAAAGCCAAGCATTATCCCGGGCGCCTCCGAGGCGAATTCCATGGGCAGCACCGTCCTGCCCCTGGCTTCAGAGGCTGCCACAGACAGTGTTGAGCTGCCTCCAAATGCTCCTGGACACAAATACACATGTAAGGCTGAAAAGGAGCTCCTGGTGTGTGATGGGAAGCGGTTTCAGGGATAAAGGCACAGATGAACAGGCTGGTGACACTCCTGGCTGTCCCTGTGTGCAACCTGTCCCACTCCTGCCACGCTTCTGAGGCACAAGTGACCAAGCTGCAGATGAAAATACAATGCAAGCCCAGAATAATTAACTGTGTCATCTGCACCTCAGTTCCTCGGTTATTCTGGCCATTAATAATCTTTTCATCCTGAGCAGTAATTTGCTTTCACCAGTGGAGGTTTCTGACAGTCTGCAGTGTCTCGGAGCCCCAGTGACAGTGCAGTGAGCTGGGTTAGCCTTGGAGATGAGGTAAGACAGTGTTTGATTACCTCAGCAGAGTATTTCTGAACAAAACAGGCAGTTTTCTGCCATCCTCAGAGAACTCTGCAGTGACAATAACATTGTCCTGCAACAAGCTGGGAAGTCCAGCCTCTAACCACTTGTGATCTTTGGATTTCATGGAAAGGCTGGTAAGAGGAGAGTGACTTTACAGTTAATGAGTGCCCTGCAGAGTCAGCCTTTGTCTCGTGATCTGGTGGTTGCAGAAGGAATGGAGAAAAGAGGAAAAGGCCAGTTTCAGCTTAGGTTATTCCTCGAGTTCCCCTCCTGCTTTTTCAAGAGGCAGCAGTGCTGGCTGCTGTGAGCTTTCTGAGGCAGGAGGTTGGTGCTTGTTCCCTCAGCTCCGTGTGGCCTCACACAGCAGCACAGCTCAGGGAACATTCCCGTGCTCCAGGGAACCCCTCCTGCTCCCTCAGCCCTGGCTGATGGCAGTGGAGCAGGATTAGGGCTGTGACCAGCCTGCATCTGCAGACCCTGCTTGGGATTTGGGGATGGATGCTTTGCAACTGGTAGTTGTAATATGTAATCTGACATCACCTTGAAACATCCAACCAGGGCATGAAGTATAGTTGTCAGGTGCCAGTTTGGCATACAATGTCACTTGTATTTCGCTCTGTTAGTTCAGGAGTGGCAGTGTATTAAAATCAAACCCTACTTGTCCCTGCCAGCTCCACCAGCCTGGTTCCGTGCCCACTGTGTTGCCAGGAATTCCCCCCACTGTTTGCTGCGAGGTTCATGCAGAGCCACTCTGTCCAAAGTCTCAGTGCAGTTAATTATCTGTATTAAAACTGGGTTGATAAGATTTCTGGAGGTGTCCCACTGAGCTGTGCAGGAGAGCAGAGCAAACGAAGGACCAGAGGCAGTGGAGATGCAGAGAGCTGGTTCTGCACCAGGACAAACATCCAACCCCGTGTGTGTCCCTCACACAAAGAGGCAGGCTCTGTTGTTTATCCTCCTGGATCAGGAAAAAGCCAGCCCTTCCCAGTGGCAAGCATCCTGCTCAAAAAAGCCAAAGGTCCCTGCCACCCTCGCCCCAGCCTCACCGTTAAATTGAAGCAACAAAACCTTCAGCATTAATTCTCCCGATAAACAAACATTAGAGTTTGCACGAACAAACAGCAGCCCAGGAATGGCTCATTCCACGGGTGGACTGAGGCCAAGCAGGACAGTCTTTGTGGGAGGACTGGAGCCCAAATGTATTTTTTTACTGTCTGGGTTCCCTGCTCTTCCTATACAAAGATCTCCCGGACACACCGTTCTTCCCAGTTCATTTCTAGCACTCCTGAACCCCCTCCTAATTGTTTTTTGGTCTTCCAAGTTGCCCTTCCACCTCCCGCGGAGATGCTAATGAAGTGTGAGTGTACACGGATGGGGCTGCTTGGGAATTTGACAGGGCTTTTGCCCAGCCCTTGTTCCCTCATTAAGCTGCTGCTGCGCGGGGACGGGAGCGATTGTGCCTCGTTTAGTCCCTGCCTCCAGCGTGCCCTCAGCCATCCAAGCCCTTGGATATATTTTTCCCTTTCAATATATCAATAACTGTTATTTTGTTTATTAGCAGTGGGACGTGTGCCAAGCCAGCGGCCCCTGTAATCCCTTTAAATGGAGCAGTTCCATGCTGACACAGTAGCCGTGAGCAGAACTCCTTTTTCCAGCTGCTGCCGGAGCCGGGAGCTCAAACTCTGCTCTGGTTTCGTGCAGGTGCTGCCCAAAGGTGGCTTCTCCTCCCCTCCCTGAATAAAAATCAGCCAGAGAAGTGCTAAGAGACACAGGACCCCCTACCTGAGTCGTTTCATGCCCATCCCAGCAGCTTGGTTTTTTTGGTAAAGCTGTGGGATACGGCTGGAGAATTCCAGATAATCGGGAAGTGGAGCTGCCTGTGTGTGTTAAAGCACCGGGATGTGGCCAGGTTGGCTGAGGTGGTTTTGTAACCAAAACCATTTGTTGTCTCATAACCTTATTGCTTCCTTTGTGCAATGGTCGAGAGCAACCTTCTGAGCGAAATCTGTCTCTCCCTAAATGCCCAGGCACAGAGGGATACATCACCAAAGGGAATGTCAGTTCCCATGAACAAATTTCAGAGGAAGTGAATTTTTCCTTATCGTTCCCATCCATGTTTCCAATAGACACTGCATTTTTCATACAGGCACTCAGCCATAATTCATTTTCTTTTATAAGGAAATGAAAATGTTGATAGTTGTGGACAGTTTCCCCCAAAGTTTCAGCTTTTTAAGAATGGCACATAAAATAATCATTTTTTCAGCAGCTCTACAGAAGGGATATGCTGGTTCTCTTTCCAACTTACTATCCACCCCAGTACAAATGGGATGTAGTTTGGCTTTCCCCAGCCTTTTTCAGACCCAAAGTACCAAATTTTGCTCTGTCTGCTGAGTGCCTATTGTGGGAAATTTGGAGTAACTCCACTGGAGTCAATTGGGTTGCCCTGGATTTACGGTGCTATAAATGAGATCAGAATTGGCTCAAAGTATATTCCATTAATGAGTCAGATACTGGCAATGCAGCCAACATGCACCCAGAAATGGCTTTAACACAGCCTAGGATATTCAAAATTGGTTTATTGAGAGATGGGCTCAGGGCCAGAATTCTGGGGTTCTCTTTTATTCTTTCCATGAAATTCACCTTCCTGCAGAAGGCCAGCACGAGGCTGATGCAAAACTTAAGAGCCATTTAAGCCCTTAGAATGGGGCTTGTGAGATGCATAAACATTGTGCTGAGCTCTCTGCCTGCCCTGGAGCAGATTTATCGCTTGGAGTTCAAGATGTTCTAGGATTTATCAACTTTTACAGGTTTTTATAGATTTTCTATACGTTAAGTGACACAGAGAGACAGTTTGTAAAATACAGTGACACCACGGATGATCTGTTGCCAGCCACGGGTGGCACAGCAGGACAAGGGTTCAGAGCTTGGCAGCTGGAAGTGCTGCTACAGGAGAAATAATAAATAAGGATTAAATGGTTTTGCTGTGGAGGAAATCCTTTAATCAACTGCTGGACTCTTTATTCCAGTGTAACTTGAGTAAATATCTCACCTCTTGGAGTGAAGGCAGCCACATTGCTTTGTTCACTGCCACACTCAAAGCCCAGCTGTGCCCTGCTCTGGGCAATTCTGGCGTTTGTGGGGGGAGTGAGGTACCCAAATCCCCTCCTGGTGATGTTTCCCAGTCTGGAGGATCCCGTGGTGCTGTGTGCCTGTCCCTGAGCACACAGGGAAGCAGGAAGGCTGAGCAGGGGGCATTCCAAGCCCTGGGCTATCCCTGGAGCTCTGCATTGACTCCCTGTGCCCAGCTGCTGGTTTTGTTTAGCTGTGTTTGTCCCTCCCCACACAGCAAACACCTCTCCTATTTACCTTCTGCCAAAAGAGCCAAGCAGCTCTGCTAAAGCACTTTGGGACACTCCAGTATTTCCAGAGGGCAGGTGGGATGTGGGAGATGGAGCCTGGAGGAGCAGCAGCCCTGGGATGGGGCTGGCTGACAGCCTTGATCAGAGCCAGACTGAAATGTGCTTCACCTCTGGAGGGTTCATCCTGGCCTTCCTCCTTCCAGCCATTCCCACCGGTGCCTCAGATTCCCTGAAACTAGAAAGCAGGGCTGGGAATGAGGGAGGGAGAGGCTGGAATTGCCACATCCTGTGGGCAGCTGGCAGGAGCTGGGGTACAGCAGATGTGGTTCAGGCTCCTGAGACATTCCAGGGACAGGGAAAGGTCACAGCCCCAAGGCTGTGTTTGCCCTCAGGCTCAGGGGGAATTGCTGGGGTGTCCTGGAGTCAGGAGTTGGACTGATGATCCCTGGGGTCCCTTCCCACTCGGGATACTCTGGGATTCTGCTCAGAGTCCGTGCCAGCACAATTCACCTCTATCCCCGGAGCCCATCTCATCCCCAGGCTGTCTCCTGCTGCCTTCCCGCTGGCATGAGCAGGGCAGGACAGCAGCAAGGGGAGGGATTCTGGAGCAAGGCAGCTCAGGATCTGCCCCGGAGCTCTTGGCCGGCCCTAATTAGCTGTGACTTCATTGCTGCTGCAGTTGCACCGTCAGCGACTCCCCCTCCTCTCCCCGCGGTGAAATCACCTCATCCCGGCGGCCGCGGAGGTTTCTCCGTGCAGGTTTTTCTAGGATCTCTCATTGTCACCGCCTGCCAAGGAGATATCCATGGCATCTGCCCCAGCCAGGGCTGCTATCAACAAACTGAGGGACAAACGCTGGGAAATGGGAATTTCATCGCAGATGCCCCTTGGGCACTTCTCCTGCTAATTTGCACTTAGATGGGTGCCTTTCTCTGAGCACTTTATTAATTGAGGCTCGCAGCCCACCTGTGAGGCAAGGAAGTTATTAGTGCCCTCATTTTCCAGCAGAACTGAAAGCAGTGGTTTGCTCAAGGCCACAAATCTAATCAGTGGCAGAGGCAGGGATGAGTGAGTTCTTGCAGTCTCCTGTGATACTCCGTGCGCCCCCACTGCCTACCTGGAACAAATTTAATGGCTTCCCTAAAAGTTCACATTTTTGTTAAAGTGATGTAAATGAAGATGGAGCACCCAAAAGGAGCCTTGCAAGGGGGAGAGCTCCCAAAAATCTGCAGTACCCAGGGCCAAAGGCATCATCTCCTGTCTGTGCACAAATCCTCCTCCCCATAAACTCCACACTTCGTCTGTAAATTTAGTAGGAGGGTTCAAGCATAAATTTAAAAGAAGCTTTTATTGTACCCAATGCATCAACATAATTAACACCCAACCCCATTCTTTTGCTTTCTTAGGCTGGAACAAACCCTGTGCCCTTGGAGAAAATTGTTTCCCCTTTTCCTCCAGGGAATCCAGAGCCTGAGCAGCAGCTGTGAAGAGTGGAGAGAAAGAAAGAAGTGGGAGATGCTGGAAGTGCTTTGGGCGACGTGAGAAGGAGGATTTGCCCGGAAGGAGCTGTTCAAGGGCCCAGCAGCAAACCAGAGACACAAAACCTGCTTATATATAGAAGAATGTAACCCCTGTGTATGCAGACGTGGACGCGTGCATGCCTTGTCGAGAGCGTAAGCGACATTCCCTGTAGATCAGATCGCTGCTGTGAGCAGCCCTGCTCCCGCAGGCCGAGCCTTGGCGCTGCTGCTGGCCCTGCTGGACACCACCCACTGCCCTGCCGGCCCATTTCTGCAGCAGGATGAGGAGGAATCTCTACACCCAGATTTGTAATCCTGAGAATTCCAAACGTGCTGCCCAGGCGTGGCGGGAGCGGGTGCGGAGCGGCTCGGACAGCAGTTTGTGTGTGTAAATATTCATGCTCTGGCACCAGGGGAGAGCAGCTTTCCTATGACTTTAGTTTCTCTGGTGCTACATTTAATATTTGTCTGGGGCTAAACTGCCTCTCTGTGGTGCTACAGTTTCCCCAAGAGGATGTTCTGAAACGTGGGACAAGGAAAGATCTATTTTGGTTATTGATATTTATACACAAGATAGCAAAAAATAAGACTTGTTGAGAAGGTGCTATTTTTTTTTTCTTTCTTTCTTTCAATCTCTGCAGAAACTAAGACAAAACAAATAATCTACCCCAGAACTTTATAAAACTCCTTTTCTTTGGAGCAGTTCTTTTTCTTTTTGACAGTGTGGAGCTTGGGAAGCAGCAGGCACTGAGGTGGAAAGGACACAGGGCCCTTTCCACTGCAGTGTGCACATCAAAGTCTGCTAGAGCAGCACTTTCTGCAGCTCCAGAGCTGGGAATTCTCCTGCATGGTGATTTATTCAGTCCCACATCCCGTGAACCAGGGAAGAGAACTCTTATCCAGACTGATCACTAGAGCAGGGGATAACAGGAGAACTTGGCCTTAGAAGTCAAAGGGCTTTTTTCAGTCTAGTACTGAGCACTTTTTTCCTTGCAGCCAAAACTACCTGTCAGATTTCGGGTACCTTCCACATACAGCAACCTGTGCACAGTTTTTTAGAAACATTTTTCCTACCTTCAGATATTTGCACCAGAAAATTGACCCTGCCATGGCAGGGAGGGCGTTTTCAAAGGCATAAAGGAATGTTAGAACCCGATTTCTGAAGGAAATTTGGCTCTTTTCAAAATACTTCCCACCCTCCACCCAGCCCAGGAAGAACCCGAGTGGCCTCTGTGTCCAGTGAGACCCTGCATTTTCCACTGCTGCAGGAGAAATGTTTCTAAGCAATCTGAAAGCTAAATTCTCCCTTTATCAAATATTCACTGCAGTGTTTTGAGCCCCTGCACACGTTTTCCTGGCTGATATTGATCCAAGTCCATTCCCAAACAGCAGCAAGGGCTCTGCTGGAAGAGCAGATGGTTTCTAGTGAGAAGCCTTGGTGATGTGCAGTGTTGGGAGGGGTGGTGTAGCTCTGTGTAGTTTGTCTGTCCATACCCTTGGGGTGGTCTCAGAGCCACAGGGACCAGTGGAACATTTTCCTGCCATTTCTGCCCTGATGCTCAGTAATCCTCAGCATCCTGAACCCCTTCCCAGCTCAGTCTCCTACAGAAACAAAAGGAGGAGCCTTTTTAGCAAAAGGAGGAGCCTCAGCTGATTCCAGCAGTGCTGGGCAGAGCCTTAAAAATACCAATTTCTGGAAACCCCTGGAATGTGGGAGTGAAATTGTGCCTGTGGAATTGCACAGTCCCACTTGAACAGGAACCATGGATGTGACACTTGGCTTAGGGCACATCCTCCCCGGGCTGGGTCACATCCCTCAGAGGCTCTCCCACAGATTCCTCACCTTTATCAGCTCTGAATGTAATCAACTTCTCACCTGGAATAGGCATTATTCCATTTCCCTGTGCACACAGCTGGCACTGCCCTTTCTCTCTGCTGCCCTGGCTGTTGGGGGCTGCAGCCTTCAGGCTGCTCCCAGTGTTTCAATTCCCTTGGAGCAGCAGAGCCAAGGAAAAGGAAGGGAAGTTCTGTCCTCCCCACCTCGGGAGAGCCCCCAGATCTGTGATCAGCCCCAGTGCAGGGATTGGCTGATCTCCCTCAGTCCCAACCCCCCATGGACAGGCTTGTCTGTGAAAATTCCCAAACCTCAGAGCTGCCAGGGGATTGCTCTCCTCAGGGGCTCCAAACAGTCAGCAAAAAATGTTACCAGACTTGTCCTGCCCAGCCTGGAACTGCCACATGGATGGTGCTTCCCAAGTGGAAACCAGAGCAGGTCTGGCACCCCAAACCCTGTCTTGTTCCTGGTTTGCTTCACTTCTGTAGTTCCAAACTGGATGTTTTGTGTGAACTGAGGGTGAAGTTTTGGAGTTTTGTAGCCACAATTCCCTGTACAGAACTGGAATTGCTTGTTGAGGGTATGGATTTGTCAAAGCCTTACATTTTGTGGTGTAATTGCTATCCTTGAACGCCTCCATTTTTTGACAAGGAGTGTTTTTATCCTTTCTACAAGATCTGCTTTTCCCCTGGTTGGTGTTTGCACGGAAAGGGAAGGGTGCTGTGAGCTCCCTGGAAATTCCCAGTCCCCTCCTGTGGGCAGGAAACCGGCACAGTTCCCCTCTGGCCCTTTTGTTCTCTCACAGCAGCCGAGCAATGCCGGGGTTGGCTCAGCTGGGAGGGCTGTGGAGAAACGGAGCCCTCTCGGGTTTCAGAGCTCGCTTATGAGCTCATGGTCTGCGCAGAGCACGGCTGGGAGGGAACTCTTCATGAATCTTTAAAGCAGCTCTCTGCCAAGGCAGCTCCCAGCACAACCTGGAATTCCATATTCCCAGGGAAAAGAGCAGCCTGGTGTGGGCTGCTGCCACCTGCTCCAACTGCTGCTCTGGCCAGTGAACTCCTCAGCAATGCTGGGTTACCCCAGGGCAGGGCTTGGCCCAGGAGCTCCACATTCCTCCCTCTTCTGCACAATTCCTTTCAGCAGGTAAAAAAACTGAGATGGGCCCAGGCCTCCTGTCCCACAGCTTGGTGTGCCCAGGAGGGGCAGCGCCCAGAGCAGGGAGCTGGGGTGAATCCCATCCTGCTCCTGCTTCAGAGAGGGAGGCAGGAATTCCTCTGAGCCAAGCCCACTGCTAAAGCAATTCCCTTAAATCCTCCTTAAACACTTCTTGAATCAGCTTCATCTGATTTGTGAGTCTGTTTTGTTTCTGTATCACAGTAAAAGTTAAAAAGGGCTCTTAAACCCTCAGCATGAGCAGAAGCAGTTCCTGCTGTTGAAATCCATGACAAACTGAACTGGTTAAACTGGTGCTGTGGCTGTCCACAGCCAGCCTGGAATGAGGCATTCCCAGCTGCAAAACTGCACTGCCCTGTGAAAAATGGCCCCAGTGAGGACAGAATAGCCCATAACACCCAATTTTCCTACACAGCATCTGTCCCTGATCTCAACAGGAGCCTGGTGCGTACAGAACAGACGACCTGAGGCTCACACTGAATCCTGGACACACTGTCCATGTCCAGCCCTCCTGGCTGTATCCCAGCTCCCCAGCAGGTGCACAACTTTCCCTGGAGCCAGTTTGCTCGCAGCAAATTTGATTTTCAATCCAGGCTTCAAACTCAGCCTCGTTCTTGGGTAACTTTGCTGTGTGTGAGCTGAACTTTCCATCTCATCACAACAGTGAGGAGATTCTGGCCATGCCATTTCCAGATCCAAGGGCTGAGGGAATTGGGAATACCATGGGAATTGGGCTTCCCTAGAACCAGCCAGTCTGAGGAGAGGAGAGGGATCCTCACCTGCTGCTCCTGCCTTGGGTTTTTACACCACAAAATAAAAACTTTTTTTTTTTTATATTTATTTGAGTACAGGAGTGAATTTTGATGTGACTTCAGTGTCCACTCTGAGGGAATTACTGAAGTGCTTGAATATCCTAAGGTTTTTTAATATTTTCAGGAAGAGACTTTGGAGCTTGATAAATATCCACTGAAAGCATCTGAGGATTAAATGGCCATTATTAGTTACACCATTGTTACTTACACCTTTTTAGTAACACCTTTATTGGTTACTCCATCAGCAGTTACAGGTGGCAGCAAGCAGAGCAAACCCAGCTGCAGTGGGATTGAATTCCCTGGGTTTTTACAGCATCCCTTTTCCAGTCATTCACCAGTTTATCACAAAACCCTCCCATCCTCCTTAGTCCTGAGGCCACTGGGAATCCCCCAGTGTCTGCCAGGGGCATTGCCCAGGGAATGCCAGGCAGGGAATGCCCAGTTCCTGGCATTTTGCTGATCCAGAACCATTGGGATGAAACTCCAGCAGGGTCACTGTGCAGGTTTCCCCCTCACCAAAGCAAGGGCAGGGCCTGTGCTCGGAGTTCCTGGAGCTCCAGGAGGCTCCTGGTCCTGGCTGGATGGGGCTTCTCTCTTTTGTAAAAGGAATTTCATATGCTGAGACTCTTTGTACATATTTATAAGGAATTTATTAAAAAAAAAAAAAAAATAACTGTTCAATGGCAAAAAAAAAAAAGGCTCCTGGTTTTATTTCCTCTCTGAGGAATTTCCTTCCACATCCTTCCCTGTTTTCCCATGGAAATCAACAATCACTGGAACTGAAGTTTCCCCTGGATGTTTTCTGGTCCAAGTGTCATGTTCTAGAAGGTAGGACCATCCTCCCAAAAAAAACCCACCCCAAAACTTTAAGAATGCAAACCCACACTGTCCCTTTGATTTCCTGCCTTACCACCAATACAAACTGAATTTGGAAGCAGCGTATCCCACACTTTCCTACCGAGCTTTTCCTACACTTCTCCAAACACATTTTCCAGGAGCATTTAGAGAAAAAAATTCAGAATGAGAAGCAGCTTTTCCAACCGTTTGAAAGCAGGAACACCAAGCCTTGGGTTCCCTGGCACTGCAGTGACACTGAGGCCTTTCAGAACCTCCCTGCCCATGGAATCACTGATTTCCCCTTTTCCTGGTGAATATTCCAGGCTATCACACATCACATTTGTTATGCCCAATGCAAACCTTGCTCCCTGCCATTCTGAACTCTCCCATCCCAAAGACAGGGGAGTTATTCCCATTGCAGGGAACGATGGGATTCCTTGGCTCAGTTCTCCACTTTCACAGGATCCATTAGACAAGAATTTGACATCACTTTGGTTTGGAAATCAAAGCTTTTCCTGCTTTGCTTCCCTGAACCTCCCAAGCCAGGTCTGGACTCTGCCCAGCTCAGGCTCTGCTCTCACCACTCCTCCTCAGCCACACTGAGCTTACTTCCAAAGAAATGTGGAGCTTTACTCCTGTTCCCATCAGCTCCTGTTGGCTTTAATTCCTCCCTGTGGAGTTTCCATCAGCACAGCCACAACCTCCTTCCCTCAGGAGCCTCTTCCTGCTGACGGCTCAGGTGGGGCTGTCACCTTCAGCCATTTCCATGGCAATGAGCTGGGGATGCTGCTGCTCCTGGGGGTGGTTTGGGGACAGGGAAAACCCCAGAACAAACAGCAGCTCCCTCTGAGGTGCTGCTGGAGAAGCTCGGCAGAGAGCTCAGCCACAGGGATTGGGTAATTCCTGTTAATTCCTGCCAGGGTTCTCCTTCCTCAGGAGCTCCTGCTGCAGCTCAAGGCTCTGGTTTTCCCTGCTGGAGGAGCCAGGCAGGTCCTGGCTGAGGAACACAGGGCAGGGACACTGAGTTTGTGAGATGCTCTTAGACAAGTGCTGGATTTCTATCCAGACAAACCCAACTCAACTTCAACCTCCCTCTGCTCTCCCCAGAGAACAGAAAATCAGAAAGTCTCACCATGAAAGTTAAAGAGGAAGAACATTTCCAGGGAAAGGAGGTATCATTTCCAGCCTCACTGGCAGGGTCCTTCCCAAGCTCCCTGTGATTTTCCCAAGGTGACAGCATGTGCCATTTGTGACATCAATTGGAAAATAACAGCTGGGAAATGACGTTTCTGCAACTGCAGCTGTGGACAGGAGGTTCTGAAGCCCTGCTTGCGAAGAGTTCTCAGAGAGAGGTGCTGTGTAATTCTGTAAAGTGATGGATTCAGGGAATGCAGGCCCAGGTGATGTGGAGCTCCTGAGCCAGAGCACAGCTTTGTTCAGCCCTCACAGCTCCCCACCCTGGACACGCTGTGTTTGTCCATACTGAAAGGAAAACAGGAAACATCCCAAACACTTTACAGCCCTGTAAGCTCCAGAAACACCCTGGAGTTTGCCACAACATAACCCACACCTCCTTCCTTCCAGGGTAAAGTTTGTGGCCAGTCACAATTGTTCTGTTGGCTCAGAGCTGGAAGAACTGACAGAACTGAGCAGGGATCCTGGGATTGTCCTGCTCTGTGCCTGGTGAGCTGCCCTGCAGTCAGTCAGTGCACCTGCAGGGGGGCAGAGGTGCCCTGCTGTCTGTCTGTCTGTCAGTAGACCTGCAGGTGGGCAGAGGTGCCCTGCTGTCTGTCTGTCTGTCAGTAGACCTGCAGGTGGGCAGAGGTGGTGCCATCCTTCCAGCAGCGCAGCGTCTCCACGGTCACCGAGCGGCACAGGGGACACGTCTTCTCCCGGTCGAACCACAGGCACAGGCACTCCTCACAGAACACGTGCTGGGGACACAGGGACTGTCACATCACTGCCACAGGGGCTGTCACATCACTGCCACAGGGGCTGCCACCAGGTCTCACACTGGAAACGGGGCTGTGTGTTCTATCCCCATCTGTCAGAGCTGGGGCAGTTCTCTGCTGTCCATGGGGCAGTTTTTTCTTTATCTCTCCCACAGCCAATCCTCCCTCCAGGAGATCTCTGCTGTCCATGGCCACTGAGTGTCCCTGCAGGGCTGATCCAATTCCAGCATCCCATGGGGAGATGCTGCGCCCAGGGGAGGAGCCAAGCATTCCTACCTGGATCCAATCTGAGCCTGGAGCAGCACAGCAGCCTTTGCCCCCTGCATTGCCAGAGGAGCAGCTTTCTGCTGCCCTGCATTGCCAGAGGGAGCCCAGGCCCATCTGCAGCAGCCCTGGAGCTGCAGAGGAAAACTCCCCCCTTGTGCAGGATCCCTGCTCCAGCAGCAGCACAGCTGGCACTGCAGGAGGGCTGAGCCCCCATGGGATGGGGCTGTGCCACCCCCTGACACACAGGGGCAGGGCATGGTCTGACTCTGGCAGTGGTTTGCTTTGTATTACTGCATTGTTTATTTTATTTTTATTTTTTCCCTAATAAAGAACTGTTATTCCTATTCCCATACTCTCTTTGTCTGAGAGCCCCTTAATTTCAAAGATTGTAACAATTCAGAGGGAGGGGGTTTCCATTTTCCATTTCAGGGGAGGCTCCTGCCCTCCTTAGCAGACTTGTCTGTTCAAAACAAGACACACCACCAGCAGGGAGGCAGCTGGTGCAGCTGGCACTCACAGGGTGTGGGAAATAAACCCCAGTTTACCAAAGCTCTGTTTTTTAGTAACAGCACTAGAAATAAACATTCCAAAGGCTGACAGCACCTGGGCTAAGAGAAGTTTTCTCTACCATACTTCCCTTCTCTGTTCCCTAAGTTATCTAAGTCCAGACTGAGCTCCCATAACCTCTCTCTTCCCCCTGCTCCTTGCATTTGCTTTGTTCTGCAGTCCCAGTTTCCTCTTTTCAGTTTTCATCCCTGATTTCCTCCTCTGGTTCCTGCACCGACCCCTCCCTGGGTTCTCCCCACCCAATCCCAGACTGGGAGAGCAGGAAAAGGGCAAGGAGGGAGCACGAGGAGCTGTGAGAAGCTGGGAACTCCTCCACACATGAGGACTCAGCAGAAATGTCACTCCTCAAATCCCAGCTCTGCCAAGCAGATCCAAAAGCAGCTCCTCAGGGGCTTCCAGCTTGGAAACATCTGCACAGATGTTCACAGCAAGGCTAAGAGGCACCTTTGGTGCACAGGATGGCTTTAATTTGATATCCCTGTTATCAAAAGAGAGTTTTAAATCTACCCAGCCCTCTCAAGGGGCAGGTAAAGCTCTGCTCACTGCAGCCCCAGGGTCTGCACTGCCCCTTGCAGCCCCTGCCCCACAAGGCTGTGCCCACCCCACAGCCACAGTCACCCACCAGCTGCCACAACCCAGTGGTCACCCAGGGCAATTTCCTCCCCTGAAATGGAAAATGGAAACCCCCTCCCTCTGAATTGTTATAATCTTGGAAATTAAGGGGCTCTCAGGCAAAGATATGGGAGTAGGAATAACAGTTCTTTAGCAGGGAAAAAATGGAAGTAAAATAAAAATGCAGTAATACAACACCCAC